>NC_137197.1:28985093-28997593 GCF_960531495.2 Zeus faber | reverse complement strand
ACTGTAATTAATCAGACTTTAGAAAGATGTACTTATATGTATATGTATGTTATTTTTATTAAATGTTTTGTTGTTTTTAAAAACAAGTATATTAATTAATTAATAAATCAAATATTACATTGAAAATGTCTCTTTATCTCGTATTTTTTGTCTTTGATACAGTAGTTTACTGTTTTTATCTAATCTCCCTCTCTATCTATCTATCTTTCTTTCTATCTATCTAAGTGATGCATTTACTCGATGAATGCATCATTGACAAAAACAGACGGCAAAAAGAAGGCAATTCTTTACTTTAATCCGCATACAAAATCACACATGATGTGCATAGTTTTAAATTATTTGAAATGTAATTACAATCAACATAAGGCCTCTGTGTAGAGACGCTGCGCATGTAAGTCTTTGACACGGTCATGGGGAATGAAGTTGAATGTTTTAGTTGCGTCACGAGACACTGGGACAGCACGGTGGAGTTGGTCCACTGCTGTTGGTGGTGGTGGTGGTGGTGGTGGACGGGTGGTGGGGCACAATGACACAGAACACACAGCCTGCCTCCTGGAAGGCTTGCCTCATCTCCACCTAGTGGCGGAAAGGCACAACAGTACCCAGTTAGAGAGCAGGACCCCCCCCCCCCAAAAAAAAACACCACCATCAATGTGATGATTTGAATACATTGTCCCACACCACACATAAACGAAGGTGTGGACATTTTTATTTACTATTTTCGAAAAACACTCATTATCTTCAGAGAGAACATTCCTAAAAAATAGTAGATCCTACCTCGAACCTGCTGGTGGACTTATTAGCTTAAAATAACAGCTTCAAAACAATTTTGTTGGTACCCTGACTTGTAATATGGAGAATGGCACATCTTTCATTCGCACTCAGCCCTCGGAATGCCTGTTCTTGCACTATGTAACTTCTGTGTTTGGATGAAACCGCGGGAAAGTGCTTAAATACTTGCTGGTCAAAATGTCCTTTAATAATGCACACACAAAACGTATCCGCTCCACCACCCCGATGGATGACTGGCCAGTAGTGTGCCCGGCACCCGCATGTCAGCCGGTGCTCGCCGGCCCTCACTTTCATTGGGCCACGGGGTTTTTTCACCCTCTGACTCTTGATACAAGCCGATCTGCCAGGCCGAGCACATCTGCCACCTACACCGGTAGCAGGGGACCCCCATCCCTCCCTGCACCCTCGCTCGTCGCAGGGAGAGAAGGTGCAGGGGAGCCGTGGAGTGAGTGCTCTGGGAAGCGGCGAGGTCCATGCACGGGGCGCTGTAAACTACGTGTACATTATATCTGCATTTGCAACATAGACTGTAATTGAAACGCGACCGATAAGGTTCAAATTTGTCCGGTAAAATAAATTATTTTCGGACACCGGACAGAGTTTTACGACAGTGGTGTAAAAGTGCAAATGCACTCAGAAACTGTAGGGGTGCCAAATCTCGAATACCAATCCTACCAAATCCTACACTTCCCAAATGACCAGAATTTCTAAATCTTCTATGCTTTTATTTCATGTTTGTCATTAGGCTTATTTTAAATGATCTGATTCTTATCGTTCATTGTTTATCTTTAGGTTAACTTTTCCTGTTCATTGCTAGGTTATTGTTCATTTTTTTAGGTTTATTGTTCATGGAAAATGTATTTATCTTCTAGCTGGTGTTTAGGTTTATTGTATGTGACATTTTTCTAGTTTATTTTATAGGTCCTTTTTTATTGTATTTTTTGTTACTCTTTAGGTTACAATTATTGTTCATCATTAGGGTTTATTGTATATCTATCTATCTATCTATCTATCTAACTATCTATCTATCTAAATCCTATATCTTCCTTTTCAGTCTTACCAGTCTCTCCTGGTCCAGACACAGCCCCACCACTGCCCCACCGCTCCCTGGCAGCTTGACGGCCGAGCCAAACTGGGTGATGTAAGCACAAAAGAACCGGGGAAGAAAAGAACATGGGCAGTAACTAAATGCACACTGTTCCAAACAGTGTCACATCTACACTGGGCTGAAATAAGGACCTTGATACACTTTTTACAATGAAATAATCCCACGACACACCACTGTCCTGGTAACAACTGAAAATGTGGAACATGTAGAACTGTGCTTATCATTTTGCTGCTAATAGTTTGCGACTCACGAGAAGCCTCGCAAGACCAACGAATGATTTATTTGCAGCGAAAAAATCGTAAAAAAATCAATTCACAAATGGAAAGTAATTATTGAGGACTAAATTAAAGTCCAAGGCAAAAAAATATTCAATGTATTTAGCAAAATTCCTATTGAATTGGATTGTTTACTTTTTTAAATTCCATCAAAATAAATCGTTTTGACAGAATGAAAAGATTCTTGTAAAAAAAATTGTTAAAAATTAAATTTAAATTGAATTCTGAAATTTAATTGAGTGTGAATTCCATTCATGTAACGTGGGTTACGTGATTAAGTGGAATTTGAACATTTTTCAAGGCACACCTCCCTCATGACGGACCTCATGAACAGTGTTCCCCTTGAAAAACTTCTATTAGCGAACAGGGGAGGGTGTAGAAATGTTGCTGATGGGGTGGGGGTCGTGGCTGCAAATGATGAGGTCATTTTTGCCTGGCTCGCTCCCTTTTCTTCATTTATTTTTGAACACACTGTGAAAAACACCGCCTTAATGCCTACTATACCTGTCTCGCAAGCTCAACCATTTTGAGGTTGCCGGGGCCGAGACATTCCTCAGTGTAGATGGACCTGGAGAAGAAGCTGGACGTTAACCCATGGAACCGCAGTCAGTGGAACCACACAAAAAAACTGTCCCAAGTCCCCAAAAAGCGGCGTTGTAGTCAAGACCACAGAAAGGCGAGTCAACGTCGAGACGGAGTCAGAGTCAGTTCGAAGACTGTGGGGTAGGGGGAGTGCCGCTCAAAGACCAATGGGCTTAAAACTTAAATTAAAAGCAGACATCAGAGCAGTACCACTGAGAGTGCAGACTCAAGTCCGAGTCGATACGCCATCAAGTCCTTCAATTTAATTTACGGACCACAACCCAGGTTTAAAGAGAACGTTCACCTCCTCAACTCAAAGTTCTGGTCCATCAGCTGGGCCAGCCTGCTCCAGTCCCTGTCCTGTAGAGCGGTTCTGTTTTGAGGAGGGGAAGGGAATGAAGAAAAAGGTCTGAATGAATGAATGAATGAATGAGTTAATGAATGAATGAATGAATGTGTGAGTGAGTGAGTGAGTGAGTGAGTGAGTGAGTGAGTGAGTGAGTGAGTGAGTGAGTGAGTGAATGAGTTAATGGATGAATGAATGAATCACCGCTACGTGAATGAACCACATAACTTCTGGGACCGACCTGGCTTCGTCCGTGAGCTTGGCAAAAGACTTCATGGCCTCCACCACCACGGGCTCGCCTGCGTCACGACAGAGAAAGGTAAAGAGACTAGTTTGCAGAGACCAGACCAGTCGCCTTTCGTCTTTAAAGGTCTCCAATTTGCTCGGGCCGTTTCGGGTTGGCCCCCCGGTGACGTGCACCACCTCCTCATAGAAAATGAATCAATCTTCCAGACCGGGAGAAGACCTTTTACCGTTGAGCCACCGCTGTCGGACGTTGCTGTGAATGCGACCGGAGTCGCTGGGGTCGCTCAGGTAGGCGAGCCAGAATTGTGGAAGGCTGCTCATGTCCATGGAGACATACTCCCCTAACGGTAGAGAGAAGACACACGGTCTTAAAGCAGACTGACTTTTAATAGTCATCTAACACACAATTAATGGACGACCAATACCATAGCCCCGCTCTTCCATGAGCTTCCTGCTGAAGTCCATGTAGACCAAGCCTTCGTAAACCTGTAAAAGGCAAAAGTCGCGGTTCAGTTCTCCACCCTAAAAGATCGGTCTACACCTCCGCTGACCTCCGCAGATCGTGGGGTTATCGGACCTGCACGACTCTGTCCTGGAGGCCGGCGGTGATGAACAGCTCGTCCGTCTCCACGTTGAGGATGAAGTTAGCTCTGACGGGCTTCGGGAGGTCCTGACGTAGAAAAAAAACATGTCAACGTCACATAGCGTGAGTCAATTAGAAAGTCAAACATAATACAGTGCATTGAAAGGGTTAGGGAGCTAAACCTACCTACTGTAACCTAATAATCTACTAAACACCAGACGAGACAGGCGGAGTGAATTTGAAAAATGTTAAAAATTCACAGACAAGAAGCAAGAACGGTTATATCAAACGGATAAAAAAAAGGAACTTTTTTCGTGGCTCAAGTGGTTGTACATTCGAGTTAATTTCCCATGCAGAGTAATTTAATGATTTATTAAGTTTTATGATCTAAGAAGGAAATCTGATGACACAGCCACTGAAGAAGAGGCAAAACCATTTTTAAATGCTCATCTTCAATATGCAGTCTAAATGTTGAAAGATTCAGTCTGTTCTGAGAGAGGCTTGCAGAATCCCTTGGGGCCACGCAGCAAAGAAGTCATTATTTAGAATGAGCACATCGGCTACTCAGTGGGTTATAAAATATATCTGCGCCATTCAATGCAACTATAAAATTTGAAAAAAAAGCCTCTGTTCCAGCATCCGCGGATCTCCAGAAAGAAGGCTCTTACACTGTCTGTGATGTTGTAGAATTTCATAAGACACTTCAGGGTGGCGGAGACGATGGCACTGTGAAATAGAAGGGGAACAAAAATTGATGTTGGTAAATGTGGAGGGAAAAGGATTTCTAAAATGTACAAAACATACCCCCTTTGTTTGGTGCTTTTTAAAATTAAATGTTTTTTTTATGAAGAAAAAGATATATGTATATATACTGCATATTAAATGGAACATTTTATTGTACTGCACTATTTTACTGTAACGTTTAAGTCTTAAGTTGACTGCTAAGTGAATAGGAAAGAGATTGTGACTTTCAGTGACTTTGACAATAAATATCATTAGTGCAGCGCTTGGATTCAAAAACTAGCAGCAACTAAGTTGGCTCCCAACGTTATCATACTCAATTGTGAAAGCACTTGCAAGATTATTAATATAATAATAATAATAATAATATTAATAATACAAACATTAATATTAATAGGATAATAGTAATAATCATGCAATTGTTATTACTATTATTAATTGTATTATTATTAGTAGTAGCAGAAATAATAATAATGATAATAATAATAATAATAATATTACCATTAATATTAATTTGATAATAGTAATAATTGTGCAATTGTTATTAGCATTATTATTATTAGTAGAAGTAGTAGCAGAAGTAATAATAATAATAATAATAATAATCATCATCGTCATCATCATCATCATTATCATTTTCTGTGTGAATAAAATACAAAAAATTGCTACAGAGGGAAAATGACGTTCAGGAATAGCATCATTTACCTGCTTCCAGCAAGACCCTTTAGTGGAAGAAAAAAAAAAGATACAAATCTATTAGATTAATAACATTTAAAACAATCATTTAGCTGTATTAGATTAACAAAGTGCAACGTGATTAGGATCACATATAAGTATAAAATCATCAGCCATCACGTCCTCACCACTTGCCGGGGAATGTTGGTGTTGTACTTGAGTGTGAAGTTCTGCTTTGTCAAAGCAATGCTGCAGAAAGAGACACACGAAGGCTCCTCGAATGAGCGCTCAATCTTTAGGTCAATGAATAAAATGTAATATCACAAATTAATAAAATACAAAAAAAGTACGACAAAATAAAATACGATTAAATAGAGTAGAATAAAAGAAAGGAAAAAGACCTGCAGTCTTTTGAGGTCTTTCTGCCTCTATAACGGGTTGAGCAGCCATGACAGCTACTCCATTTAGAAATCTCACCCTTGATTTGAGCAGAACTGGTAGAACTTCTTACACGTGGCTTGCAGTAAGCGCAGGCCTCCCAGGTACCTGGAGACGAAAAGGGAGGAAGGGATTTCAAATCAAGGCTTGATCGTGAATTGCTTTTTTGTTTATGCACGTCCCGCTCTTGAGTCTCACACCGACCCTTCCTTCCTGCTGATGCAGAACAGATCCTGCAGGCTCCCGAACTCGGTGGGGTCGTTGAGCGGATGGGGCAGCAGCACCTTTAAAACAGAGATTCCTCCAGTGAATATGAACCATAACTTCCGTAACAAGTGTGTTTTTTTTTGTTTTGTTTTTCTTAGTGTGGGAGCCTGCACGCTATGAAAACTACACTATGTACCCACCAGAGTCTGGCTCTCCACCAGCGTCACCTCGGCCCAGAAGTTAGAGATTGTCAATGCAATGGTTTTCCCATTGAATCCATCGGAGGGGTTCCCCATTAATCCAATCCTGTACGGCATCACGTATTAGTCAAAAACAGAGAGTCGAAAAGAGACAGAGCAAGAGAGAGGGAGAGAGAGAGAGAGAGATTTAATATAATTTTTTTGATTTACTTTAGAACTAATTACACAGACTTGTTAGCCTATATAATTAGACGAGCATCGTATGATAGCTCAAATGATCACAAGTGCAATTAAAAACATTTAAAGCAATTAAAATTTTGCATTATCTAACGGAATGAATGTGTCCAACTTCCAGACTCTTTCAAAACCTAAGGCTAACATCTATAACGTCATGACGTAACATGTCATGACTCTCATGCCCACTTCACATTGAATCCGAAAACGCATCCGAAAGTTGGATCCTCCCCCCTGTGGCTGTCGGATGAACTGCGACTGGGTTCCCTGACGTTTTCCCATAACTACATAGTCGTGAGCACAAAATATCTACTTAATCCAGCAGACATTTAAAGTGAAGCGTATGATGATCTTTCCGTTCTTGAGAAAAAAAGAACCGTGCTTTACGGCACAAGAAAAAAATCACTTTCACAACTGCACGCCAAACCCAGTTCCCAATCATTTATAGCAAACTTGGTGTGGGTCTATGGATAACACTCGGTAAGACCGTGTCGGAAGCTCCTACCTTGCGCACGACCTGCACGTGATGGGTTTCGCCGGCTTGTCCTGCTGCTTGGCGGAGTAGTGGGTGAGCCACTTGGTGTAGTCCGACAGCCCCTGAGGCATCGAGGGGAAAATCCGTCTGAACTGTTCTTATAAAATGTCTACCACTTGGCCATTTGTGCTTTGTGTTGGAAGACCTTTGCGCGTGGTCCAGAACTTTTGCGATCAAAGACACGATCGATAGAGGGAACCTACCACTTGTCCAATGAGCTGGAAGCCCGTTGGCAGCTTCATCCCAAAAACCGGGAGTTGCCTCTGGTTGATCAGCCACTCCTGTGGAGGACGCACTCGCGTTATGTCGACGACTTGTCACGGTTCATATTAACTATTAGTTTCCATTTGCATTTGGAGTTGAAATCCCCCCATGAAGCGACCAACATCACATCAGAGCCTTTGGATTTGAACTGGCAGGATGTACTGCGAGCGTACAGGAGTCCATGAGAACGGATGGATAAGTTATTTCTGCCACTTTTGAACGATGAAAAGGGGTTGAAACGTTGTTACATACACGCAAGGCTCAAATCTGAAATTCCCAAAGTGTTGCGTGTTACGTGAATGCTTCATTGGGGCACTTCAAGGTCTGCCCGCTAGCGATGCTAAACACGATTAAAGGTACCATAAAAACTCTGAAAATGAACGACGGACAGACCGACTTGAAGATCGGGTAGTTGCGATGCTATCCCGTCTGTTTTTGATCGACAATCTGTCGCTCCGGAATGTCTTTTAACATCACGTGACGAACCCAGAAGCGTCCGAAGCTCCTGTCCTCCGCCTGCGTCCGCAGGGCGAGGAACTCGGACAGGTGAGGCAGCGTGTCGCCACGGAGACAGTAGAACACCACGCTGGCCAGGCGCGAGTCCGTCAGCCCTTCCTTCGGCTTCTCCAAGAAGCATTTTATCCTGACACCCACACACACACACACACACACACACACACACCCACACACACAATTGCTAATAGTTCATTTTATTCATTTGACAGCATGCTGTGGTCTCCTCTCTACCTGTGAGTGTCTGGGCAAACCTCCACGATGCCCCTGGAGCTACTCCTCTCCCCTTCCTCCAGCTCGTAGTATATGGCCAGCTCTCCAGGCTGCAACACACACACACACACACACACACACACACACACACACACACACACACACACACACACACACACACACACACACACACACACACACACACACACACACACACACACAAAAAAAATGTGCTCAAAGTGTTTTGCAGTCATCATTCAAAAGTCCTCAAAAAAAGGATTAATTAGGAACAGAAAAGCCTCTACAGCTGCAGTCGATCTAATCAGGTTTGGGACGGCAGACAATGGTGTAGTAGCGTGTGAACCGTTCTTAAACAGCCCAATTTGAAGTACAAAACACTAAGCTGGGGGGAGGTGGGCGGATGTGTGGATTTAGTCGATAATACATCAGCACAGTGTTTCCCAACATTTTTTCGGCACACTTTTTACAATGCAATGATCCTGTTATCCACGATAAAACTTCAGGAACAAGTATGACTGTGCTACTGAGAGGGATCCAAGACTCGCAAAAGATTTGTTCGCGGCGAAAAAAAACTCCTTTCAACGAGTGGCCGAGGTAGTGGACGTTCAATTCACAAACTGAAGATAATTAACCCTTGTTCATCGTTCGCCCGAAAAGTCCTGCTTCGCTCATCCTGCATCAAACCAACCGAAGCAAATGAACAACGAGTTGGGGAATCGTTTCACTCAGCGACATGCAAAAAAACGAATTTCAAAAAACTGCTCATCACCACGAATAGTTGTTACTTTGTGCGAAAGTTGTTCCGATGAAGACAAAGCTGCCATTCTGGTTGGAGCTCATCAATGAGAATTAGTGCAGCCTTGCAATTTGGATTTTGAAACACAAAAGCACATTCCTTTAATTGCTTATTTATCTTTTGAGTGGATTTTTTTTTTTACTTTTCAGGGCAAACCTGGCGAGCTCTCACGGCACACTGCATGAGCAGGGTTTCCCCTTGCAAGGATTCTATGAGCGGGCGGGGGAGGGTGTGGGAATGTTGTTGATGGGGCGGGGGTCGTGGCTGTAAAATGATGAGGTCATTTTGGCCTGGCTCACTGCCTTAACTTTATTTTTTTGAACGTACTGTTGGTAGGTTAAAAAAAAAGCGGTGTTTCCCCTATCGATAGCTGTGATAGGGGGAACACAGCTTTTTGGGGTGTGCGCTATGTATGTCAATGTACATGACGTGTCATTTCATCATTCAACATGAAATGAGGTTAAGTGACCATCCTCACTTTGGACCTGAAGAAGCGGATGACTTGCGCGATGTCGAAGTTCTGGTCTGCGCAGAGCATGTCCCCGGCAATCTGCATCCAGAAAACAGAATCCTGATTCAAATATCGGACAGTTGCTAACATCAGATGTTAGTGAAAACACATACTCCTGTGCAAAAAATGGGATAGAAGGGTTGGTCCTCATACCACCATGATGTCATCCTGCAGCTTGCGGCCGCGTATGGCCAGCTCAAGGTCGGCCACAGCCCCCAGACGGTCCTCCAGGGTGGTGCTGCCGTCGTTGATCACATTTTCCACCGGGAAGTCATTTGCCGTCGCCCAGCGCTCAAAGTGCTTGTACCTTGTAGATTACATAGAACAACAAGAAAAAAAAACGATGTTGTCTCTGCTAAGGAGCTTAGCCGTGGAAATCATACAAAGACGGCCTTTGTGGTAGGGTAGCCTCGGGTTGTGGACTCACTTGTCTGCATTGGTGACCAGGTAGACTTGGGTGAACAACTGTCTCCTATAGTGAGATGTGGGACGCAAACGGTAAGCGAAGTTTTAACCACGGGACAGGTCATTATAGTCTTTTTTTTTTTAAGTCCTTCTTGCTCCTTCAACGTACGTGTTGACCGTTTCCCACCAAAAGTCCAAGATCTTCTTTCCTCCGATTCCTGGAAGCAAGGCCTTTGGTACGCCAGCCAGGTGGCCATACAAGCCTGTGTCATCGTTCTGGGATGGAGTACATAAGATATAAGAACACTCAATTAATCAGCGGGAGCGACGGAGATGTGGAGAAAACAGATGTTTTTTTATGTTTACTGTATGTTTATGTTGTATGTTGTATGTTTATTGTATTGTAATAGCCTTGTAATAACTATACTTTAGAAATGAATTGTTGTAATAACTTAATAATACCATCATAATGATTTAGAGATACTCATCATGCCTGTGTTATTGTTTACATATATTTATTCATCCTGTATATAAATATCCTATCTATATTTATACCCACAGTCATTACGAACAACGACATTTGGTATATTCTGTTGGTAGTTGGTGGTACATATATAAAATTCTCTATTTTTGGGGTTAACCCCTTTTTCTTTTAGACTGTTAAGCTGTCTGCACAGCAATGCACCAGCCCTTGCGCAGACATTGCATATGAAAATATACTTGGCCGATAAAAAAGATTCTGATTCTTATTGACAACAAGTCAGAAGAAGTTTTAAGTCGGTCTGCACAAAAAGGTAAATCACATATTGGGAAAATCACTAATGCTTACGATATGGCTCACTATGGTCAAAGAGTTCTTAAGTATGACATCAAGAGTTTTTAAACCAAAAATGAAAATGCATGAACAATACAGCGAATGCATAGTCTGCCTATATGCAAACACATATATACAAAATGCATTTTTAACTTTGCATGCAGCTAAACAGTGTCAATACCTAGTTATATGTTGCACAATATGCGACCTTTACCCCCATGGCCCTGCCCCACCAGGACTGTCTCGATCATGACATTTTAGTTGAATATTGTCATTCAAATTGCGATTAAATAAAACGCATGGGAGTGTAATTATGCCTCTATTTCCTACAGAAGAACCATATGTTCCCATTTGAAATCAGAACGTAAACGTTTTCCTCAAGCCAACTCATGGGAACTCTCCGAACATGAAGGTCGCGATCTGCTCAATAATCGCGATCAGACGATGATTGAACAATTAGCTGTAGGTACACACCTCTATTTGTGTCTCCAAGACGGTTCCGTGACCAGCCACCAAAAGTATGCAAATCATTGGTAACGACTGGATATTTGCAGATCGCGTGGTACATCCAGAGACAGTATTATTATTATTATTATTTTATCATTATGAATAATATGATCGTAGAGTGAATTCGGTGCCTCCAAACAGAACTGCGAAACAACGAGAGTCGCAACCGTCTTGCAGAAAATAGTTCCAGTCCTATGGAACGTTCACGTCATGTGGGAGAGACATACGCTACGAGCCTCCCTCTTGAAAATAAACGTCCACGGAGTACAATCAATAATGAAACACGCGAAAGGCATATCTACAATTATGGCGTCCCTATGATATCCCATATTTGTCAACTGAATGTTTTTTGAGAATGGCTTGATTAATTCTAAGATTATTAGACCTGCTCGCTTCTGCTCTGCGTTTTTTTTTTACTAGTGTTAAATGTTGTAACAGACAGTGCTGAAAGTGCCGTTTGGAGCCAGGCGCAGGAGCCATAAATTCCCGTACGACTTGAACGCAGCCGCGCTAGAGCGGCAACATGGCTTCCGGGGCCAGCACTTCTTAAAGGGCCAGTACCCATAATATGCATAACAAATCACCTCTTTCTCAGCGACAACTCAAACACTTTAAAATGATAACAACGCATAAGACAAGTACAACACTATGGTATTCGATTTTATTTTTATAAAGACATACATAGGCGCCCTACAATGCAATGCGCACAAACACCATATCATTCGGTTAGTTACATTGTTGCAATGCAATTGAACTTGTCTCCAGTCGGGCTCGAAGGAAAACTCAGGTATTTTTTAAAACCTAATTTAAAAAAAATTAAATTACACTCTATTTTTCGATCATATTATTACAACACGATGCACAGCAGTCGGCTGAAAGTATTGTCTCAACTCAGCGGTGTAGTCTAGTTTATTGTAGTGGGTATACTGAGATGGGGGGGGGGGGTGGGTAAGTGACTGAGAAAGTCTCCCTGTTACACACAGTACCTTTTTTGTTTCATTCAATTAGGAAAAAAAGACATCAAAAAGTAATTATTGGTTTTGTTTGGAGAACAGGAACCGGGACACGCGGGGATCGCTCTGATCGCGCAGAGATCGCCCAGCAGAGAGATCGCCCAGCAGAGAGAGATCGCCCAGCAGAGAGATCGCCCAGCGAGAGATCGCCCAGCAGAGAGATCGCCCAGCAGAGAGAGATCGCCCAGCGAGAGATCGCCCAGCAGAGAGATCGCCCAGCAGAGAAAGATCGCCCAGCAGAGAGATCGCCCAGCAGAGAGATCGCCCAGCGAGAGATCGCCCAGCAGAGAGATCAGAGATTTTATTTTTTATTTTTTTTACAAAGGTAAAAAATACGGAATGCTTACGGGGAAAATATTTAAATGGGAGGACAGCGGGAGAGAAAGGAAAAATACGGTAGTATCCCGAAAACCGGGAGGGTTGGCAGATCTGTGATTGACATCCCAGAGGAGGTGGAGGATCCAATCAAATAGGTGCCGGT
>NC_137197.1:28877593-28980093 GCF_960531495.2 Zeus faber | reverse complement strand
ATATTATTCCATGGCACTGAAATCCGACTCACCTGACCCGTCTTGGTGTAATCCACATTACAATCTGGGATGGCCTTCGACAGCTGCACGATCCAGTTATTTATTTTGTCTCGGCGTCTGCGCTCGACTGGAAAGACAGCGCAGAGCATTTTGTTTATTAATGGACGGGACGTACCCAAAAAACCCACGAGAGTGAGAGAGAGAGAGAGACATCCTGCCGCTGAGACGAGATCCGCGGCCTCTGACCTTCGTTGTGCTGGGCTCGCCGCTTCTCATCCCTGGAGCCACGAGGAGCTTCTTGCTTTCTGCAAGGCAATCGATGAAGAAATAATAAATAAATATAAATGAAGAAATTAATAAATCAAGGAATCCCATCCCTACTTTTCTAACTTTGTTGTATGCCAATTTTTCAGGTAATCCTTCCAGGTCTATTGCATATTTCATTTTCATTTTCCCTTACCTTTATCTATCTATCTATCAATCCACATCTATCTATCTATCTATCTATCTATCTATCTATCTATCTATCTATCTATCTATCTATCTATCTATCTATCTATCCACATCTATCTATCTATCTATCTATCTATCTATCTATCTATCTATCTATCTATCTATCCACATCTATCTATCTATCTATCTATCTATCTATCTATCTATCTATCTATCTATCTATCTATCTATCTATCTATCTATCTATCTATCTATCTATCTTTCTATCCACATCTATCTATCTATCTATCGATCTATCTATCTATCTATCCATCCATCCATCCATCCATCCATCCATCCATCCATCTATCTATCTATCTATACCTAAAAAGGGAATATTTGAAATGAGACAGTTAAAGACACCCAGAGAATAGGTTGTGTCTTGAATCATCTTTGTTTGTAATGGAGACTTGTATTTTAGAGCACATTAATATATTACTGAAAAAAATAAACATGTCTTATAATTGGATCAGGCTCTTTTTTCCCCACATTTATTAAACTGAATTCAATATAACCTAAATGGTTAATCTGGCCGGTATGTAACGTTACGTGATGTACGGCTGTGTGCGGGGGGCGATTGTCCTCTGATTTGCTCCCGTCAAAACCTCCTGGGGTGACATCATCACATATAGCTGTCCTGTAAAAAGAAAAGGGTGTCCATGTATGTTATACATATTTATACATCCTGTACAGCATGTCCATCTGTATTTATATTTATAACAACAGCTGTACTAGCAACCATACTGCCACTTAGCCCCAGCTAACTTGCGAATTAAACTCAAACTTAACTTATTTTAAGTGACCTTATCCTGACTTATCCTGTGCATAGCATTGTTTTTGTAATTGGCTTTTTCAGTTTTTTATTTGGCATTTTTTTTAAGATTGTTAAGCTTTTTTTATGCTCATTGTTTGTACAGAAATGCACCAATCCTCAATACCACAAATTTTTGAATATGAACATTTACTCTCCCAATTAAACATACTCTGATTGTGATCATCCAAACACACTGTAAAATGTGACTGGAAAAATCACTTGCATTTCAATGGTAAAGATAAAAGAAAAGAAAGAAAGAAAGAGAAAAAGAAAAGAAAGCACGGTTGTTGCTCTACTTCTACAAACTCTTTCATAAAAGTCTTCTTTCTTCCCTCACCTGTGGGCGTGGTCTGTCCCAGCAGAGTGTCCGACGCTTGCACGGTGGTAACCATGGTGCCGGTGGTGGCGTCGGCAATGGTGGCGGGGTAGTAGGTGTACTGCGTCTCTGTGTTGTCCCCCTCCAGACCCTCCGACTGCGAGAACACCGCCTGACACGAAAGACACCATTCATTCGAGACAGACCATTCATTCAAAAGACACCATTTGTTTGAAAGAGACCAGTAATTCGAACGTGACCATTAATTCAAGAGAGACCAGTCATTCGAAAGAGACCAGTCGTTCGAAAGAGACTATTCAGTCGACAGGGATACCAATATTTCAGAAGCAGATTTCCGTGTGTAAATGTGTCAGATAAATCATTCTGACGACTTAAAACACTTCAAACTTTTCTTTTTCACCTGCGTGATGGACTGCGTGGTGCTGGGGAACCCGGTGACCAGGCTGACGGCGGCGGCCCCACCATCTGTTTGCGCCTCCAGCTGACCGTCCGACACTTGGATCACTCTGTAGGTCACCTGTATACAGTATAGTGACGTGCATCAAAACAGATTTTTTTGCAGTAATTCAGAAGTAAAAACTATTGTCACATGTGTACTATTGAAAGAAGCCGCTTATCAAATCAGTTAAAAAAAACAACAACCACACAGACAACCCTGAACCCCTACAGTTAAGGGATAATGGCATGGTTACTTCCTCAATGAAAGAATACATTGAGAAGGAATAATGCGACACACACGATCGTGGCACCGCCCCCTGCGGCCGCCTGTGTGGGCGCTCCGTGTCGACTACGCACATTTTAGTATTTTTTTCTGTTTGTTATCACCAGGGGGATGCAGACTATTACTAACTACAAGAGCAGCCCCTCCCCAGCCACAATGAACTGAACTCCCCCCAGCCGCCTCCCTACCCAATGAACTGAACTCCTTTTATGTATGGTTTGAGTCTGGCAACAGCAGCGCGAGCTTGCTGGCTAATTTGAGTTACACTGCTGGGCACACTCTCAGTGTTTGAGCATGACGTCAGGAGGGCTCTGATGCGTGTGAACACCAGGAAAGCTGCGGGCCCAGGTGGCATATCTGGGCGAGTACTGAAGACCTGTGCTAACCTGTTAGCACAACCTGGACCTGTGCTAACCTGTTAGCACAGGTCCACTAGGATATTCAACATCTCCCTAGCTGAATCAGTGGTCCCGTCCTGCTTCAAGAGGTCCACCGTCGTTCCTGTCCCGAAGATCGCCTCTCCTGCCTGCCTGAATGACTACCGTCCGGTGGCCCTTGCCCCGGTGGTCATGAAGTGTTTCGAGAGGCTGATTAAGGATTACATCTGCCCCTCCCTCCCCCGCACCTTGGACCCGCTGCAGTTTGCGTACCGGCAGAACAGATCCACGGACGACGCAGGCTCCTAGGGACTTCAAACTGGATGCACCTGGATGGCTGGAAGGGGGCCTATGTGAGATTGCTGTTCATCGATTACAGTTCAGCTTTCGCACCATAGTCCCCACCAGACCGGCTGTCAAGCTGCTGGAGCTAGGACTGAACACTTCGCCGTGTGCCTGGATCCTGGACTTCCTCCCAGCCAGGCCCCAGGTGGTTAGGGTGGGGAGGCACACGTCCAGCACCCTCACCCTGAACACAGGATCCCCCCGGGGCTGTGTCCTCAGCCCCCTACTGTACTCCCTGTACACACATGACTGTGTGGCCAGGTCCAGCTCCAACACCATCATCAAGTTTGCTGACGACACCGTTGTCGTGGGCCTGATCAACGACCGCGATGAGAAGGCCTACCGCGAGGAGGTGGCTGACCTGTCACTCTGGTGCCAGGACAACAGCCTCCACCTGAACGTCAGCAAAACTAAGGAGCTGATTGTGGACTTTAGGCGAGGATTACAACCGAGGACGCACGCACCACTGGTGACTTTTGTTGACAGGGTGAGCAGCTTTAAGTACCTGGTCCTTTAAGTCCACATCACAGAGGACTTAACATGGACTATACACACAGACACTCTGGTGGGAAAGGCGAGGCAGCGTCTTTACCACCTCTGGCAGATGAAGAAACTACGGATCCTGGTGAGGATCCACAAGTCCTTCTACTCTGGAGCAGTGGAGAGCATCCTGACAGGCAACGTCACTGCCTGGTTTGGGAACTGTACTGCTCAGAACAGGCTAACCCTGCAGAAGGTGGTGCGTTCAGCTGAACGTACCACTGGAACTACCCTCCCCTCCCTGCAAGACTTATACACCAGGAGGTGTAGTAGCAGAGCCTGCAGGATCATGAAGGATCCTCATCACCCCAACAACTGACTGTTCCAGCTGCTGCGGTCGGGAAAGCGCCTCCGCAGTCACACAGCGAGAACAGAGAGACTGAGACGGAGTTTTTTCCCCCAAGCCATAAGAACTGTCAATGCTGACCTCACCAGGGGTCCTCACTGAGACACACACACATAGGCTCCACTACCTTACTGTACTATATGTAGCATACTGTACTACAGACTGTATCACCGTTCTGGGTTACTGCATACTGTGCTGTCTTGCTGTTCTGTTTGGTGTTACTGTATTGCTGTGCCGTACTGTTGTATACTGTACCGTATATCTCCGCACACACTACCTCACTTTATTCACATGCCACTTTAATGCACATATCTGGATATACAAAATAGCCTATATCATATACACAAGTCTATTCCCTTTATTTATATTTTGTACCCCCACTCTGTATTACTTTTAAGTTATTTTATTTTATTCTATATTATTCTATTTACTTACTGCATTATGTTTTAGGAATCAGTTAGTTAGTCAAGTAGAAATTAGGTAGCTATTGTGTTCAGTCCAGAATATATTGTGCATAATCACCGGGTGCATTGCATTGACATTTCACTGCATATATGTATGGAAGTATGTATAAGTATGTGACAAACAAACCTCTTGAATCTCTTGAATCTTGAATCTAATGATTTGAAATGATTTTATAAATAGTTTGCCTAGTTTAAGAAAATCTGCTTGGAAAAACTCCAAAACAACCCAGCCAACACTGCAACAACGTAGAAAACTATTCACTCTACAAAAAAACCTCTCAATTCATACGACTAACCAATTTACTGTTATTCACGTGAAATTAGACATATCCGCATTCATCCCTTCAAGTCTCCCATTGTAATTTCTATGTGGCTAGCGTTAGCGTTTGCGTTTAGGCAGTGCGGGAAAACGGATGAAAAGTCCAAATAAGAAGGTGGTCGCCCGTTGTTAAAGTCACTGTAAAGCAAAAATAAACATGTGTTCTGAGTTTGGCACACCACGGAAAATGTGTTAAACTGAACGATTTAAAAAATCTCCAAGCATAGAAAATTAGGTTTCAAAACCTTCACCTTCCGCTGAAGGTGCTGAAACCAGGGCCGGCCACGTTAACCGCGATCGTGTACATGTTGAGATGTTCTGCTGAACCCAGTCCTGTGTGTCTAGTTGTTCACCTCACAGCGCCTCTGTCTGGCTGCGGGGCGCCCCGCTCTCCGGTGCCCCCTGCTGGCTCCTCCACAGGCCAGGTCGGGGCTCTGCAGCCTGCTAGCATGCAGCTAATGCTAAAGTAACCAAGCCCCGCATGTTCCAACAAACGAGACGGTTCTTTTTTTTATTGCTGGCGTTCGTGGATCTCCCTGAAGTCACCTTTTACTCCGGGTGTTTATTTCCAAAACAGTGTTTATATCAGTGTTTATATCCCCAAATCCGGGCTGTTAGCTTAGCTTAGCACCACTGATGTGCCGATTCCGACCCGCCGTTTGTATAGTGTTAGGGGGAGGAGCCTTCCAAGTATGACGTCATCGAGTTATGATTTAGCAAAATATCCGGACCACAAAAATGGTGAGAAACAGTTTAACGGTCTAACGGCACTCAGTACTACATCATTCACACAGGGACAAACAGACAAAGGCCATTATTCAAAGATAACTGACCGCTATTGACCAATCACAATGACTATTCCACCGTGTAAAAAGTAAATAAATCCATCCTGGGACTTGAATTTCCCAATGTTTCGAATCGGCGGGCTTCTCACCTGCCCTCCGGCACCTTCCGTCTTGAAGAGATATTTGATGGGTTGGTCAGAGAAGGTGGTGGCAGACTGGATTGTGGCGATGGCCGCGGGGTCCTCTGCGGTGGCTACCGACCCTAAGCACGCACAGAAAACCCATGCACAAATAAACTTGCGAGGAACCGCTCCAGATTGTATCTACCATCGTCACTAGGGGCGTCACGATTCTGATTCGAAATCGAAAATCGATCTAAAAGAGTGTTCGACTTCGAACTTCGAAATCACAATCAGGTTCGTGATCCTCCCCGTATTTTTGTGGGTAAAATTGTCCGACGTGGTTGCCATATTGGGGCGGTCAAGATCCGCCGGTAAAAACAAATCAACCCAGTGTGCACCGGGGCCGTGCCTGGCCCTCCGCGGAGTCGACTGCAGCTCACCCGGCTCTGAACAGACTTTCATGAAGTTTGGTTCGGAGTTTGGAGCGGGTCGGCTGTGGTCGACCCCACGGAGGGGTCCGCTCCGCCGCATCCCTCAACGCACACTGCATCCACCCACCTGGCACTAGGGCTGCAGGAATGAAATTCGATTAGAATTTGAGCGTAACAAAAACAATAAAGTATAAATAAATATAAGTTCATCCAGTTTGTTGCACAGTGAACAGACATTAGAGAGAAATATTCCCGGTAACGTTGTGCGAAGTCCCCGTCGGCGATTTCACTGTGTGTACAAGGCAGAGTGCGCCTTTGACCAGAATGTCCAGTAATTCCACAGATGTGGGGAAGAAAGTGGGAAATAGATCCGACCATTACCGACGGAATGTCCTCTAGTGCAGAGGTTCCCAACCACCAGCTCACGGACCGTGCCGGGCCACGGGACATTTTCCACCGGACCGTGAGAACACGGGCGGGATTTTTTTCAGGAGCGACCTGCAGCGGAGCAGCAGCAGGAAACGGAGTAAATTAAATACATCTAGAGTTTTTATTCGCTTTGTTTGAAGAAAAGATCGCTCTGATCAGAGCTGCGGAGCTGCAGGTAGTAATGTCTTTTACTACCAGCGTTGCCCTCTGGCAAAAATAGCATCTGTTTTTCTGTGCTTATTTTGGTGAGTAACTTTAAAGTAGTGTAATAAGTAACTAATTGTTTATTATTTTAAAGTGTAGTTTTGAGAAAGCTCTTAACGTTTACGTGTGTTGTTTAAATATTCTCCTATTCTTCTTATTATTCATCTTTTTTTTTATACTCAAATAAAAGTTACTTATTGAGAAACAAGCGTTTTTCTTTTCAAATCAAGACTCGATAGTCTAACAATGGCATAGGCGTCATTGCTGGAAAATAAAAAAGGTTTAAATCGAAAAATTGAATCGAATCGTGGTTTTGGAGAATCGTGACACCCCTAGTCGTCACACTTTCACGTTCCCATTTCTACCTCAGATGAGATACTTTCAAAATGCTATTTTCATTGTGATGCGTCTTAATAATACACAAAAGCTACAGTATATGCAGGCGTCTACGTCACGAGTTCACCTCCACTTTAATGATCTCTAAAGCAAAAATGAGGGTCTCTCAAAACTTTTTTTACCCATCGGAAAATTTTATTTTAATGTACTTTTTTTCTTCTTACCCTCGTTAACAGGGACACTCCCATCTGAGTCGGGGCTCTTCTGCTGACTGCACGCAGAACCAAAATAAAGACAGAAAGTACAAGGACAGTTTGTTGGAGAAAGCGACCACAGATTTATATGTATCTGTATTTATATGTGACAACTGACCTCTTCATCGCTGCCAACGTTCTGGGATGAGGAAACTCACTCCAGAAACACTCTGGAAGAGGAGAAGTTCATCATCAAGTCGGGGAGGAGAGGTGAGAGGGAGGGGGACATTTCAGAGTGATCCAAGTCAAGTTCAATTTTTTTGTAGATATTGAGTTTCCTTTAATATTGACAATTTATTTCCAATTTATTGTAGTTAATTTTTAGGTTTACTGCATATCGCCAATTCCTCTATTTCTATAGTTATTTTTCAAGGTGTATTGTATTGTCAAATTTTCAATATTTCAGTTCCTTAAGCTTGTTGCATGATTGCCAATTGTTTTCTATTTTATTATTACTTTATTATAAGTTCATATTGTTTTGATGTGAGCTGCTGTAACACCGCAATTTCCCTTCGGAATGAATAAAGTATCTATCTACAGTATCTATATATATATATATATATATATATATATATATATATATATATATATATATATATATATATATGTCTCTGTCTGTCTATCTGTCTATCTATCTGTCTATCTGTCTATCTATCTGTCTATCTATCTGTCTATCTATCTATCTATCTATCTGTCTATCTATCTATCTGTCTATCTATCTGTCTATCTATCTATCTGTCTATCTATCTGTCTGTCTATCTATCTATCTATCTATCTATCTGTCTGTCTATCTATCTGTCTATCTATCTATCTATCTGTCTATCTATCTGTCTATCTATCTATCTATCTATCTATCTGTCTATCTATCTGTCTGTCTATCTATCTGTCTGTCTATCTGTCTGTCTATCTATCTATCTGTCTATCTATCTGTCTATCTATCTATCTATCTATCTATCTATCTATCTGTCTATCTATCTATCTATCTATCTATCTATCTGTCTATCTATCTGTCTATCTATCTATCTGTCTATCTATCTATCTATCTATCTATCTATCTATCTATCTATCTATCTGTCTATCTATCTATCTATCTATCTATCTATCTGTCTATCTATCTGTCTATCTATCTATCTGTCTATCTATCTATCTATCTATCTATCTATCTGTCTATCTATCTGTCTATCTATCTATCTGTCTATCTATCTATCTATCTGTCTATCTATCTATCTGTCTATCTATCTATCTATCCACTACTCCATACAAAGCTACTCGGCCCCAGCGGTTCTTGCAGATGTTCAACAAAAGCACTTTTCTCTCGACTCCCGCTTCACGGGGGCGATTTCAGTCACAGCTGCTGAGTTCAACTTAAGATACATCTTCGCGACTGGCATTTCTCCGCAAACATCCATTCACTTATAAGGAACATTAAACAGCCAGAACAAAGATCTACTTACGGCGCCACGGTCCCTCCCCCGGTATTTTGTCAACAGACCCTGGTTTGACTTGCCTGTTCTGCGCGTGCGCGGTCAACCCAGGGCGGAAGAATATCCTCGGATCCTGGATCCGTCTGTTCCGCGGAGTTATAAAGTTCGCCTCGGACCAGTCGAGACGTAGATCTGACCCAGGGACTGTGAGTGCGATGCCCCCCCACGGCCCAAACGTACCGTCCAGTCGACCGCGGTATTGCTGCGTTCCACTCGAGGCGCAATTAGGAAAAAACAAAAAAACAAAAGCCTAGTTCCTACGTGGAAATGTGAGGAACAAGCTATTTAATTGGGAATGGGCAGATGGCTCCGGTCACAGTTCGCCGATATAGCAGAGACGATATTTATTTTGGCAACACGGCGACACACTGTTAACGTTGAACAAAGTTCCCTTTGCACGTCTGAACTTCGATCTAAACTACTCTGTAGTTGAATGCGTTATGCCGACGCCGCTCGTAGAATGTCCAATCTCGCCAAACAAATACAAATGTACTTATTTTACTCGTTGCTGTTTAACGAGCAGATGCAATGGAACTCCGTTCGAGTCGACAATTGAGATTACTAAGTCGGAATGACCGTTTTCCGAGTCGCGTTGAACGCAGCATAATGCCGGCCTGCGGGGGGTGTTTTCGGGGCAGTAATAACGTGCTGCAGAGACTTTCTGCTGTTTCTATGATGATTTTTGTACATAATATTGCAACTGCCCCTTTGAAAAAGGGATGTCGCAGTATTTTGTTGAATAAATAAAAAGATAGATAAACAAATAAATAAACAAACAAACAAACAAACAAACAAACAAACGAACAAACAAGCAAACAAGCGTTTGACACCTAATTGACACATCCTTATCGTATTTCGGGAAATAATGACAAACATAATACACACGTTAGTGCAACAATAGTTTATATATTATCTTTCCTCCGGAGCCTTCGCACTGGTTTAGCTCAGTGGTTACTTCGCTCAACAAATCTTCCTGATTTCGAATGAACTCCTCCCGTCATGGGATCGAACCTCGGGCGCTGTCCAGTGTTTTTCTTTTTTTGTTGTTGTTTTTTTACACTTGTCTCTCGTCCGCTGGATTCTGGAACAATTTGTGGAATTTCAAAACACTTTACATACATTTCAGTTATAAACTGCTTTGTCCGGGTCCTCTGCCACGCTTCAGAAGTCCCCCCTTGACAAAGCGTAAGTGTAAGTACAGCTGGTATTTCACTGCATATATGTTCGACCGTATGCATATGTATGTGACAAATAATATCTTGAACTTGAAGGAAAACTTTCATTATTGATCAAACTGTCCCAAAGAGCACAAACATGGATACATTAACATTGATGCTGAGTCATGTTTTATCTGACTAGTAATTCTTACTTCAATGGTGTAGCTCAGTGGTTACGTCATTTCACGAATCCTAAAATTTCATTGGCATAATAATGGCAAAATAATTATGGCTTCATAAATGAATGCTGATGCCAAAGATGCTCTTCTGGATGTTTTGTTCAATATTATAGTGGGTGAGAGCCTCTCCAATGGAAAGGGGAAAACTGACGGACACAAGAGTTGTTTTGTGACTTGAATATAAACAATGAAAAGTGGAATATTTGAAGTGGGTGAAACATTACCAATTCCCGACCTTCTCAATCCTTTTATTTCAAAACCGGGTTTCGAAATGAATTGATAATGAAATGAAATGTACAACACCCAAACCCCAGTCATTCAACTGGATATCCAACTGGACATTTAAACGCAACAATGAGTCAATTATTACGTCATTATTGGTTTTGACACCGAACTCACACCTTATTGTATTTCCGTAAATGATGACGCTTCAATAAAACATAATATAAATGTCAATACAACAGTGTTATAGTATAATACAGTGTTTTTCCCCATCTATACTTATACTGGTCCAGCTCAGTGGTTGCTTCGCTCTACCCAGATTTAGAACGAACTGCTCCCTTCATTGGCATCAAACCTCGGGCGCTGTCCAGCGTCGTTTATTTTTTGTCTCGTCCGCTGGATTCGGGATCCAGTGTTTTCCAGACATCAAAACACTTTCCATACATTTCAGTTAAAAAACTGCTTTGTCCGCGTCCTCTGCCACGCTTCAGAACATAATCAGATATAATATCAATAATATAATATTATTAAGACGCAATGACCACAACTTGTAACTCATGTACTAATCCCCTGATCTGCTTCCAAATAAATATAAGTTTACGAGCAAAACCGAGAATTCCATGATACTCGGACAGAATCATTTGCATTTCATAAAGTTCACCTCAGACCAGTCGAAACATAGATCTGACCCAGGGACTGTGAGTGCGACGCACACGTGACCGAAACGTACCGTCCAGTCGACCGCAGTATTAATGCGTTCCACTCGAGGCGCAATTAGGTAAAAACAAAAAAAAGCCTAGTTCCTACGTGGAAAAGTGAGGAACAACCCCTTTTATTGGGAATTTTGGGCAGATGGTTCCGGTCACTGTGTGCCGATATTGCAGATCCGATGTTTATTTTGGCAACATGGCGACACACCGTTAACGTTGTACAAAGTTCCCCTTACACGTCTTAACTTCAGTCTAAACTACTCTGTAGTCAAGTCAAGTCACACTTTATTTATAGAGCACATTTCATACCAGGGCAACACAATGTGCTTTACAAAGAAATACAAAAAAGAAAGAGAGAATGTAGTTGTCAGCCGGTCATTACAAAAGAATGCCCCTGAAACAACAGTAACAACAAAAGCAACAACAAAGACAACAAAAACAACAATAAAAGCGACTCCAACCACAGTGGCAACAACAGCAACAGCAACAGAAAACAACAACAGCAGCAACAACAGCCACAGAAAAAACAACAATGGCAGCAGCAACATCGACACCAGCAGCAACAACAGCAAAACAACATTAAAAACAACAGCAGCAACGCACACGCAAAGACGTCACCGGAACCGGAAATTGTAGCTCTCACCGATACGGGAAAGGTCACTCAGGTTAGAGATGGTTAAGTTGAGGTACAAGGTAACATTAAGTTGAGGTAGAAGGTAAGCGAGGGTTAAGTTTAGGCATAAGGTTAGCAGCAGCAATGACAACACCAGTTAAGGTATGAGGTTAGCGTCACCAACAACACCAGCAGCAATGACAACACCAGCAGCGACAATACCAGCAGCAGACAACAGCAGCAACAAAAACAGCAGCAACAGCAGCTGACAGCAGTGCTGTGTTTCATTGACTTCAAAAAGGCATTTGATTCAATAGACAGAGGCATAATGCTGAAAATCCTCAAGGCTTATGGGGTCCCCCCGAATCTACTCCGGGCCATAGAGGCCATGTACAAGGGCACAAGAGCCAAGGTGGTAACCCCAGATGGCATCAGCGAGGAGTTCGTAATCCTAGCAGGGGTGCATCAGGGAGACACTCTTGCCCCCTTCCTCTTTATCATAGCTCCGGACTACGTACTCAGGAAAGCCATCAACGGGCGGGAGCAGGAGCTTGGCTTCACAATTACACCAAGGAAGTCTAGAAGAAGCTCTGCTGTAGCCTTGGCAGACCTCGACTACGCAGATGACATCTGCCTGGTGTCTGACCGCGTGGAGCCGGCACAGGAACTACTGAACAGAGTGGAGGTGGAATGTGCTAAGGTTGGCCTCAGACTGAAAGCAAAGAAGACTGAGGTAATCACCTATAACTTCCACATGGACCATCCGCCGATTACAACATCAGATGGCAATGCTCTGCGAGAGGTCAATGACTTCAAATACTTGGGTTCCTGGGTGAACTCCACAGAACAGGACCTTAAGGTCAGGAAGGCACTAGCGGGGAGGGCCCTGAACGGTATGTCAAGAGTGTGGTGCTCGAATCTCCCTCGACACATAAAGCTGAGCCTATTCCACGCCACTGTGGAGTCTGTCCTCCTGTATGGCTGCGAAAGCTGGACCCTGACACCCACCCTGCAGAAGTCCCTGGATGGGTGCTACACCAGAATGCTACGAGCTGTTCTGAATGTGGACCAGAACATCCACATTACCAACAAGGACCTGTACGGGCAACTGCCAAGGGTCAGCAAGAAGGTAGCATCTAGGAGGATGAGGCTGGCCGGCCACTGCCACAGACATCAGGAGCTCCCGGCCAGCAGGCTGGTCCTATGGGAACCAACACACGGGCATCGATGGCGAGGACGTTCAGCGCTAACGTATGTGGACGTCTTGAAGAAGGATGCGGGAGCTGAAAGCTCTTCGGAGCTGGCCGGGTGTATGGAGAACCGGAAGGATTGGAGACTCCGATGGAAGCTCGTCTGAGGACGACCGAGAGAGAGAGCAGCAGTAACTGTAGCAGCAACAGCAACAGCGCACAAGCGAAGATGTCACCGAGACCGAAAGTGGTAGCTCTCACCGGAACCAGAAATCTCCTCATCTGGATTGAGTCAACAGTATGTAAATCAACTCAACATCACCGGAACCGGAAGTGGTAGCCCTCACTGGAAACTGAAATTTCAACTGTGTGCATCATCTCATCTTAATCCAGTCACGGTCCCTTAATTAGCGTCCCTAAGTTATGGGTTTTCAATCAGACCTTGGGAAGGAGATCCTTTTGACCCTCTCTCTCCGAAAAGACACCCTTCTTATGATCCTCTAACTGTAATATCACAACAGAAACAACCACAGCAACAGAAATAGCAGCAGCCACAGAAACAACAACAACAACAGCAGCAACATCAGCACCAGCAGGAAAAACAGAAAAAAACAAAGCAGGAGCAACAACAGCAACGTACACACAAAGACCTCACCGGAACCGAAGAGGTAGCTCTCACCGGAACCAGAAAAGTCACTCAGGTTAGATATGTTAGAGATGTTGAGTTGAGGTACAAAATTAGAGATATTTAAATTAAGATTAGAGATGGTTAATTTTAGGTATAAGTTTAGGGATTGTTATGTTGAGGTATAATGTTCGAGATGATTAGGTTAAGGAATAAGGTCAGAGATGGTTAAGTTTAGGCATAAGGTTAGCAGCAGCAACGACACTACCAGTTAATGTATAAGGTTAGCAGCACCAACAACAACACCAGCAGCAATCACAACACGAGCGGCTACTACACCAGCAGCAACAATAGCAGCAGCAAAAACAGTAGCAACAGCAGCAGCAACAGCGCACAAGCAAAGACGTCACCGGAACTTGAAGTGGTAGCTCTCACCGGAACCAGAAATCTCATCTGTATTGAATCAACAGTTCTCAGGGGAGCAACGCACAGCAAAGACGTCACCGAAACCGGAAGTGGCAGCCCTCACCAGACACTGAGATTTCAACTGTGTGCACCATCTCATCTTAATCCAGTCACGGTGGATGGTTAAGTTTAGGTATAAGGTTAGCAGTGACAATACCATCAGAAACAATAGCAGCAACAGAAAACAGCAGCAGCAATAGTAGCAGCAACAGCAACAGCGCGCAAGCAAAGACGTCACCAGAACCGGAAGAGGTAGCTCTCACCGGAACCAGAAATCTCCTCATCTGCATTCAGTCAACTGTGTGTACCATCTCATCTCAACGAAGTAATGCACAGCAAAGACGTCACTGAAACTGGAAGTGGTAGCCCTCACCGGAAACGGAAATTTAAACTGTGTGCACCATCTCATCTTAATCCAGTCAAGTTTTTCATTCTGACCTTGGGAGGGAAATCCTTTTGACTATCTCTCTCCGAAAACACACTTCTTATGATCCTCTCACTGTAATATCACAACAGAAACAACAACAACAGCAACATAAATAGCAGCAGCAGTCACAACACAACAACAACAGCAGCAGCAGCATCAACTCCAGCAGTAGCAACAACAAAAAACAGACAGACGTCAGTCAGTCAGTTAGTCAGTCATTGACTGTAGCGAACAGCAAGGTTTTTAACCTGCTTTTAAAAGTATTCAGTGTGGGGGCCTCTCTCAGGTCCCTCGGTAGGGTGTTCCAGTTACTTGGGGCATAGATACAGAAAGCAGCTTCTCCTGCTTTAGAGTTGGTAAGAGGGATAGATAAGAGACCCCTGCCTGTGGACCTGAGAGTTCTTGCTGGTTCGTGTATAATTAGCATTTATTTTATATACTGAGGTGCAAGGCCATTTATAGCTTTAGCTACAAGAAGCAGAATCCTAAAATCAATTCTACTTTTAACAGGGAGCCAATGTAGAGATCTGAGAACAGGTGTGATATGTTCAAACTTTTTAGTCCCAGTGAGAACGCGTGCAGCTGCATTTTGGATTAACTGTAGCCGCTGCACAGCTGATTTCGGGAGGCTGGTGAATAGGCCATTACAGTAGTCCAATCTACTCGTTAAGAATGCAAGGATTCATTTTTCGGAGTCTGCTTTTGACTGGAAGCCTCTTAATTCTGAGATGTTTTTTAGATGGTAGAAGGCTGATTTTGTGATTTGATTTATATGGCTCTTAACATTTAGATCGCTGTCTATAATTACACCCAGATTTTTGGCTTCATTCTTGCTCTCTAGGGACAGAGAACTAAGATGAGCTGCAATTTTCTGTCTTTTAAGCCTTTGCTCCAAAGATGAGTATTCCTGTTTTGTCTTTGTTCAGTTGTAAAAGGTTCTTTGACATCCATGCATTAATATCATTAATACACTTAGTGAGGGAGTGTATGGGGAGTAGGTCATCAGGAGATAGGGATATGTACAGTTGTGAATCATCTGCATAATAATGTTAATTTATTTTGTGTTTCTTTACAATATGTGCCAGTGGAAGCATATAGAAGTTAAACAATAATGGTCCCAGAATTTAACCTTGGGGCACCCCACATAAAATATCCACTTTGTTTAACACAAAATCTCCAATGGGCACAAAGAACTGCCTGTCCTGTAGGTTTTGAACCAAATTAGAACCGGGCCGGATAGGCCCACCCATTTTTGTAATATCGCGAATAAAATCTGATGGTCCGCAGTGTCGAAGGTGGTACTGAGATCCAGGGGCAGAAGAACAGATCGTTTTTTTGCAGCAGTGTTTATGTGTAGATCGTAGTGCTGTTTCCGTGCTATGGTGAGGTTGAAAGCCAGATTGATAGGTGTCTAAAAGGCTGTTTGAGGTTAGATAGTTGTTAAGCTGAAGGTAAACTGTTTTTTCAAGTATTTTTCTGAGGAATGGCAGGTTGGAAATGGGCCAATAGTTGGCATCAGGATTGCTCTTCTCCAGGAGTGGTTTAATGACAGCTGTTTTAAATGCTGCAGGGACTATACAGTACCTGATTGAAGAGAGCCATTTAAAGTTTCTAATACCTCATGTGCTAGACAGTTAAAAACTGTTTTAAAAATTGTGGTAGGGAGGGGGTCCAGGCAGCAGGTGGAGGACCTGAGCTGACCAACAATATCGTCCAGTCTTTTTATGTCTAAGGGGACGAAATGAGACATGGCAGCAGTCATATTACTGGGGAACTGAAGGGTAGGTTCATTTCTGGATGTTGAGGCACTAATATTCTGTCTGATGGCGATAATTTTGTTACTGAAGAATGTAGCGAACTTGTCACATTTTTCAGTGGAAAGCATCTCTGAGATGGTAGATAGAGGATTAATAAATCCATCAACAGTGAAGAACAGCACTTTACTATAGTTGAGGTTTTCATTAATGATTTTAGAAAAGAAAGACTGTCCGGCCTGTTTAATTTCTATATTGTATCGATTGAGTCTATCCTTGTAAATTTCATGATGGGCCTGAAGATTTGTCTTTCTCCATTTTTGTTCTGCCTGGCGACACTCTCTGTTAAACTACCTAATAACTGCTCCATTTCTTCAGGGGGGGTTTTTGTTTTTCTATGTGTTTAGTTTTAACAGGTGCACTCTTATCAATGATATTTTGTATTTTGGAGTTGAAGTTGTTTTCAGGATCCTTAGTTGATGATGCCTTGAACAGCGGTAACTCATTTACAATTCTCTTAAAGGTTTCAATAGTATTATTGTTAATGATACATTTTTTTTAAGAGCAGACACGTCAAAGAAAAGGCAACAGTGATCTGAGATAGCAACATCCATGACATAGGGTACAGTGATATTTAGTCCTTTTGATATGACTAAGTTCAGAGTATGCCCCTTATTGTGGGTGGGTCTAGAAACATGCTGAGTGAGGTCAAATGCCTTCAATAGGCTCATGAAGCGTTGAGCATCTGGGTCTGTTTGATTGTCAACATGAATATTAAAATCACCTGAGATAATTACACAATCATAATCAGTGAAGACCTTGGAAAGTAGCTCGGAGAATTCATCAAGAAAGCCAAATTTAGATTTTGGTGGCCGATAGACAGCGATGATTAAAATCGGGGCACTGCAGTTTATAGATAGAGCAAGGTGTTCAAAAGACGTGAATTCTCTGAGGAGGATTTCCTTGCAGGTATAGATATCAGAGAAGACAGCAGCTATTCCACCGCCTCTCTGGTCAGCTCTCGTGGTTTGGATGAACTTGAATTTAGGAGGTGTTGTCTCAGAGTGCCACTGAGCCATTTCTATCCAGCCAGATCTCAGTTTGTAGAGCAAAATCCAGGTTATGAGTACTTATAAGCCCATTAACTAAAAATGACTTGTTAGTTAGTGACCTTACGTTTAATAGAGACATTTTTATTCTGGGTGCATGGCTTGGCGGGGTACTGAGAGTTAAAGTCCGAACCAGTAGTAAATTGTTTAGATTCCTGTATGTTACACGCAAGTTACGTAATTTCGGTCTATGGTTTATAAGTACAGGAATTTGTAGAGCAGAGTGACAGTCATTAATGTCAGAGTGGATCGGACTCACCAAACATTCAAGATGTAGTAGAATGCGTTATGCCGACGTCGCTCGTTGAATGTACAACCTCGCCAAACAAATACAAATGTACTCATTTTACTTGTTGCTGTTTAACGAGCAGATGCAATGGAACACTGGACACTCGACAATGAAATTACTGTCTCAAAATTACCGTTTTCCAAGTTGCGTTGAACGCAGCATAACGCCAGCCTGAGAGGGGTGGTTTCAGTATTAACGTGCTGCAGAGAGTTTCTGCTGTTTTTATGATGATTTTTGAACATATTATTGCAACTGCCCCTTTGAAAAATAATAGTCTATTACTTTTCAAAGGGATGTCGCATTATTTTGTTTAAAAAATAAATAAAGAAAAAATAAGAGTTTGACACCTAATTGACACCTCCTTATTGAATTTCCGTAAATAATTGCTCTACGGTGAAAAATAACATAAACATTAGTGCAACAGCAATATAGTGTAATACAATGTTTTTCTTCTCTGATTTCACACTGGTTTAGCTCAGTGGTTACTTCGCTCAACAAATCTTCCCGATTTCAAATGAACTCCTCCTGTTGTGGGATCCAACCTCGGGCGCTGTCCAGTGTTTTGGAAAAAACACTTTCCATACATTCCACTTCTAAACTGCTTCGTCCGCATCCTCTGCCACACTTCAGAAGTCACCCCTTGACAAAGCGAAAATGAAAGGTACAACACTCAAACTCTAGTCATTCAACTTCATATACAACTGGACATTAAAACACAACAATGCGTCAATTATTACGTCATTATTGGTTGATGTGATTAGTTAAAATTCTTGTCAAGTCAGAAAAGAGAGAGCAGTTCACTGCCATAACCCGTTTAATAACCCGTTTATATGGTGCTGTTGCTATGGTTTTATTATATATTTGATTATATTGAGACACAACAACCACAATTGTAACTCATGTACCAATCCCCTGATCTAATTTCCTGAAAATGAAAGCACATTTCCTGCTTTACACTCAGATTGCAGTTCTAAATCCCACTTTTTTTCAAACCACTACACATAATTCTCTACATTCGGCGCAATCTTCTTGAATGAAAATCTCTTATGTTCACGTCGTACACACTGCCATTCAAATTGCTAAACTTAAATATCCTACTATCCACCCTGCCTTTGCACATAGGCAAAAACATTTTGCACACTTCGCAATCAGAGGTTTAAAAGGGCCCCAGGCTAGCTCTTCTGTTTTGGAGCAATAGATGGAAGAAGAATCATTAATCATCAAACAACATGCCACACTACAACACATGTTTTCGATGGTGGCTGGTGAGAGAGGCATGGAGAGAGAGGCATAGCAGAGAGAGAGGAAAAGCAAGATGAGTGAAAGGAGGAGGAGGAGGAGGAGGATGGGCAAGAGCAAGACCAAGGAGAGCCGTAATCTCTGATGGAATCTAGACCACTTTGTTGACCATGTGGTCAAACATGGTCTAACAATGAGGGACGCTGGGCAGAGTACAACCAAACTTGAGCAGGTTCACAGTAGCATCCATCGTCAAGACTTTCCCATATGAGAAGAGGTAAGAAATCCACTATTATTACAGTATTGTAGTACTGCATATAAATACAGTACTCGGTGACTACTGTATACAGAACATCTTTCTACTATTTGTTCTGTATGTAGAACACTGGCAGTTTCGCCTACCACACGCCACCCAAGTGGTGTGTTTAGCGACCTCCGGCACAGAGACACAGAAGACGGGGTTGTAGAAAACACAATTTTAATCTGGACAGGGGGCTTGATAGAACAAGTCCTGGAGCAGATGCACACAGGTCATGACAAAGCGTCCCATTCCTGAGTGTGTGTGGGGATGGGGGTTTTGCACGTTAGGCCAACCAACGAGCAACAGGTATGCAGCCACTCTGATCCTGGGTCCCTAATTACCCCAGGTCAGGTGTGGCTGCTCAAACCACGCCATCCCCACACCACATACCCCTGACACAATACTGAGGCCAATACCTGGTAATACCTGGTAAAAGCTTAACCCCCAACCCTTGTCTACATTGGACTGTGTATTACAGCGCAACAGAATTAGGTGAAACAGGTCTACAGGGTGCCATTTGAGCGAAACTCCGAGAGGGTTAAAGAACAGCGCTATGAATATCTGCAAGTAAGTACTATACTGTGCATTTACTATCATAACATATCAGCACTTCATAGACATTACAGTCGTACTGTAATCCAGTGAATTGTGCTTCACGAAATTGACCTCTTCAGGTCTATTCCTCATATTGTCTTGTCTTTTTCAGAGAGTCTTGGAGCTGGATGCCACTGCAATTCAACACGTATATATTTTTATTGATGAGGCTGAACATTGGCCACCCTGCCATGTCCCTAGACAGCGTTGGGAGAATATCATCATGTGCGCAGCCGTTAGCCAGTAAGGTTTCCTCCGTCACCACGCCAACCTTGGTCCCTACAACACGTCCTTCTTATCACATTCCTGGGCACACTACATGGCATCTTCATTCCAGCCGAGCAGAGGGGTGGACTAGAGTAGCCCAGGTATGTTGTCATCTGGGACAACGTGACTTTCCACAGGGCTGCTCTGGTCCGCAACAGGTTCATCGACAGAGCAGAGTTTTTTTCTGGCAATGGAAGGTGTATGACTGCCACAGTTTAGTGTTTGCTTTTGCTTAAGATTTGTAGAGTTTTGCATTTTGTCTGGTTTTGTGTTTGTTCGCTGTTTAGGGTTTTGAGAAAATTAACCAAAGAATCAGAAAACATGTGTAAACACTTAAAAATAAAAAAAGAGAACCAAATGCGTCCCCTAATGGTACTGCTGATGGTGCTATGTAACCTGTACATTTGCTCCATTTGGAAATAAAGCTTTTAGAAATTGGGTATTTTACTGTGCATGGATTCTTCCTTACATTGTTCGTCAGTGTGACATTTCAAAGGTCAGCTTTTTGACCAAAACAGCATATAGAGTAGATTAATTTATCTACTCATGTAAGAGGTATTACAGCACTGTTTTGAATTTCTCTTGCCAGGGTCTTCCTGAAAAAGTTATCTGGATAATCAGTGCTGTGACAAAGTTCCAAATAATTTCTACATTTTAACATTTTGGTAGCAGTCTTTTGAATGAATCCCTCCAATATGTAACAAACAGTCATGTGGTCTGTGTTTTTGACAGGTTGTGTGTGTGTTGTCTGAGGGCAAAGTTTGAATTGGGACCCATAATTTAGATGTTTGCACCTGTAGTTTCTTTGTTGTTGATGATGTGTTGATGAAGAAGGACTCTCCGCTGACTTGATTATAATATTACGTTTATTACAAGTAAGAACAGCATCAAACCAGACTTGCCATGGAATGTTTGGGAGAGAACAGAAGTCAAATATGTTCCCTCTCGAATGGAACGAGGGAGTGTCTTTTATGCTTGTCCAGAGACAACGTCGCCCATCTGATTCCAATCTATGGGTCACAGTTCACATTCCACCTCCCCCATCACCAGGGCCCCTGGCAATAGGCTCTCTCTCTCTTGAGACCCCTGGCAACATCTGTTGGTAATTATATTTTACAATGGAGGCTTTCTTGGGAAGCCAAACATTCCCAGACACCTCATATTTCCCCCCTTCGAGACTACACAAATTCCCGAAAGAGAGAAGAGTAATTGAACTTATGATGTTAATTGGCTTAATAGAAATCACCTACTAGCAAACAAAATGATTATAATATACCCTTCTGACCATGCTTAGTCGTAGCAATACAATAAATTTGTGGAGTATGAGAGCGAAAAATCCATCTGGCAGCTTTCTTTCTTAGTAGATTAATCAAACAATCTAGACAGGAAAATTCTCTCACGGTCCCTCTGCCCCAGGCGACCACCTATTGTGCTCCAAATCAATTAACCGAAAAAGAAGAAGAATTGAACTGTATAGGATGTTACATATAAATGCATAAATTTAGAACCTCAGAAATAAATCAAACAAAAATTGCCCAAGGTCAGGCTGGTCGACACATCGGACCTTCCAGTGGACCTTTCCCTACCTAACACCAATGTCCCTCAAGACCGCAAAAAAAAGAAAACACCTGAGGTCCCAATGTATTCACTTCACCTTGTTACAGAAAACTCCAAAGAAAGCAATACTAACTGTCTTGCTAAAAATATCTAGTGTAGAATACAGAATATTCATCAATAATACAGGTTACATTGTAATAAACAAACTCCAATATTATAAAAACATGCATGACACATATGTATGTATTGAACTGTTGCTTTGGCGATAGTGGCGCCGCCCCTAGCGGTCGCCTGCGCCGGCACTCCGGTTTATTACATTTCACTGCATATATGTATGGAAGTATGTATATGTATGTGACAAATAAAAAATCTTGAATCTTGAATCTTGAATCTTTTTAACACCATCAACTTTTCATGATATTTCACTCGAAACCCCTGATCATGATGTCCTCATTCAGGGTCCGCCGTCCATTTTCATCCTCCATTTTTGAATGTCCATGTTTGAGTGTTCAAGTCCATTAGGCTGTTAGGATCTCTGGACACAGCCATCCTTTGACTGGTCCTGAAAGAAAAAATCACCAGCCAATATCTTGCACAAACATCAAATACAGTATAATAATTTCAGTTTTGCATTATACTTTAACATTATTCCAATATATGATTAACATTTTCCATTTCCCCCCTTTGTCCATACATTTTCCCAGTCAAAAATAGTATTGAGTCTATGACGGAATCAGATATTCAGAATGGATATTTCTCTACTAGTGTTAGCTCCTCCTCTTGTTTTTTTTCTGTCAGAGACATGTGTGTATTCTCTTATACAGTGCAGCCATATAGTTAACATACACTCGAATTTCATCTTCTAAAAGGGCTAATCTTGGACCCTTTCCACTTGTGCGCAAACAAGGTGTTGGCATCCGTCTACCCGTAGCCAACTCATGGGGTGTCATGCGCAAATCACAGAGCCCACTTGACCGACACACCATTAATGCCAGCGGAAGCGCCTCTACCCAATTCAGACCTGTATGCTAACAGATTTTAACAAAACTATTTTTCAGCACACCATTCATTTTTTCACAGACACCTTGGCTTTGCGGATGATAAACAGCTCCTAGACGTTGTTTAATTCCCAATTTTGCAGAATTAATTTTACTGTTCTATCCACAAACTCTTTCTCATTATCTGAGGATATGCGATCTGGAAGTCCCCACCTGCTTATGACCTCACAACACAAAAACTTGGCTTGGCAACTGACTGAGCATCTTTACGCTTGGTTGGACAAGCCTCAGTCCACTGTGAATATCTATCCACGACGACTAACATGTATCTTTTACCTCCTACTGGTCTTATCATGTCAACAAAATCCACAACCAACTCACGCATAGGACCTGTCGGAGTTGGAATGTGACTGGGTGGACCCTTCACACCCCTCCGAACATTGTTTTTAAGACAGATTGTACATCTGCCTATGACATAATCAATTTGCACAAGCAAGTACGGTGCCCAAAAACTATACTCTTTCATGATTTTTCTCCTTACTTCCCCCCTTGCAACATGGGCTAACCCATGTGCTTCCTGAATCATCAGACCTAGTAGGTTTGGGGGTGCTACGATCAGTCCTTCATGATTTCTCCACAGACCAGTAGACTGGTCCTTCGGTCCAACCATAATTGTTTATCTATGGCTGACGCAGCTTCTTGCATCGAGACCACATCTCTGAGCATGATTTCATCTTCCAAGTCCACTTCATGGGTGACCAGAAGAACCTTGCCTGATTTGTTTTCTCCTGTAACTGCTTTTGCAGCCTCATCAGCCGCTTTGTTACCTTGTGTAACCCTTGACTTATCCATTTTGTGTGGTGCACACTTAGCTACAACTATTTCCCTTGGCTTCATCATTGCATGCAACAATTTAATTATCTGAGCATGATGCTGTAGCGGAGAACCATCCTCGTAAAATCCTCGATTTTTCCACACTGATCAAAATAAATGGGGATGGTAGCTCAGGCGGTAGAGCTGGTCGTCTAGTGATCTAAAGGTTGCTGGTTCGGTCCCAGGCTCCTCCTGCTGGCATGCTGTAGTGTCCTTGAGCAAGACCCCTAACCCCTAATTGCTCCTGATGGCTGCGTCCGTCGGTGTTCGAATAATTGTATGTCACTTTGGATAAAAGCGTCTGCTAAATGTAATGTAATAAATGACACGCAGAATCTGTATATATTGTCACTCGCTTGCCTTAGGCCAATAGACAAGCTTTTTAATAACACATATATTCTATATATCATTTATACATATACACAAATAATACACAAATCTCTTCACACATCTTTAGCTGCGGAAAACACACACACACACACACAGACACACACACACACACAAAAAAGGAATAGACAGTCCAGCAGTAGTCTGATCCTCCAAAGACTTCAACAGCGCTTAACTTTATATATTAACGTCGACTCATTTATACTTTTATAATTTCATCAAATTTTTCACTTTGGCCAAACTTTTAACAAACTATCTTTTTAATCAGATTCTTTCATCATGCATGTTCAATGTTGGTTCTCCTAGGCTGGTTCAGCCCTACTTTTCCCCACTTTTCTCCAACTTTATATTTCATCTTATTTCCTCTTTTAAGCCTTTAACATTTAACTCTTTTTCACTTTCTGTCAGGGTTCGCCCGGGTCCTACCGGCATCGGCCACTAGATGCCGCCAGTACTGCCTTTTCAGGGTTGCTCTGCTTCACCTATTTCTGTTCCTGATTACCCTGCCTCATTAGGTGATATGTTTCACCTGTGTCTCGTTTGGTCGTCCCTATTTAGACCCTGTCGTTTGTGTCCTCGGGCGCTCAGTCTTGAGTTTGTCTAACCTCATGACAATGCTCTTGTTCCAAGCTCCCGAGACGTCTTATTTGTTTTTGTCCAGTTTTTGTACTTGTTTTGAGTAAACCTCTATTTTTGCCACCTCGCCTCTGCCTTGTTCTCTGCACCTGGGTTCACTCAGCATACCTCCTAACACTTTCATCTTTTTCATCTTATTTCATATTATTTAATATTTAGCTAATTTAGCTAACTAGTTCGTTAATGTAGTGGCGAGGATCCTTAATGACCCTGCAGGCTCTGCTACTAAACCTCCTGGTGTATAAGTCCTGCAGAGAGGGGAGGGTAGTTCCAGTGGTACGTTCAGCTGAACGCACCACCCTCTGCAGGGCCTGCCTGTCCTGAGCAGTACAGTTCCCAAACCAGGCAGTGATGTTATCTGTCAGGATGCTTTCCACCGCTCCAGAGAAGAAGGACTTGAGGATCCTCACCAAGACCCCGAATTTCTTCAGTTGCCTGAGGTGGTAAAGACCCTGCCTCGCCTTTCTCACCAGAGTGTCTGTATATAAAGTCCATGTTAAATCCTCGGTTATGTGGACTCCCAGGTACTTGAAGCTGCTCACCCTGTCGACAGAACTCCCATTAATCACCAACAGTGCACCCTAACCATGTGGGGGTTAGGTAACCACCTGGGGCCGGGCTGTGAGGAAGTCCAGGATCTAGGCACACAGCTCCTGCAGCTTGACAGCTGGTCTGGTGCGACTATGGTATTGAAAGGCCATTCAGGTGAGTGTGGTGTGCAGTACCAGGGAGGCCGTGTCGTCCGTTGATCTGTTCTGCCGGTAGGTGCGGGGGAGGGAGGCGCAGATGTAATCCTTAATCAGCCTCTCGAAACACTTCATGACCACCGGGGTGAGGGCAACCGGGCGGTAGTCTTTCAGGCAGGCAGGAGAGGCGATCTTCAGGACAGGAATGACGGTGGACCTTTTGAAGCAGTACGGGACCACTGATTCAGCCAGGGAGATGTTGAATATTGTAGCGAGCACCGGGGCTTACTGGTTAGCACAGGTCTTCAGTACTCCTCCAGATATGCCATCTGGGCCCGCAGCTTTCCTGGTGTTCACACGCATCAGAGCCCTCCTGACGTCAAGCTCAGTCACAGAGTGCGCACTCATCCCCAGCGGTCTGACTCCAATTAGCCAGTGAGCTAGTGGTGTTGTTGCCAGACTCAAACCGTGCATAAAAGGAGTTTAGTTTGTTGGCTAGGGAGGCGTCCACACTCTTGGCTGGGGAGGGGCTGCTCTTGTAGTTCGTAATAGTCCGCAGCCCCTGCCACAAGTGTCTGGTGTTCAGTTGCTCCATCTGTAGCTCCACAGTCTCTCTGTATGTCCGTTTAGCGTCCTTCACCGCCCTCATTAGTTTGTACAACGCCGCTTTGTAATTGTCCATGTTTCCTGATACATTTACCCCGACTACACGGCCTCAGTGAAGATGAAACAAGCTGCCTTTAATGAAGTCAGGGGGTTGCTGGGTCACTGCTCCGGTGTTAAGTATGGCATCATGTACCCTGCGATATTACGGATCACGACTCCGGGTGTCGTAGAAAACATTTGACAATCCACTGGAGGCTAAAGCCTACAGTCTGAAAAACCTAAAACCACAGGAATCAGAAGTCGGCACTTATCGATGAAAACGCTAACCAAGCTAATGTTTTTAGCCTTGTGCTAATACAGCAGGTTGGGATGGCTTGAGCAGCCAAACCTGACGCTCGTTGGTTGGGCTAACGAGCAGCAGGTTTAAAAACCCTATCCTCACACAAACTCAGGAGAGGAGCCCCGTCATGACATGTTCAGTCTGTGCCTGGCCATGTCCAGCTAGCCTTCGTGCTGCAATAAACTGGTGTTAACAACCCCATCCCTTGTCCTCTGGAAGGGGACCTGTTCATTTTATTTTGGACATTTGTTTGTATAAGGTATGGGAACTATGTTTCAGAGTCCGGTGTTTTAAGACTTAAGGTATAGTAATCCTGTGTCAGTCTGCTTCAAACTTTCTTTCATCTTTGTTCTCTGCTTGGTGGGGGGGGTATGTGGTGGTTGGGATGGCTTTAGCCACCACACCTGACGCTCGTTGGTTGGGCAGTGAGGGAGGAGGTCCTGGTGAGCCACACCTCCAAACCCTCCTCCAACCTACCCCCCCTGTGCCAGGCTCGGCTGCTGCTGCCCCAAGGCTGACATTCCCTCGCCATACTTATTGACTCTGGTTCTGATGTTAACATCATCGACGATAACCTAGCACGGCAGCTGGGTGTTGGTTGAGTTCTCCTGCCTTCTCTGGTTCCTGCCACTGCCCTGGATGGCCGCCTCCTGGGAACAGTCACCCATCAGACAGTGCCCATCCGCAGGCTCCTGTCCGGCAACCACCACGAGACGATACAGTTCTGCATCCTGCACTCACCTCGTCACCCTCTCCTCCTGGGGTTCCCCTGGCTCCGGCGTCACAACCCACACCTCGACTGGACCACAGGGGCTTCAGGCAGACCTGCGTGCCATCAGGTCTGCCTGAAGCAAGCCACCGCACCTCAGCCATCCACCAACTCCAGCTCCGCACCCGACATGTTGGGAGTCCCCGCCGAGTACCTCGACTTCAGGGAGGTCTTTAACAAGGCCAAGGCGACATCCCTTCCCCCGCACAGGCCATACGATATTGCCATCAACCTCCAGCCCGGCTCCACCCCCCCCAGAGGCCGCCTGTACTCCCTGTCCGCCTGGAGAGAGAGGCCATGGACACCTATATTAACGACGCTCTGGCGGCAGGCATCATCCGTCCCTCCTCATCCCCGGCAGGGGCTGGCTTCTTCTTCACGGAGAAGAAGGACAAGTTGCTTCGCCCCTGTATTGACTATCGTGGTCTCAATGACATTACGGTCAAGAACCGCTATCCCCTGCCCCTCATCTCATCAGCCTTCTAACTCCTAGAGGGGGCCACGGTGTTCACCAAGCTCGACCTACGCAACGCCTACCATCTGGTTCGAGAGGGGGACGAATGGAAGACGGCGTTCAACACTCCCTCCGGTCACTACGAATATCTGGTGATGCCCTTTGGTCTCACCAACACCCCCGCCGTCTTCCAGGCCCTGGTCAATGATGTGCTCAGGGACATGCTCAACAAATTCGTCTTCGTGTACCTCAACGACATCCTGATCTTCTCCCGATCCCAAGCTGAGCACGTCCACAACGTCCAGAAGGTACTGCAGCGCCTCCTGGAGAACTCACTCTTTGTGAAGGCGGAGAAGTGTGAGTTTCACGCCCCGTCCGTCTCCTTCCTGGGGTACGTCGTAGGGAGGGGGACCATCCAGATGGACTCCACCAAGGTCTCCGCCGTCACCACCTGGCCCGCCCCGGACTCCCGCAAATAACTCCAGCGCTTCCTCGGTTTTGCCAACTTCTATCGGAGGTTCATCCGAGGCCACAGCATGGTGGCTGCCCCTCTCACAGCCCTAACCTCCTCCAAGGTGCCGTTTCTGTGGTCTGCCGCCGCCAACGAGGCCTTCCTGGCCCTGAAGGCATGGTTCACTTCAGCCCCCATTCTGGTATTGCCTGACCCCGCACGGCAGTTTGTGGTTCAAGTGGACGCCTCCGACGTGGGAGTCGGAGCTATTCTGTTCCAGAGAACCGCCTCTGACCAGAAACTTCATCCCTGCGGCTTCTTCTCCAGGCGTTTGACCGCGGCCGAGAGGAACTACGACATCGGGAATAGGGAGCTTCTCGCCGTCAAATTGGCCCTGGAGGAGTGGCGACACTGGCTAGAGGGAACCCAGCTGCCGTTCCTGGTGTGGACTGACCACAAGAACCTGGAGTATATCCAGTCCGACAGGAGACTGAATTCTCGTCAGGCTCGTTGATTGCTCTTCCTGACCAGGTTCAATTTCTCCCTCTCCTATTGGTCACGTAATGTCAAACCCGACGCCCTGTCCCAGCAGTTCCAGGAGGAGGAGGAAGACACTGCTGACCCTGACACCATTCTACCATCCTCCTGTCTAGTCGCCACACTCACCTGGGAGGTGGAAGAGAAAGTCAGAGCCGCTGCCCAGGACTAACCTGGACACAGCGCATGTCCGCCCGACCGTCTGTTTGTCCTGCCTGACCTCCGGTCCGAGGTTCTCCAGTGGGCCCACAACTCCCGACTCACCTGCCACCCGGGGATCCAGCGGACGAAGGAGGTCGTCCAGCGTCGCTTCTGGTGGCCCTCCCTGGGTGAGGACGTCGGAGGGTTCGTCAATGTCTGGCCCACCTGTAACCGGCACAAACCCTCTCTTCTTGCTCCTGCCGGTCTTCTACACCCACTGCAGGTTCCTCATCGCCCCTGGTCTCACATCCCCGTGGACTTTGTCACAGGTCTGCCACTGTCTAGCGGCAACACTACCATCCTGACTGTGGTGGAATGGTTTAGCAAGATGGCTCACTTCGTGCCTCTGGCACTGGCACTGCCGAGCTATTATTGTACCACATCTTCCGCCTCCATGGCATCCTGGTTGATGTTGTATCCGACCGGGCTCCCCATTTCGCCTCTGTCTTCTGGAAGGAGTTCTGTTCGCTCCTGGGGGCCACCGTCAGCCTGTCCTTAGGGTAGCACCCCCAGTCCAACGGCCAAACGGAGCAAAAGAACCAAGAGATGGAGACGGCCCTTCGCTGCATGACGTCACAACACCCGCCGTCCTGGTCTGAGCAGCTTTTATGGGTGGAATATGCCCACAACACCCTGACCAGTTCGGCCACAGGCCTCTCCCCCTTCCAGTGCGCCTACAGCTTCCAACCGCCTCTGTTCCTGGCCCTTGAGAGAGAGGCTTCCTGCCCGTCCGTCCAGGCCTTCGCCACTGCCGTAGGACCTAAACCCGGGCTCGGGCCGCCCTCCTCCTAGCCGCCGGCTGCAACGCCTCTGCCACCAACCGTCGCCGCTCCCAGGCCCCAGAGTACCAGCCAGGCCAGAAAGTCTGGCTCTCCACCCGGGACCTCCCCCTGAAGGTGGAATCTAAGAAGCTGGCTCCACGGTTCAGAGGCGGACGATGTCGACCCTGGGGGTCCCTCCTCCGATGAGGAGGACGTGGCCCATTTAGCGGAGGACCAGGAGATGGACGGGGTCTCCGACGAGTACTGCGTTCTTCATGCTGATTAAGATAGATCTAGTCCTAAAGTAAATAGTCCCTTATCCAAATCTGTATCTCTCATCAACTATTTTAGGGAGGACAAACAAACAAAGCTTTCCAGAAAACATAATGCCTCAATGTAGCTAGCGCTTAGATCCCCTTCTGCTCTCATGCAAAATGTTCGAAGCATTTCTTGGTGGACAAATCTATTTTTCTCTTGAAGTAAACACACCTCCGAAATGTCACAATGCACCATTTTGGAGGCATTGAAAGCCTACATTAGAGGGCACATTATTTCATACACTGCCTGTGAGAATCCAAGCGGAATACAGAACATTCTAGCAAATTCAACTCAACTAAACTGGCACATCAAATATAGCAAGAAGCAGCTGGACATGCTATACCAGAGATAAATACAGGGCCAAATTCGACTTCATGCAATCAACAGATTATAAATGACAGGTTTAAACAGTTCTACTCCACTCTATATCATTCTGATAGAGAAGCAGAATCATCTCCAGTAATTTAATTTCTTGACACCTTAGACATCCCTACTTTGACTCCGGACAACAACAAAACTTCCCTTGATAGTCCCATATCAAGTGAAATCATGCATGCCATTAAATCCTGCAAGATGGGAAGGCACAAGGTCCCGATGGGTTCCCCATTGAATTTAACAAGGAATTCTCAACCAAAGTGACCCCTATCCTGAAATTGATGTATGATGAAGCCCTTTCCAATGGAAGGTTGCCCCAAAGCCTCTCCCAAGCCACAATCTCTGTGCTATTGAAGAAGGATAAAAACCCCTTGGAATGTGGCTCACAGAGACCAATTTACCTCCTCTGCTGCGATAACAAGATTCTTACAAAGGCCCTTTCACACCATTTAGAAAGAGTAATGCAGACAAATTTTAATCAGGATCAAACTAGTTTTATTCCTGGCTGACAATCCTTCTTGAGGCGCCTAATGAGTGTCTGCCCATTCAGAACTCCAGTCTGAAATAACTGTTTCTCTCGACGCAGAGAAAACATTTGACAGGATTGAGTGGGAGTCCTTGTTAATAATCCCTGGGAAATTTGGGTTTGATTCAACCTTTCTTGATTGGATCAGGATATTATACCTAAACCCTTTGGCCTCTGTACGTACCAATGGTGTCATATCTGACTACTTTGCCCTTCACAGAGGGACTCGGCAGTGTTGTTTGTCCCCATATCTGTTTGATATCGCAATTGAACCCTAAGCTATTGCCATTCGATCCCACCAAGTGATTCCAGGCATTGAAAGTGGTCGAGCCAGTCATAAACTATTGCTACTGTATATGCAGATAACTTACTCCTCTTTATTGCAGATCCAACCAACTGCATACCTCATCTCCTGGATCTACTGAAAGTTTTTGGAAAGCTTTCAGGCTATATATTGAACCTATTAAAAAGTATACTATTCCCAGTTAACAAGCTAGCAAAGCAAAGCACCTATCACCAATTTAATTTTTAAATGGAACAGGAAAGTTTTACGTATTTAGGAATATGTGTTACAAATTAATTCAAAGCACTCTTTAAATATAATTTTAGGGCGCTATTGTAGCGCACAAAAGGAGATCTGTAAAGTTGGTCAAGCCTTCCGATCTCCAGTGCGGGGCGCATGAATCCAAGCAAAATGACAATACCGCCTAAGTATTTATACTTATTTCAAATGATTCCCATTCTCTTGCCAACATCTTTTTTTTTTAAACAATTAGATCGTCTTATTCCTACCTTCATTTGGAATAAATCTCTCGAATTAAAAAAGCAAGCTTGGAAAGGTCTAAACCAGAAGGTGGGCTAGGTCTACCCAACTTTCTACAATATGACAGATATGTCCGAAAATATCTCTAAACTAACATACTGGATTACCACATTTGCAGATAAGGAGGGGCCTCTATGGTCAACCATGGAACTACAATCTAGCCTTCTTATTTCTCCAGTTTGGTGGTTGGCTTCCTCACTACCTTTGAATTCAAAAACCTATAATTTAAATCCTGTGATGATAAACTCAGTTAAAATCTGTACCCAATTTAGAAAACACTTTGGCTTCACAAGAACAACTTGCTTCTCCGTTATCGTTCAATCCTCTCTTTCCACCATCACACTTAGACTTGGCATTTTAAGGCCTGGCATAAATGTGGATTGGTCTTCTTCATTGATTTATTTGATGATAATTCATTCAGATCATTCACCTCTCTGCGTCAAGACCATAAAATCCCAAACAGTCACTGTTTTCAATATCTTCAGGCTCCTTTCACCTCCAAAGACTTTTCATATCAATCCCAATCCCCCCTAGAAAGACCCCATGCACCACATTCTTAATCTTAATCCTCACAAGAAAGGACTCATTTCCAGAGTGTACAATGTGATACAGAATATACGCCCCCCCTACATGGGAAAACACAACGGCTGCTTGGGAATCAGACGTAAGAGAAGAGCTCTGGACGCGTGACCTTCAGTGTCATCCATGCACGCAAGAGGACACCCTTATCTCGACAACCATTCATTCGACAACCATTCATCCAATCTACTTCACGCTTGGCAGGTGTATTGCTGGTGACCCAGGGAAAATCGAAAATTAATATTTTTTAAAGTATTGTATCAAGTTAGGAATTCCTGTATCGTGACAACACAACTACACAACTTAAACTGGAAACCCACTATTAACCACAAATAATATGTTACTTAATCAAACTCCTGTGAACATATTGTAGCTTCACCAGTGATTTCCTGCTGGCTGCTTGTAAAAACGTTGCATACAGATGAAAATTATTCTCCCTTGGAAGTCGCTTTGGATAAAAGCGTCTGCTAAATGACTAAATGAAAAGACAACGAAATTGTGAAATTCTCCAGGGGAAATTAGGAGGAAAAAATGTAAAATGTTCTTTGTGTTTTCTTGGAAATCTTGATGGGAGTGATACTGTGCAAAAAGCTTGCAACAGTTGCAATATTTATTGGCCCAACTACCCATTTAGCCTGACTAGCATTTCCAACTGTTCTGGGCATGTGGCGCATGTGCATATTTATTTATTGTCAGTTTGTGCATATTCCTCACAAAGGGCAACATCATCAAGTATAACATGTCCTTGCTGTTTGTGATGCAGTTCAACATGGAGAAGATGATGTCATCTATCCTCAGCAGACGGTATCTTTCAAACAAGTGAACTGTATACAGAAAACAATTTCATATACCATTTATATAGTTGATATTTAGCTTTACTTAAAACAAAGGATAATGCTTAATTGATTGCAAATGACACAAATATCGAATGTCCTTCTCTCAGGTTCCACCTAATTTATGCAAACAGCTATTATCATGGAGAAATATATGAATTAAATTACTGTTGTGGTAGCTTAAGTATGTTGGCATTACCTTGACGTCAATGGAATGCGTGGTAAAAAATCTTGGATGTATACATAGCCGATTAATGTGGCATTTTCAGTAGTTTATTCTTTTACCAATTGAGAATATCCGCATTGCTGCAGATCATTGTGAACACAACAACCATTCAATTGATATATACAGGTGATATAAACAGGACTTCCACAGTTGTTTTTAGAGATGCTACACTGTACATTAGGCATCAGATATAAACAAATGCTGAAGCAATTATATGTATTTCGAGATCGGTTCCGCAAACAGAGGCTGAACTCATCATATGAAACACATCTTGGTTCGCTGTGAAAGGAGGACCCTGGCAGATTAATGTGTTCTGGGGAATGCTCTGCTGGTAACCATATTTCGGTTACACAAAGTACATCTGATTCCATAAACTGTGGATCATATTTAATATCTTCTGCATAAAGGCATGTGTCCTTGAACATTTTACAAAATGATTTTGTATGAGTTAGTTGGCTCTTTCAATGGTTCACTCAATGGAAGCATCTGTCGTAGTGAACATTAAATCGTGTCATTCAATTTGATTGGCTGATTGAGGCCATTTTGTTTATTTGGACAAATTTGTATGAGGAGTTACGAAAAAACTTTTTGGACTTAATTCTAAATGGCGGAAAAATCATGACACCATGGGCGCCAAATGAGATATCGACATTGAAAGTTATGCAATTGCCATAGCGCCACCTATTGATCACAAAGTGCTCAGCCACTGAATTGGATGATGATAGCACAATGAATTAATGAGTTATGGCAGATTATGTCAAATAGTCCTCCGCCTAGACTTCTTTTGTGAACTTTGAAAGATACTGTAAGTAAGCAGTCCAGACATGCAAACAATTTGGTCAATTCCTATAATTGGTCAATTCCTCCTCCCACAAATTGTAGGAGGAGTTGGGGAGGAAAAAAAAGTTTTGGACATAATTCGGTAACGCTTTATAAGACAGCCCACGTTTAAAAGTGTAACTTCCCATCACTTACCATGTCATTTCCCAGAACTTACAGTGTAGCTTCCTTGGGGATTTAGAATGTAACTTTCCAACATGTACTATTTAATTTCCAGAACTTACAGTGTAACTTCCTTGTATGAATCATATACTGTATGTATATGGATGAAGTGCAATAAACACAAATGCTTTTGCCCTTTGCTCATGGCAGTCGAGACAATCAATTTTTATGCATGCAAGTTCGGCAGGTAAGCTTGGAGCAATGGAAGAAGGTGGCCTGGTCTGATGAATCATGTTTTCTTCTACATCATGTGGATGGCAGGGTTACAGTTTGATCTGATTGAGCATCTGTGGGATGTGCTGGAACAACAAGCCCAATACATGGGGGCCCAACCTCACAACTTCCAGGACTTAAAGGATCTGCTGCTAACGTCTTGGTGGCAGATACCACAGGACACCTTCAGAGGTCTTGTGGAGTCCATGCCTTCACAGGTCAGAGCTGTTTTGGCGGCACAAGGGGGAGCCACACAATATAAGTGGTTTAGTAGTGGTTTAATATTGTGGCTGACCGGTGTATGGCTTATGTGAAAACCACCTATGAGTCCTCCTTGCATGCCGGCTTTACAGCAGCCTTTCTCTCTCACCAATGCTCGGTGTGTTTCTTCTATCCAACTTCAGTCACTGCAGACACAAGCAGTTAATGTACCGGTATCATCACATCCAGTGTCATTTCAACCTGCTGTTACTGCTCCAACTAACATGTTCTTATGAACCGCCGTTGTATGGAGTGTCCAAGCCAACCATTCCAGACTTCATTAATGACAGCAAAAGAGACTTGGCCAACCTGAAGCTGGCCCTGGATAATCTTCCTAACCCTTACCCACAACTAGGTGAAAAATGGTTCCAGACCTTCTACTTGAGGGTCCACCTGTTGGTGAGCATGTTGATTGTCATTAGAAGCCCCGACAACCTATGAATTAACTGCTGCTTTCACGTTGACTGAATACTCAGCAAATTGCCTAAATATTTGAGAGATGGCTTTATAGAGTTTTTACAGCTTCAGGGAAATCTTACTACAGCCACTTTGAACCCAAATAACTCAAAGGACTTGGTCGGACTGCTACAGTTAAGGCCTCAACAGCAGAGACTCAACTTTGCTTGCCATAATGTTACCAACAAGAGCAGCAGCCTAGCAACAAGCCACCCAAGCCTAAAGGTCAGGCAGCTGTCTACCACAGTGCAGATCTTGGTTCTTCTTTTGCTAGGAGCAGCCAGTCCGCTCAGCATGTGAATTCTCCTACAACCACAGGTAAGAAGTCATCAATGTTCACAGCTTCTTTTGCCACAGCTGTGAACATTATCTTATGAAGTGCTCAAATCTTAAAGTTATGTGACTAATAAAAAAGAGGCACACGCTAAGGGCAGTTAACCTCTCTAAAGGGGAAATTAATTTCATTCGACACACCAACTGGTATCATGGAACAGGTTGGAATCCTTCCGTCTTACTGGTTGCTGAGTCAGAGGAAGGTTTCAGTGGACTTTCCAACTGCTTGTGGTCCATGTGGACCAGGTCTGTGGCGTTGTGGGCAGTCGCTGCAACTCGTGTCGCCCGTGTTGGACTGTGCTGGGAAAAATGTCAAAAGTTCCCTGGTGGACCGGAACGATTTGCTGGTTTGGGGAGCCTCTAATGCAGCGTTCGCCGACGGCTGTGATTTCACGATCACGGAGTTGGTCTGGGTGAACTGAGTCGATTCTCCGACGACGTCCGGGTTGAGTGCCAGCAGCTCATGGGCTCTTCTGAGTTGTGGCTGACTGTCAATTATATTATTCTAGCTACTCTAACTTATCTATAACCATAACTTATTATATACTCGCATTATATACTCTAAGGAAATAATGTAACATTGCAAAAACAGCAAGGTTTAGTGATACAAAATAAAAGAAAGAAAAAAAGAAGACACAGTTCTTCAGTTTGGCAATTGAAGCAGGCTTGTATGGTAAAAAGTTAATTGCCCACTGTTGTTTCTTGATGGGTGTGATGTGTTGAAGAATGAAGGAGTGACCGCTGAAGCTGACTTGATTAAAATAATAGTTTTATTACACAAATCAGCATCAAACCAGACTTGCCATGGACGGCCTGGGAGAGAACAGGAGCCGGATATATTCTCTGCCAAGGGACGCTCTGCATTCGCTTTTAAAGCTGTACAGAGATAACATACTACATCTGGTTCCAACCCATAGGTGCCTGCTCAGCCTCTGTCTTGCCGTAAATCGAAACATTTCCTCCTCTGGTAGAGCTGGAAGAATCAACAAAATTTCACTCCCATAGGACCTCTGAATAGACCCATTGTTGTTTTCGTTCTTCGTATGACATAGAGGCAATAAATCTACAGTAAGATACGTTACTATTATTCCCGCACTATATCTCGGCTTTGGGAGCTCAGTGACCTATTCACCTCAAACCTTCCAGACACAAGATGTCGAAAAACTTAAAATAAAATTTAAAGTGTTCCCTTGAGCTCTTGCTTCTCTTAAACACTGGACAGAGGAGGCAGAGTTTTTGTGCGCCTCCTCTTTTAACTGGCTGCTGATAATTCCATGACTAGTGAATGTAATTTAACTTTATGAGCAAAAGTCACATAAATCCACAACACAACGTTCAAACCAATTAATGGTTTTCAAAACAAACTCTTGAGATAATGTTTACACACAAGCAAATTGAATAAAAAGAAAAACATGGCCGATTCAGACATCCGTCATCCTTCACAACCATTCAATCAGGAACATTACATTTGTGATGAATTAACTGTTAGGACGGTTGAAATTACTGAATATTATTAAACATTAAACATAATTCCTAACACTTATAATAAATAGCATGAAGTTATCATTCTTCGTACAACATTCTACAGTGAATTCTACAGTGAACCTTGTAATCCTGTTGGGTGATTACAGTGATTTCTACCTGCTGTCCAGTAGATAGCAGTCTGGCCATATGACAAACTAATACATTTTAAATGGGGTTGTGTCACCAATTTATTTATCGTACAGTGATAATAGTTAGCTAATTTTTCATAGAAACATCTGCAGAAATAATATTCCTTCAATTGCTGACTGATTTGATGTTGGTTCGTATTAATTCAGACTTAGGCTTAAACACAAAGGAGAGATTGCAGATGCAATTTACTCATGGGTTTCCTTCTCCCAGGTCTCCTTCACCTGGAATCAGGCTCCCCATGGGGGAGTTCTTGATCAAAAGGGAAGAATGTGGGTTAGGTGTGAAAGCGAGTGTAAGAGAGAAGGTGACCCAGTCTCGGCAGAGACGCAGAATAGTGCCATTTGGTCATCTTCATTGTTTGGGAATGCAGAAAGTGTTATAGATTCTGTGATCTCAGCAGGGTTCACACAGTAGCACCCATCCTGTGAGTCTCTGGGGGAGAGAGTCCAAGGAAGACAACTCTGCAATAATGACGGTGTTGGATATGTGGCCATACCTCACACTCAGCAGCTGTAAGCTAAAGAAACCCTACCCCGAATGCAAAGAGTTGCATCTTGTTTCGCATTCTGTAGCATTCTGTAATTTTATTGATAATATGGTTCAATTGATTCCACAACTGCATAGGGTTATGAAAATCCTAAGAAAAGCCATCTTTACAGTAGTTGGATTTTGCATTCCTTGTTTTGGTCTTACATAAAATTCCTCAAGTACCTGTAGGTTCCCCAATCAGCAGAATATTTAGAGGAGCGATATTTGGTCTAGGCTTTATCCCTCTGTTTGAAAAGGCTGATAAGATGTGAGCTGATCCAGGCTAAATGTCTACCTTTAACTCTAATTGTTTTCATGAGAGCGTGTTTATCAATTACATTAGTAACTTCAGATTTAAAAAAGTTCCAAGCATGATCAACAAAAGGAATAAACTGAAATCTATCCTGCTTAATAGCTATTAAGTCTTCAATAAAACAATCCACATTAATATTCTTGCATTGTTTCAGTGCAATATATTTGGGAGGAGAACATGGAATTTTAATTATCCGGACACAAAATATAACAGAGTGATCACTTAAACAATCAGACAGATTTTATTACACTTTCAGGATTAGTCACAAGTATCCAATCCAACAAAGATGAAGACCAATGGTGAAGATGAAGACTCTAGTAGGTTCATTTATTAACTGTGTGAGGTTGACACTACCAAAAACATTTCTATCTTTGGAGGAGGAACAACCAAGCCAGTTGCTATTGGAGTCACCCAAAATAATCATTTCATTATGCCTCTTGAGAGAATGAAAAGTTGACAAATACATTTTGTAGGGTTAGTCGCAGCAGAGAGAGGCCTATAAATGTTGCCAATATTTAAATGCTTGTTATCATGACGAATAATGTTAATGAAAAGACAATCAAAATGAACTGGCTCTACATTAGGAATGGCACACTCAGAGACAAGATTTGCAGCAACATACAGTATGTGACCACCCCACCTTTTCAAGAAGCCCTATCAGCTATATACAGCAAAAAATTGATCCATCCAATCCATTTTAATTTCATCATCAGTGATTTTACTAAGTAGGCATGTTTCAGAAATAGCGATAATATTGGTTATATAAAGAGTAACCCAGGCTCGGAAGAGATTGATTTTTGAAACTCCTACTATTAAGATATATAACATTTAAACTTTTAGCTGATTCAATTGTATCTACAGAACAATTTTAAACAACAGGTCAGAAAACAGGTGGTGGGAAGCGAGAGCAGCAAACATGATGGATAGACACACAAGCACACACACACACACACACACACACACACACACACACACACACACACACACACACACACACACACACACACACACACACACACAAGTGAGTCGCAGGTTAACTAAAATAGAAAAAATAGAACCACAGGCTCAGACTGCTACATAGCCTAACAGTACATATGGGCACAAAAAGAGGACCCTGCTTTTTGACACTTGCATCATTACGACAGTTTTGACTGGAAATGACCACACTGGTGTCACAGTTTACAGCAAACATTTACTCACACACCATGGCGTTATCACATAGTAGGCTAGCCAAAATAAAGTTTGCAATAGAGTAATTGTTTGCAAATACTGTAAACAGCACAGAGACAAGTAAACCGAAGTTACTGGAATAATACAACCAATGTTCCAGCTAACTGTACCATATGTGACGTGATCCTGGAGAAAATAACTTAACATCAGTCAAGCAAACAAAATTAGGAGGTTGACAACTTGCAGGATGATCTGCTCACAATACTGTCATGGGGGAGAGAAGGAGACGTCTCAAAAAGAGGTCAGCCGAACAGTTTTGGGTTTCCCTCCACCATCACTCTCAGCGTACATAGATACATTGCTTGCTGACATTTCTTGATTAAACCAGGACTGAAGTCCGGATGAATTTTGACTCGAGTGCCCATATAAGTGAGCTCCCTTCCTTATCTGGCCAGACGTAAAATCCTCACTTTGTCCTGGAAATGTGAATTTGAACAGGATGGGCCTAGGAGCAGATCTGGTGCTGGAGCCGAAGGTCGGACAAGTGTGCAGTGAGCCCTTTGGTGGGAAAGTGGGAAAGTTCTCCTTTGCCAAAAAGTAGTAGGATCAGCTGGTTCAAGAAGGCGATCGCGTCCCTTCCTTGACTCTGTTCAGGAGCATTAATAAAACAAAGGTTGGATGACTGACTTCTGTTCTCAGCGTCATTGAATTTAACCTTCAGGTAGGCATTTTGCGTTGCGAGTGTTTGCACACGTTTTGTCAGGTCATCATTGTTATCTCCCCTGCGTTCGAGCTCCGAGACGTGTTCACAAAGTGAAGATAAAGATCCCCGAATGTTGATAAGACCAGTTTGAATGGTCTCTGCTTTTGAGTCAAAGTGATCCGTCGTTAGAACTTTGATCCTTGAATGGCGTCCCAGATTGTTTTTTCGCAAACCTCAGCCTGATCCATAGCGAGGAATGACCAGTTAATTTCTGCACAGGGATAATACTCGGCAGGAAAGATCAAACTTTTATAATTGGAAGTAGATGAAGATCAGCCGATAGAAGCAATTATAACCGGCCTAAATTAGGGAAGGAGCCTGAGACCAATCCTGGTCAACGACTGAAACGAATCAAGCAATGAGTGAACAACCATGAAACTTAGCTCTAACAGTTCTGGCAAAGCAACGAAAGAATTTTATCAAAGCTTCAGTCAACTTACAACGAGATACTGAGGGACAAGAAACAAGTTATAAACACTTCCAGATTGTGGTCAGGTGAAGGCTGATGACTGATGACTGATGACAGTTCAGAGCAGCCGGGGCTGGCTTTCAGGTTTCTCTGTCCTGTCTCCCTTGTGCGTCACTGACAATAATTATATCACAATAATGATAATTTGATTCATTGCATTCATTATTGATTCATGCCTTTGTTTCTTTGATTATGCTGCAGAAAACCATGAGTTGAATGGAGGTAATAAATGAAGAAGAAGAAGAAGAAGAATCTTTATTCGTCACATGACACACACACACACACACATGCACAAGCTTTTTGGATGGTGGCCAGTGAAATGTGGCCTCTGCATTTAACCCATCCTGGCTTGTCCTTCCTCCGGGGGGGCAGCCAGGAGCAGTGGGCAGCATTCGTCGACGCGCCCGGGGACCTGGTACCAGGTGTCCATCGCTGGTCAGACGATGGTGATGTGTGCATGTTTTTGGTGGGGGTCCTTACTGATGGTAGGTGGAGGAAACCCCATGTGAGCACGGGGAGAACATGCAAACTCCACACAGAAAGGCTCCTATTTGGGAGATAAAACCGCCGGAGCACGGTGCCAATGGACAACTGATTTGCATTTCCCTGAACTATTTTATTTGAGGCTCTTAAGCGGCCAATTATTCCTATACCTGCACATGCATTAGAGAAAATGTACTTCAATGACAACACAACATGAACAAAAACAACATTAACAAATGTTAATATAGAATTTATCCTCCCTAGGTCCTGCACTGGTTTAGCTCAAAGATTACTTCACTCAACAAAACTTTCAGATTATGACAAACTCCTCCTGTCATGTGATTGAATCTCGGGCGCTTTCCAGTGTTTTCCTCGTGCTAGTAGCTACTGCGATATAACGGTGCTTCCTTTTTGACAGCCTCACTGAAACATGTTGGAAAACACCTTTCCAAGCATATCAGCAGTGTTTATTACAACGAGAGGCATACGTGTTGACGGATGGTGTAGTCGGAAGAATACAATCTTATATGTATTAATTAAAATTAATATTCCAACACATTTATATACTGACTTTGTTTTGATGAAGAGGATTCCATTTGGGGACATACAGAAACACAAATGCACTACATAATTCCTCAAATCCAAATTAATTCATTCATTGTTTTTGTTTTTTTGTATTTTACAATGCTTATCTCAGAAAGTGCATCTTTCAGATTAGATGTAATCTAATCTATAAGATTAGATGGTTTATTGTCATATCTCAGCATGCCCATCCTATACCTAGGAGCAGTGGGCAGCAGCAGTGCAGCCCCCGGCAACCAACTCCGGCTCTTTTGCCAGTGCCGTGGTCAGGGGGGTAGTGTATTAACCCTCTATCATCACTGACCCAGACTGGGCACCGTTCCCACATCTGGGCCACGCAGACATTAAACACACAGACACTGCACGCTCTGCAAGACGAAGTTGGCGGGAGCCGCTAAGGAAAACACACTTCAAGCAGCTGAGATGAGGGAACCCTAACCCAGCTACACACTGAGGAGCGAGCACACAAGGATGGAGAAAGTGGTCAGCTACACACTGAGGAGGGAGCACACAAGGATGGAGAAAGTGGTCAGCTACACACTGAGGAGGGAGCACACAAGGATGGAGAAAGTGGTCAGCTACACACTGAGGAGGGAGCACACAAGGATGGAGAAAGTGGTCAGCTACACACTGAGGAGGGAGCACACAAGGATGGAGAAAGTGGTCAGCTACACACTGAGGAGGGAGCACACAAGGATGGAGAAAGTGGTCAGCTACACACTGAGGAGGGAGCACACAAGGATGGAGAAAGTGGTCAGCTACACACTGAGGAGGGAGCACACAAGGATGCTTTATCCTGCTTGCCACTTTTCTGCCGTGCATTTTAGAACTGCATTTGACTGGAAATGTTTATCAGAAGTGTGAAATCCTGAAAAAGAACCATATCAATCAATATGATACTTTTATGTGAAGATGAGGAACCAACTTTTTTGGATACGATTGTCACTGTTTATTGTGCGGCACCAACCCAATGTCCAACTACAGCTTGAGAATACATTGTGTGCTAATGCTTTATATATTATATGGCCTTCCGTATTTTTGACATGGTAACATGTTATTTCTGACAAGTTAATGTGCTTTTGGCATTGATTCAACGTCCTTCATTGGCCACAAGCAGAAACACGTTAACAGGTAAAACATTTTCACCTGTTAACGCATCAGAAAGTGACATGTTAACAGGTCATTTTTTGATGTTTTAACATGTTATTTCTATTCCGTTATTGGCTCATTTGGCCTTATACGATAGCGCTCATACAGTATGGTGTATATGATTGCAGTTACCCATCCCGGCCACAAGGCGGGCTGTTTCCATGCTTTGATAATAGGGTTTGACTACTCTTTACTTTAAATATGTAATTGACTCCTGAAAAGCGCAAAAACACCTAAACTTCTATGGAAATATTTCAATAGCACCTCTACTAATATAATAATATGAAATGTAAATGCTGAACCGCACACAGGGTTTGATCCCTATCTAAGGGGAATACCGTGATCCGTGAACCCTGATAATCCTGAATGATAACTGATCGGCATATTGGATTCATAGGATATTAACGCACTCAAACTCAAAAGTAATGTCACTTTTGCTTCCCAATGTCAATTCATTATAGGCCTTGACTCATGTGGGATGGAAAAATAAAATAAAAATCCTTGTTATTTTTCATTAATAGACAATGTTTCACAAATCTGAGGCCTTGCTATTATAAAACTTTGTTAATCCTGAAATATGGCTGTATCCACCCAAATGTAGAGAATCGTTCCGCATACATACACAGACTCCACGTTTAGATGAGTTTACCTAAATTCACTATAATTCTAGTTAATAACTGTAATCGTTGTCAAACATCAGCCTTGATTCAACTGGGGGCTAACATGAATAAAATAGAATCATGGATATAGTGAAATATTTTTGCAGTGGGGTGTTTCTTTAGCATTCTGTAGAGATGAGATTTTTCTTTTGCTTAGCAAGCTTAGCATTGTACAGCACGTCCAGGCGAGAGCTGAGAATACGCAAATCCGATAAGTGAGCCCTATTATAAAGTTTACTAAATCTCACTAGCAACGGCGTGCTGTGTGTGCATTGTTTTTTTATTCTGTTTTACTGTAAGATGACCCTGAGTGTCATAAGGCTAACCCTTTTTATTATTATTATTATTATTATTATTATTATTATTATTATTATTATTATTATTATTATTATGAGACAACGAGGACCTAACTCCGACTCCGACTCAGTAGCATGCAGCCTTAATGCAGCTCTGCTCTCCTCTCCACTTTGCCCGAGCATGCGTCTTTCACAACTTTTTGCTTTATTTACAGTGACAACGTTGTCACAGAAAAGCCACGCAGGCGTACACGGGTCCAGCCACCTGGAGTGCAACTGAATTTAGCAGAAGAAAGGTATGTGTCCTATGTTTATTATTGTTAGGCTGAATGACTAATAATATGTGGCATTCCTCTGTCAGGTGTGATGTTAATCATTTTTTGCCAATAACGTTCAGCCCTAGCCTGCGTCTTACAACCTTTTTGTTTAACTTATGGTGACAGTGATGAAAACACACCCCTGCTCCAAGTTGCCACACAACATCCATGCAGTCTTTTTAGACGAAGGTATGTTTCCAAAGAATTTGCGCGCGTGCGCACGTGTGTGTGTGTGTGTGTGTGTGTGTGTGTGTGTGTGTGTGTGTGTGTGTGGGTGTGTGTGTGTGTGTGTGTGTGTGTGTGTGTGTGTGTGTGTGTGTGTGTGTGTGTGTGTGTGTGTGTGTGTGTGTGTGTGTGTGTGTGCAGTCCATAAGCTGGAGAATGTATGTAGTTTGTAGAGATATGTCTGATGGTGCAAATATCACATTTCCTTACACCTTTATTTATTTATTAATTTTTACAGTATATGAGCACCTTTACAAGCAGCCACGGAAAATCATCACGCACCCACACCAGCTAGCAGGCCAAGACCGCATGCTCCTACTCCTCCAGCTAAAACTCAGAGATCGCCCCCACGGAGTCGCAGTACACCAGGCTAGCAAGCATCCAGGGATCCGGCATGTAAAACTGAGACCACTCCTGATGTGGCTCTATCAGTGTCATGCTTCCAGCCTGCACAGACACCAAGGGTACAACTACATTCCTCTGGACTTGTTTAAACTCTTTGTTAGTAGGATTGCTGTCGATACACTGTGTGAGAACACGAACAAGCAGGCTGCCAAGGCACAAGCAAAGGGGTCCAAGTGGACTAATGTTGGGGTGGAGGAGTTCTACAGGTACATTGGATTACTGTTTTACATGGCCATGGTAAAGCTGAATTCAGATTACTAGCTGCAGAATAGCATCTATTATATTCCGTTCCCGGCAACGATAATGCCCAGGGACAGATATAGAACTATATCCTGGAACATACACGAGTGAAACAGACAAGAAAACGACAGGAAGCGGGGAACGCCACAGTACGACAAGCTGTTCAGGCTCAGACCTTTCATGGACACCATTCAGAATGCCTGCAAAGGCTTCTTTCATCCTCGCAGGAACATTTCAGTGGATGAATGAATGTATCTACAGTTGTCCAGAAACTGCTTTCAGCAGTGGCCAAAAGGCTGTGAAAGAACAGAACAGTAGAATCATTTGTGCAATATGCCTATTTGCCATACTAGTTTACACTATTGTATTGTGCTAACTGTATGCTGCTGCTAATTGTTTTATTTGCACATTAAGTGTTTATTATACTGGACTTCACTTTGAGTATTGTTTTCATTTGACTTGAACTTGATTGTTGGTTCTAGACTTGCTCTTCTCACCTATCTACCTGAGTCTTTGTATATAGTTTATGTGACGTTATCAATAAGTCTTTCAAAACTAAAAAAATTAACATTTCTTGCATTGCTCACTCTCCCCACTCCCACTAGCCTATAGCCTCATTCCTTTGTCTGACAGTCTGACACAGAGATGGCTCAGCCTGCTGCAGATCTACACTTCTAATGGCCCCTGGCAGGAGGTCAGGAATTTTCAGGTCATTAGCTAATGACTCCTCTCACACCTTGGGTCAACTGAAATAAAGTTGTGAACAGTTGTGATAAAACCTTGTTTTTACCTATTTAGACATCAGATTTGATCAACTATTTGCATTATGTACCCAAGACCATGATAAACAACTTTTGTATTTAAAAAAGTTTGTCAATATTCTAGTGTGTGCTATAACAACATTTCTGGCGGCAACAAAGTACAAAAACATACTCTTTATATCTTGTGTGTTTTAGATCTATCTAAATGCTGCATAATGATACTGACCAAACAATTGATGGCATATGAATGTAGCTGTGACTGTTCTTCAAATAGATATATCAACCACTTGGGAGCAAGAGTCAAGGCAAGTCACCCTTTATTTATAAAGCGCATTTAAGTTGATTATATTTAGATAAATATCAGACCACACCAAAATCACAACACTTCTCTGAATTTAGCCTGGACCTAAGACGGTTAAGCGATGGACAAAAACAAGATCTTGATGACTATAACATTTTTTACAAGTGATGTTATTTGGCCATTTTAATTGAAGCCAATTAGATAATCTGTGTTCAACCAGTTGATGTCGTTGTCCCTGTGGTCTGAGTTTGAAGTTTTGTTACCATTATGTTCCTTTTTGCACAAGTTAATAAAGGTCTCTGAGTTCCACAAAACAAGTTTTTGCTGAAAATACCACTTAGATTATGCATTCTAACATACCTCTATACAATCCTGTTCCAAAACCGACTGTTTTTTGTGGGAGGAGCCACCCTCTTGAGTTCTGTGGGAGGAGTTCTGTTTTATTTACTCGGTAAACTTTCACGGATTTCACCTAATTGGTCCACCAAAATCTGTTTCTAAACAAATTTGAGGCAAGAAATAAACAACCCAGTTGATGAATCTTCACTCATATTCGATCGACCATATTAGAAGGCCTCATGTAAAAGTTAGAAAAGTTTTAAGACACCGAAACCCCTGCGTACGCACTGGGACTCCCGGACGCAGGGATTTTCTGTTTCCTGTAAACGTCGGAAAATAAAGTTAAATAAATAAATACATCTACAATTTAAAAAAAACACTTTTACTGGTGTTGTTTAGAGAAACGCACAGAAGATGGCGAACCGCAGCCTACAGTCTAAAGTATGTACCACATACAGGTACTCCTCACTTAATGACCTACCTGTTTAACGACGAGTATACTATATATATATATATATATATATATATATATATATAATATAAACTGTATATATCTCATCTCATCCCCGTTCTCAGTCTCACTCTCGTTCCCACAGTCTGTCAGTATTCACTACACTAGTGTTCACAATCCCCTTGGCCCCTTCCCGTGACATAACACAGGTCCTTGCTTATCGAACAATTTGCTTAAAGACCTGGTGCTAGGAATGGAACTCGGTCATCAAGTGAGGAGTGCCTGAACCTTTTTTTTTTTTTTTTTGCAAAAGAAACACAGCAGAATTATTTTTTTAAATACTTACATTTCCATCGTCTGCAGTTTCTTCACAGACAGTTGGTGTTAATTCCTCCTTCTTTTAAAAGATTTGTTTGTTGAGTTACTCAGATGGCATCCGGTTCAAATTAGAATGAAGCTCTTGGTGACGTGTATCAGGGCAGCAAAGCTGAACAGCCAGTTTCAGGACATGTTTTGCGAAATAGACAGCTCACAAAGAACTGACTAAGAAGGCCCATCAGAGACCCAAATGTATGTGCACGGGCACTGAAAGGGAGTATGCATAATAGGTCCCCACGCTGCAGAATTGAAATGCACAGAACACAAATAGCTTTATTGGAATTGTTCCTATAATATTCAATGCACAAAGAAATGGCTTCCCAGACCTGAGGGACATTAAGGGGCAAATTCACAAAGAATAGATTGTGGCCGCTAATAGCTGTGCTGTCTTAGCATTCGATTCACAAAAGATATTGTGCTAATGACATGACAGCGCAAACATGGCCATAAAAGTCTTGCTGCTCAGTGCAATCTGCCCTTGTTTTGCGTCTGATCCCAATTATGCGGGCGGGGGGGGGGGGGGGGGGGTTAGAACAAATTGCTGCCGGCCCACATGTCCTGAAAGATTTCAGTGTCATGGTGAAATGGGAGAGATTCTAGTCAAATATTATCTGTATTTATTGAGCTTAAAAACAATTGATAGCCAGGCTATATAGAGAATGACATCATGAAGGCATGTGGATGTAAAATATTTTAAATTGAATATTCAAAATAAAATAAGTCCCGCAAGTTAATGCTATTTTAAAAACAAATAGATAAATATTACGCATATTACTCCTTGAAATCAAGTAATTTCCGTCCTTGAACAATAAGTAACACGTGCAGCCGCGTTAATTAACATTTCACTTAAATACAATTTGAACTATATAAAAAAAAAATCGAAAATATGGCGCTTAATAATAATAATAATAATAATGTTTGTGGTGGTGAACGTCTTGTCAGCATATTTTACACAATGGATATTTTGCTTTGTCAACGATACGTCATCTTTCTGCTTCTCCTCAGAGTTCTGGATACGTGTGTGTGTGTGTGTGTGTGTGAATCCTCAACCAAAACGATACGTTTGTTTGAGTCTCCACCTTCCGCCAAAAGCTACAGTAACTACAGTTACAGTAGCAACTACGCAAAGCTACTGTTCGTGAACGAATCAGTGAAGGACCCTAAAGAACTGGCAGAAATAGGTCAGAATTGTTTCCTGCGGTTTTTTTAGTTCCCTCGATTCATTCATTGATTCCCTCTTTAGTTATTTTAGTCGAGATGCTGTTATTTCACAGCGAATTGTGCAGACATTACACGTGCATTGCATGATCCATGCCTGTCAACATTGGGATTTGAAAATAAGGGAAATGTTTCGTCCCAGTGGCGCACACTGCTGTGTGTGGGGGTGCCTGACAGTGTTGCTCGTTACCCATGGTTACGCAGTGTTTGGTTACATTCAATTACAATGATCTAATCTACAGGAAGAAAAAAACACAGTTCTTATTGGTTTATTTGGAGAAACGGAAGAATGGGGACGCGCAGTGGTCAGCGCCAGGCCCTAATCTTTTTGAAGAAAGGTTAAAGTTACGGGACAAAAATGACAGCGGAAAAGAACAGTAAAATAAGAGAGAATCCCAGGATGGACAGCTATGGCATGATCTCACCTGCACTTGGCAACAAGGACATGGAAGACTAAGTAAAATCTTTGTCAGTTAAAATTGTTGATTCAAATATTTGTATTTGATATTTTTATTTTAGATATATGTGTTTATATTACTATTATTATGACAGCTTATATTTGGCTGTCTTAACATTATATTTGATGTCAGCATTTCCACCTTGCATGACCGATTCTCTTGCAGTGTGTGCAGAACGTAGCATTTCCAAGTATAATAATAATAATTAATAATAATAATAATAATAATAATAATAATTATTATTATTATTATAATTATGATGATTATTATTATTATTATTATTATTATTATTGTGAAAACTTGGACAGTTTGGTGTTTTATAGATATTTGTCCGGACCCGGACACCGGACAGACCGGGATGTCTCGTTACCCTAGTTAAAAGTCTCATGTGCTGTAGTACATTATAGTATGTACTTAAATAACATGTCGCCTATACCCTGGCCATAATAAATTGGGGGGAGGGCGGAGAGGTGAAACAAAAGTGGGGTGTCAAACTTGTTTTAACATCGTTATATGCCAGCAGTTTTCCTGCAAGGACTCACTGAATGGATCCACTGCAAAATGGGTTGTTAGTGAACGTGAAAACCACCGGAAACCGTTCGCGATTCGGTAAACGAATCAGTGAACACATTTTTCATGAACTGATTAAATCTGGAAAGATTTAAATATGTCGGACAACAGATTTTTCTTTGTCATTACCGGACAACGGAAACTCTGCTAACTGTGTGGCTAGTGGCGCCGGTGTTTCTGAATTGGACATTTTTTGTAAAGAGCCTCATTTGCATAGAAAGTGGTCAATTTTGCACAAAATGCATGCATAATACCTCATTTAAACAAGTGCGACGTGCAGCACCGGTATAGCTTCTTCTTTGCGAGTGCACCGAGACGCTATTTGCGTTAGGGGTGCATTTCACCGTTTGCGGATGCTTTGTGAATTAGACGCTTGCTTTTTCTGATATTTGCGCCGGTTTAGTGGCCGCAAAGGCCACACAATCCTTTTGTGAATTTGCCCAAAAGTTTTGCGATCAATATTATACCCAAAACAATCTCCAGTCAAAAACAAACGTCAACAAAAACGACTGCAAGATTTACTGGAACACTTGAACACTGATTAAGATCGCTTCACATTAACACATTTTCATTTCGGGTAAAGGAAACTGTAAAAGTTTGAGTTTTAGAGTGTGTGCCAATCTGTGGTGTGGACATCCCACAGCAACAGGACTGCCAACGACCACAGCCAGGCCCGTGCTCCGTGCGCGAGGAGGCCTGGGGCGTAGCCCGCTGCGCAGCCCTTGGTGCGACGTGCACTGCGGCAATGCCTGATGAATTCTGAAAGACGGAGAAGTCAGATGATATGATCTGGGGTTAGATGTGACTCGTCTGTAGTGAGAACACGTCAGCACACACTGCAAGCCTCCCGTTCACCAAATAATCATTCTGAGGGTTTTTAAAAATGTTAATCTTGGTGTTTTTTGGGCTAAAAGTATGTGAAACACAACAACGGCAGGATGCAGAGACATGGTTGAGGTCTCATTAGAACCGGGACGTTTCAGACATTTTGTTGTTCGATTTTGATCAATGTTGATCTACATTTGAAGCAAAAATTAATGAAAAACTGTCCTAATTTTACATTACGTAGGAGAAAGTTGCGGCGGTTTGATTAGTTTGTGACATAATCATCCAAAGTTATTTAAGTCCAAGCTTTGTCTCTTGTAACTCATTCGCATCCAGCCACTTGCGAGTGCGACAACTTGAGCCGATGCTGCGTTTAAAGTAAACTTGTGAAACTGTAACTCATGCTGTGTTAGCAATCTTAATCATTTTCACGATAAAATATTCCAAGATAATGATGACAAATTCATGACATTTATTTTTGATACAGAGTCCATTTTCCTCTACCTACAAAGACACGACATGAACAGCCAATCGTACAGAGCAGAGAAACAACCATGTAACACGAACAGCCAATTGTGCAGCAGGAGGGGCGGTGCTTCCTCTACTCTCTCCCCGACCGCGTGGCTCTCCGGCCGGGCATTGAGCAGCGGGGATGGGGCCCCACGGAGTTGACGCGGTCGGTTTTCCTAAAACGCCGATTTGAACTCGAACTCGCACTTCTCACAAGCCGAGCTTGGCGCAGCCCCCTACTCTGCAGAAGGACAGCGATTAAAGAAAGAATCCGCAGGAGGAGACAGTCCCTCGGTACACTCCAAATCTCCCCGCATATAGGCGCAGAGTGCAGATTCGGGAACCTCCGAAACCTGTAATACGTAACTAACATGACTAAACTCGACCCTGTGTATTGCTGCCTGCAGCCATATTTTTTCATTGTTATTATAATTTGCACATTTTGCTGCGCTACTCCTTAAACCGTTGCCGAGCCACATACACACAAAATACACCAAAATGACCGTCAAAGAAATCCAGTGGGGTTGTTTTGTCTTATTTTACCCGAATTGCCGTAGTTACCTAAAACGCTTACAGACCTGGCCCCTTGCGTATCTTGTAGTTGATGCTGATGAACTTTTCCTCGCTTCTGCCACGGCGTGTGAGCGTGCAATTGTAGTGGGTGGTGTGATTGATGTAGCGCTGATGGTGCTCTGGCAGCATAAGCTCACACTCATCGTCCGTTCCTTCACACAGCACAGAGCCATTCTGCGCCCTGATCTGGCAGTTAAAGCTTGGAGAACTGGGACATGGCGCGTAACAGCACTTCAACCTAGTGGCGGGGGAAAATTTTGAAATTAGTAGGTAACAGCAGTAGTATTCTGAAAGATAGTGAATAGACTGCATCCATTACGAACCTTAAGTCTCTGCGCTCAATGATGCATGCACTCAAAATGCCAAACTTCCATTGCTTCATGGCAGAACTTGCACCTGAAATGAAGTGGCAGGAGAATTGGGTAGTCACTGAATTCACGCAATTGGCATTACAATCTGATTATGGAACGGAAAAAAGGAACACAAATGAGTAGGAAAAAGTAAAATGCCGTTACCGTCAAATTTTTCCTCCACCACAATCTACTCAAGTTTGACTGCTCAGAATAGCACGGTTTCTCCAGGTTTTGTTGACATTCTTGACGAATGTTTCTGATATTTGAATCGCGCCAAACAATGTTTTGCAGGTTCTATGCTGTAATCTTAAAAGCCACGTGAAGCCAATTGAACTTCCTGTAGTACATTCCCAACCTTCTTTCCACCAAGGCACACTTTTAACCATGAAATAATCCCATGGCAAGAAGAAGAGTTAACTACAAAAGGTGGCACAAAACATCCCAAACACATTGAACTGCGGTTGTTATTATTATTGCCTACTAATAGCTGGTATTCTGGATGGAATCGGTTAATTCGATTCATTAGTAGAGCCATGCAACACTGACCCTGCACTCACACTGGCAGCGATCACAGGCGAATGAGCAACTGGAAACCATTCATTTCTGAACAAACTCCCACCAAAAGTACAATTTTAAGCAGCATTACATCCCATTACTTTGTTAATTTTTCATATATGATGCAAATATTGCATATATTGCATTTTTAAGCACAAAGAAATTACGTGCAACTCCACAATATCGATAATGCATAAATAGAAACAAATTTAAATATCAGCTCATTTGTCAATGACAATTGAATACATGGATACGTCTATTTTTTGCTGCCTCAAGTCTTAAACAACAATGTCAGACTGAATAATCATACTCATCACTTTTTGCCCAGTACCCTTTTAACGAGAGCTTGAAATTTAGTATTTTTTAAACTTTTTTACTTTTGGTGTTTAAATCAGTTATCTGTCGAAAATGTCTGAGTGACTGTGGAATCAATGTACCGGAGCAGCCAGGGAATTGTCATGGAAAAAAAACATCAAATTGCTCAAAGGAGGTGGCCTTAAAAGTAAAAGAACAAATTTGGCATTTTTTTATGTCATGCAATTTGAATGTCTTACCAATGAAGAGCAAAAGGAGAGAAAGCGGAAGGCACATAGTTCCAGCGTTTCTGTTGGGGGGGGGGGGGGGGGGGGTTAAGATACTACAGTATAATGAAGTATTTCTCGTAAGATGATTTCGGGGCCATTCATAAATTACGCACTCTGCCTTCATGGTAAACCCAAGTCAATATGATCTTTCACAATAAACTCACTCATCCCACAAAAAAAAAAGAAAAGCAGCACTTCAAATTTAAAAACACCAAATACCACATATAAATAGAATCATTTCAAATATTCAAAGAGAGAACAACAGCAAACAACTTGTGACAACACCAGCTACTATGTTCAGTTTTCTAACTAACACCAGTCAAATAAAATGGCCGATAAAATATGTAACAGGTGTCACACCTACATTTTCTAAGTCTAATTATTCCAAAAACTTACGGCAGATGAGCGCGTCCGGTTCCTTTACTTCATCGATATGAGGATGAATGTTTTTGATGGAGGAGTGCAGAAATCAAGATGTCGCCGTAATGGACTGGGTTGGGCACAATAAGGAAGTGGTAGGAGAAAGGGTGGGGGAGGGGGCATTACCAGGGTACCAGGGTGTATGTGTGTGTGTGTGCAGCCCATAAACTGGTGAGCTGTATGTAGTCTGGAGAGATATGTCTGATGTGTTTGTGTGAGAGAGTGAGAGAGTGAGAGAGAGAGAGAGAGAGAGAGAGTTGCTGCTTGTGGTTGATCAGATTGTTCAGATTTACTGTGGCTGTTACCCTGAGCAGCTGTTTTTTATAAGAATCATTTGTTATGCTCCCTCTCCGCTAATACAGATCTGTATCGACCAGTGTGCCAGCTCTGATCTCCTGCTTTTATACGTCTACCGGTATCTTCTGAGTCTTCAGTTTCTCTGTGGGTGAGGTTCAAGGATGGCAGGATTGTCCATCTTTCTCACCTTTCTCTTTTCAATCGGCTGCTAAGGAGTGACGTGATCTAAATCATTTGCGCTTCTAGTCGTGAGCGCATCACAATTGTTTCATAATGGACATGAGAGTGCACATTTTCTGGATGTCTGTTTCCTCATCAAGAAATATAAACACCCAGCCACACTTTAGAAAATAACTTTTGAGGAGTGTGGGATGTGGCTTTCAGATGGTAGGAAAAGTAAAAAATGCAAGCATGTTGTAATACACCACACGCTCTGTGTCCTGTTTCTGTCACAGCTGAATCGATGCGTTCCATGTAACTGAGACTCAAATTGTACAGGGAGTGGTTGCATTTCCTCTTGAAAATACGACAACGCTTTTTTCCATTGCAAAACATCACTGGCGCAGTCCCAGTCATCAAATTGAAAAAGTTCTGTGGGTGGTGTTTGGGGTTTTAGTTGACTTATCCCTGAGAAGCCGATGATGTGCCAAAGTTTGAAAGTGGTCCAGATGACTCTCCACGGATGGGAATATGAACTGGGTCAATGGGAAATTTACTTCAAGAATCAAGACCACCCAATATGACACCCATGTGTCCACTCCCTAGAGCAGGTCACATCAGGTAAGTACCAGTCCCCTGAAAGGATAGGTTGGCCCTTTTGCAACCCAGACCCAAATTAAATGATCATCGCACATCCTTCACTGAACACTTTACTTTTGAGAAACTTACCACTCTGCTGCACTGTGCTTAAATGCAGTCCAATGGAGAAAACATTTAAGCCTTAAAAAGCACTGTATTTTTGAGAGCTTGTGTCTCACAGTAATTGGTGTTCTCTGTTCAAGTTCAAGCGATTATTTGTCACATACATATACTTTACATACGATCATAAATTGATGCACAATAAGCTCTATAAGCTCTAAAAATACAAAAAAATACTAAAATGTGCAGTTCTTAGGAATCTCGGGTTCACAAGCACACAGACAACAGGAGCCTCAAGTCCAATAGCAGTTTTTTTTTAAAAATTGAATAAAAATAAAGCCAGCTAAAAAGGAAGAAGTAGTGTCCTAACTGTATTCAGTTAGTGTGCGTTGTTGTGCAGGGGAAAAGTCCATGTTTCAGAGCGATGATGTCATTTACCGGGATCCCTGTGTTGCGTGATTTAAAACAGAGGCTGTTCTGCCTCCTGTCTCGCTCTGAGAATGGCACCCAATCCCTTGAAACTAGCATCGCTATACAGTTTAAATAGCAATTAGAAACTGCATAAGCAAGAATTGGGGTGGTCACTAGCATCCCCTTTTGTCTCTCAAAGGCTCTTTTACACTTTGAATTCCATTCAACTGGCTGGTTTTGCCTAATGCCATGGGTGAGTGCATGTAAAGGTGCAGCAATTTTTGCAGAGGAGGGGATGAAACGCCTATAGTAGCCCACAAAACCCAGGAAAGAGCATACCTGCCTCACAGTAGTGTGTGGGGGCCAGTCTACTGCAGCCTTCACCTTCTCCGGGTTGGGGGCTACCCCTTGCTGGCTGACCAAATGACCAAGATAGCTCACTTCTTTTTTAAATAAGTTGCAGTTCTTGGGTTGCTGTTTCAGTCAATGCTTGTGTTATTTCTGTAACACTCTTTCCAGGTGAGTTAGATGCATGTCAAAAGAGTATAGAGAACGATGTCATCGAGGCAAATAAGGAGGGAGTCATTTACCAGTGAGCGAAGGCAGCGCTGCATCAGTCTCTGGAAGGTCAGCGGGGTCCATCTCAACCTACCAGTAGCCACTGGCCAGATCCAGGGTGGAGTACCCCTTTGCTTTCGACAGGGTGGTAAGGGACTCCGCATTATGTAACAGGTAAGCGTCTTGGTGGGTTAGGGCATTAAGATGCTGGTAGTCAACACCGAATCTCCAGGAGCCAGATTTCTTCTTGACCAGAATGACTGGGGCGGCCCAGGGGCTACTGCTCTCACGGACAATCCCTTTATCTAACATGCTTTACAACAAGGACCGCATTTACTTATAAAGTTTGGGTGGGACAGGTCATTATCTTTCTATCAAGGGGGGTGCATCACCCATAGGTATTGGATGTAGCACAGCACTAGTGCGCCCAAAGTACTCGTCGTATTAGGCAAAAACTTACTTCCATCTGGCCAAGAGCTGGTTGGTGCATTGTGGGATACCGCATGATGTCCCATCCTCCACAATCTCTTGGACTGCCCGTACTAATAATTCCAGTTCTCCATCCAACAGTTCCTGTTATTCAAGGTTAGTTAGTCTGGATTTGTTCAGTTGATATTTTACACACTTTGGCCGATGGATAACACTGGGGGATCTCGATAGGATACAGATGTCTGTCACGCAGGCGTATTGGGACCCTGTTGCTAGTAACGTCAACCACCACAAGGGCAACTTGGAAGGCCTCTCTGATCCTGAGGCTGAAGTTGTCGCAAATTAGCCTCGGCTAGAAATCCCATATGCAAACACATCTGTTTATGTTTTTTTAACCTTTTACAATGTTTTTTTCATGGTCCCTGACAAATAAATAATAAATAAACAAACAAACAAAAATAAATAAAGTGCTTCCCTAAACTAGGGATATATATTAGGTACTGGGTGAGATAATGCTGGATTAACTGCTTAACTCGACTGTGTACTTTATCACCTGAGAGCCTGTAGACTAAGCAAAAAATAAGTAGTGTCGCAGTAACTGACACTCTCAGTTCATGAGACTCTCGGGGTTACAAGCACACAGACAACAGGAACCTGAAGTCCAATAGCAGTTTTAAAAAAAAAATGGGAATAAAACTAAAGCCGGCAAAAAAGGAAGAAGCAGTGTCTTTCCTGTGTTCCCTGGCTTTCCAGCTCCAGCCATCACAGTTCCCCACCCAGATCCCACAGGTGGCATACATTGTCACACTGTCTGTGAGTACACAGACAAAGCACTTTCCTGGGCCACAGCCATCTGGAACCAGCAAACCCCGGCCTGCTTCAGCTACCAGGCTTTTGCTGAAGAGATGTGCCGAGTTTTTGACCACCCAGTCAGTGGGAGGGGGCGTCGACCGGGCTACTCCGGCTCAGCCAGGGGGTACAGAGTGTAACGGATTACGCCATCACATTCGGAACCCTCACAGTGGCGTCTGGATGGAACAGCGAGGCACTCATCGCGTCCTTCCAGGATGGTCTCGTTGATGGTGTCAAGGACAAGCTGGCATCCCGGGAGGCGCAGGATGACCTGGACACGCTCATCGAAACAGCTATTCGGGTGCACAACCGCCTCCGGGCGACGCTTCTTCTGGGCCGGGATGGCCACCGACAGCAACAACTGGACTAAAGACTGTGTGGAGTGTGCGGTAAGCAAGGCTGGCCCAGAGGTGAGAGCTCCCCTTCAATCCATATAAACCACTTACCCGTTTGATGTTGTGGGGTTGGACTATTTGTCATTAGGCAGACCAGGCGACATGTACCCCTACATCCTGGTTATTACTGACCTTTTCTCCCGTTAGCAGTACCCACCCGAGACCAATCCGCTGGCACTACCGTGAAGACCCTGTGGGGCGCATTCATCCAGACGTTCGGCTGCCCGGAGCGGATTTTGTCAGACAGAGGGGGAGCATTCGAGTCAGAACTGATGCAGCAGCTCTGTGCCCTGTATGGGTGTGTTAAGAGCCGGACCACCGCATACCATCCACAGGGTAATGGGGCTGTCGAGCGGTTCAACCAGACTTTGCTGTCCCTGCCGAGTTCCTTGCATACGGAGGAGCAGTCCCAGTGGTCAGCCAAGATGCCTGCGCTGGTACAGGTATATAATAGCACCATTCATAGTGCCACTGGGCTAACTCCCCATTTCGTGGTGTTTGGTAGGCATGCCAGACTCCCTGTGGATCTGTGTGTGGATGTTCGGCCTCCCCAGGAGCGCACCTCCCTAGATGGATGGGTCGCACATCACCACCGAGCCTTGACTGCCGCCTATCACCGGGTGCAAGCACGCACCCATCAGAGGCAGGCCTGGGACCAGGCACGCTACAACCGGAGGGCCCGGGCCACTGAATTACTGCCAGGGGAGCGGGTCCTAGTCCGAAATTTCGCCGTCGGGCTAGGGGCAAGCTGGAGCCTAGGTGGGTCCCCTCTGCTTTTGTGGTTCTTTCTCAGTTGCGTCCTGAGCAGCCAGTCTATCACATCCGGCCGGAGGGGAAGGAAGGGCCTGTCCGCACCATGCACTGGAACAATCTGTGTTCCTGCCCGACTGGTCTCCAGGGTCCTCCTCCGCCCCCGTTGAGACTCGCAGCTGGACCACCAAGGGAGGGAACAGACCCGCCACCCCGATGGCAAGGGATGGGAGTGCTGCCCCCTTCACCACGTCCAGAGCCTCATCTAGCCCCAGGCCCAGACAGACAGATTCCGGCCCCCGAGACTCAAGGAAATCTCCAACAAGATGAGGAGATACTGGGGGAAGGTGTGCCTCTGGTCAGGCGCTCGCAACGGTCCAATCACGGGGTACCTCCCCAAAGATATGAGTGAGTAGCGGTTGGGTCGGGACGACCACCATTTAAGTGGGGGGGAATTATGTCGTGTGGGCCCTGTGTAATGTTATTGGTTGACTGTCAATATTAGTATGCTAATTTATGCATGTTGATCTGTAATATGGGGGTGTGCTTCATGGACTATTTGGGACAGTGGAATCAATGTTTTTGCTGGTGGGTAGTTTTCCATATGGTTAGGCGCTAATCAGCACGACCCAGCTGATGACAACGAGACACAGCTGTTGCCAATGGGCAAGGACAACGGACGACCACCGATTGGTTACTTCGTAAACGGACGGTAAATAAGAGAGGCCGATTGGAACTCAATCGGGAGTTCCCTGCGAGCCGCCAGAGGAGGACGAGTTCCCTGCAAGCCGCTGGGATCGGCTACTCGGTGTGGACACGGACGCGACGTCGGACTGTTCCGACCCGGTCCTCTGCAGCGCGTTGACGGAGAAGACGAGTCGACGGAAGACATATGTTCTGTGATCTCAAGCACTTCCTAGAGGAACGGTGTTTTCTGGAATCCAGTAGCGCTTTTGTGTGAGTGGATCGACTTCGCGACACCTCTTGTGCCGGTTAGTCCCTGCCCTGGAGTAGGAGATAAAAAGGTTTCTCAAAACGGAGTTCTAAGAACTAGAAAAGTTCCTAGTTCCTTCACTGCGGACACAAAATAGGAAAAGTTCCTTCAAAACTTTCTTAGAACTATGAAAAGGTAACTACGATGAAAACGCCTTTGGTTGCTCTTGGTGTCAACCCTGGATTCCGCTTCTGTGTCCGCCAGTGCTGCAGTTCCCGCCTCGCGGTTTCCTGGGGTGCTTTACAGTATATGTGTGTTGTCCAATGCACAGCTAGAGTCTAATTGGCAGTCTTGCACTGTGTTTCCAAATCGACTTGATTATTTAGAGAGTCGCCCCACAGCTGTGCTAGGGAGAGTTAAAGGGCATCGCAAAATGACAACCAAAAAAATATTTTTTAAAACACAGGCAAAACAAAACCTCTCCCTGATTGCAGTCTGTGACGTGTTTTGTCCCGCCCTTGCTCTTCTGAAGCCAAATGACTTCTGGAGTTTGTTTGGAAGCCAGTTCATCCTCCGTTGTACTGCTTGCGACCTGTGTTGATTACTAAGGGAAAGTTACAATGTTGTGCAGGGTCACAAAGTAGCTTAAGTTGCTTCAGTGTCATCAACGTGATACTAGTAGATAGATAAACTTACAAACAAAGAGGCAGGTTGGTTTGTTACACGGCTATTTACTAAATAAAAGATGACGAAAGAGACAAAATATTGATGTGAAATTATTTTCTAACTAGTATGTCTAGTTTCATAACTTGTATACCTCGCACTGCGGCACACTAAGCGACTGCAAAGCTTCTGCAAAGAAACTAGTGTATAATAACATAGCTAGCACAACGTAGCAAACTATTCGCTTGAGAAAAAAAAAAATACTTAATTGCCCTACATATGACTTCAACATGTCAAACTGTACATTATGCAAATTCACCTCTTGGAATGGAAAGTCTTCCATTGTAGTTTCTATGTGGCGTCACAAGATGCTGCCGCTAGCTAGTGTTAGCATAAGCACGTAGGCAGAGTCATGTGAGGGATGTGAATGCAGCCAAGGAGAAGTGGTTGCCTGTGACAACCATCATTTTTTGTAAATAATTGACCGCTGATTGCTGTTACTTGACCAATCAGTATGGAGTATTCGACAGAGCTGTGTAATGAATAAGGAATAATTGAGTAATGGCAAACAGTTGGGTAAACACAATTTTGTTTCTTAGATGCACAGTAAAGTACAGTCATTTGGAAATTTGGACAAGAAATGACAAGACAAGCCATCTGGAACAATTACAAAAATGACTTTTGCAATTACTTTTCATAACAATAACAATAAATTCATTTCATTTTAGAAATATATATATGCAAGTTAGTTGTAATTACTACTTTATAGCATTTTCTATTTTAATAGTGTACAATTGAAAAATTCAGTTTAATAGATTACTTGTCTTTATTGAAATGCAGACAACATTTTATGGAATATTCACATTAATTTTTCATTAGAATTATTATAGAGTAATTTTTCAATACTGCAAACACTTTCTGCCTTTTCATTAAAGTTTTTTAAGTTTAGGTGTAAGGAAAATGTTTATACATGACGTTTAGCATATACATTTTTTTTAACTTTCAACTAAATCTTGTCATTTTTATAACTTACATGGTTGCACTGACTTACATTTTCAATAAGTTATGTTTCTATGAAATACAAAAAACATTGTGGTATTTCTGTGAGTAATTACCATTGCACAGCTTTTATTTTTTTCCAACGCCTTGCTGGATCTTTAACGCATCACTCAGTCGCACATTCCATTGGATTGTTCTCAACATGGTGACAAGTTTTCATGGATTATTTATTTTTGTATTTTTCATTAATCTGGCAAAGTTGATTGCTATTCATTGATAACAATAAGAAAATATTTTAAAAAACAACAACAAATGAGTGATAAACATTCTTCTCTCAAAGCGCAACAGTTTTATTGTCTTACACTACACCCACTCGCCTGAAAGTTCTGTTTTACTTGGTGAATGTTTGGTGAATTAATCAGACGTATACAAGTTAGTGCTCTTTCCCAAATGTTTATGTTTGCCTGGTGATTACGATCAGACCTGTTATTGCGTCGCTAGTTCAAACATCCCACGCAGAGTAAAGGGCAGCATTGCATCAACTCCCCCGTCCAATAGGAGTGATATAATAGTTTGATCAAGGTGGCCCTCGTGCTGTCAATAGTGATCCTCTAACCTGACAGTCAACCCTAGTCTCTGCTCTGATTTAAAAAAAGAAGAAAACCCTGCCACGTGGGAAGAAACCAGATAACTGTTCTCTTCTATAAAAGGGTGGGAAAGGTGTGGTTTTGAATGTGGTATTACTGGATTTTCACCATTGCTGAGTGGGTTGAAAATAGATTGCATTGATTATACCCGTCTGTCCTGCTGACACATTCCAATTAGTATGAACAGACTACTTGGCATCGTGAGTTATGCTGCAGGAGATACTACAAAATGAAATACAAGTAATAATCATACTAATAATAATAATAATAATAATAAAAAGGTTTGCTTTAAGCCCAAAAGTCAAAAGGCAATATAACAAACCTCAAACTAGAAGATAATTAGCAACACCAGCAAAAGGCAATGTCTTCTTTCTTTATTAATCTTTATTAAATATTTACTGTAATATCTACCTTCAGGACATAATACCAATTGGAACAATCAGGGTCCAGTGGTACCACGTCTGACTTTAGATCAGGCTTAAGACTTTCAAATGAACCGGTCTGAAATTAATAGTTTGCAGAATTTCCACTCCATCTTAACCCTCATCAATCGCTCTCTCCACTATAATAACTCAAATCAATTTAATTAAAATGTATATTCTACTAATTCAATCAATCTAATCTACTGATGACCTATCAATAGCTATAATCACTTTGTGATCTTTTCGCACAATTTCAACCTCACTTATTTTGTAAAGGACAAACATGTATATTCACTCAAGGCTCCAAAAACAAGATAAAAACACACACTCATAATCAGAACTGTTCTTAAATCAAGCCAAAACCAGATCGACTAGTAGTAGTTGATAGGTGCCCCGCAGCTGAATGCACCCCCTCATTGTCGCTGAGCAGTGTGTGTGTGTGTGTGTGTGTAAATGGTTGGGTGGGGTGTGGGTGGGTGGATGAGTGGGCGTAGTATAGTCCTTGGTCCTCCCTAAAACAGCCTACATAAGACAGAGCAATCCGGTGACACACCACAGCCACAGTCATGGATCTTCCGGCGTTCCAGGGGTGGAGATGGTTGCTCTTTGTCTGTCTGAGCTCGGTGCACATGGGCAGTGCAGCAGCACGACCGTAAGTCCACCGGGCATTATCCGACGTACCAGCAATACCACCTAACCCTAACCCTATACTCTAACCTAGCCCTAACCCTAACCTTAGCCCTAACTTAGCTCTAAACCCAACCCTAGCACTAACCGTTATTCTACTTATGTCTGGTTTCCTTCTTGTAAAACCAGCTATGTACGTGTATTGGGTTTGCAGGCAATACATGGTGGTCATCTCTTCTGTGCTGGAGGCCGGCTCCGAGAACAGGTTCTGCGCCAGCCTCCTGCAGCCCAACGAGACCCTGCTCATGACCGTCACCCTATTTGCCAAGGAAGGCAACATGACGCTGCTGCGGGAGACCACAGACACAGAGTTTCGCCGATGTGTTCAGTTCAAGGTTGGGTCCTCTTCCAAAGACCTTATTAAGAAGACTTTTCTTTCCTGTGGTTGACATATGGTGGGGGGGGGCTCTGTGCAATGGCTCACTTGGAGGGTTGTCGGGTAAACGTTGATCTCTTTACAGACGCCCGCTGTACTGAACAAGGAGGTGCAGAATCTGGAGGTGTTGGTCAAAGGCAAAGAATTTGAGTTGAGAGAGAACAGGAAAGTGATGATCAAAGCGTACCGCCCGCAGACGTTCATCCAAACGGACAAACCCATCTACCTCCCCGGGCAAACGGGTACGTCATCCCTGCCTGCGTGGGCCCGGGTTCTACTGTTAAAAAAAAATGAAAACTACTAGATGAATTAAATCCATTCAAAGACCATAACGTCGCTTGATTGGATCATGTCCATTGTTTTGACTGTTTATAATCTAGTAAAGGGAGAGTAGATAATGAGAGAGTAAATAAAGTGTGGATTTATTGTATGATTGTAATTTCAATGTATGCCTCGTTAGCCTGTGGGAAAATGTGTGTGGTGTAGAAATACATGTTCTACCAAAGTGCCAGTATGGATTATATGTCATTTCTCTTTACAGTGAAATTCAGAGTACTAACACTCGACAGCAAGTTCCGATCTGTTAATGAGCTGGTGAGTGCGATTTAGTTTGGACCTAATCTAAAGCCCTATATGCTGATATGCAGATGACACTTGTCTATCGCAACGCAATAGGCTCTAATTTCTTGAAGAAAAAAAAAACCATACTCCTACTACTACTTTGAAATGCTATGTGCTGCACAGGACTCAACCTAAGTTATATAATGGCAGAAATTGACGATCATGTGTTCTTCAATCTGGGTTTTGTGTTTGTTCAGGACAAACAGCTCAATGCTGAGGCCCCTGTTGCAGCACAGTGTCAATAGTCCATCGGTGGCTGCTTCAAAGTAAACCTTAATCTGCCCAGTTGAATGTTCACAACCTTTTTTAATGGTCAAAAAAAGAATAAAAAACTGAAGAAAACCTTTTAACTCTGGTTTCTAATAAAAGCTTATTCAGGACTTTTATTGATCAAGTTGATGATGAGGAATTCGATGATGAGGAATTTGGTGACTGCAAGGTCCAAAACATTTTAATCATTCTTTTTTTTTTAATAATAACATTTTAAAAAGTAAGGTGGTTTTACATTTTTAAGTCAAAGAGTTACAAGTTAAAATGGCTCTCAAATCATTGTCAGATTTACAAAACCAGACTGAGTTTTTGTAGAATATTAGAATATTGAGAAATTACAATTTGATTTGAAACACTATACATAAAATGAATATAATGTTCAGAAAATGATATTGCTCTAACCATCATATTTACATTTTTTTCCCCCCAGTACAAAACAATCACAGTTGAGGTAAGATGCCAATGCATTTCCGTAGTTTTTGGAAATTTCTGTCCTTTAAAATTCACAATGTAGTATTTTGCCTTGGAAAAAGTTCATGAAAAAGTGTGATGTAATTAGGTTATCATTAATTAACTGTGAAATCTAGATTTTAGTTAAAACTAAGCAAATATGTCACGTAGATAAAATAATGACCAGAATGACATAGAATGACTTAACATCGGGTTTCACCATATAAGTGAATTGTGAAAAACATTTTGCACTTTGCAAACACCATATAAAGGACGTTTTAAACTCTCATTCATAGAAAATGGGAAATGTCCAGCTGAGGAAACGTATTGCTGTTGTACTGGAACAAGCGAGCGCTCCCATTTTCCCTGACATATTTTGCGATTCCAAACTCTGTTGTGAAATGTAAGCAGTTCACCCACGGCCACTAGAGGGGAGGATCCCACTGTCGGATGCGATTACGGATTCGGTGTGAAGCGAGCTTTAGGCTAAACTCCTATGTTGTAATGTAATTAATTCCCGATAAACGTTTGGCCTCGATTTTATTTTCAACCAGTCCAATGCCGGCAACCGGATTGGACAGTGGCTCAACGCCACATCCGACGGGAAAATACTGCAGCTGTCCTACACACTGAACTCCGAGGCCCCCGTGGGGGTCTATCGCATCGACGTGTGGAACAGCGAAGGGACCAAATCTCTGCAGCACTTCAAAGTCGAGAAATACGGTATGTTGAGCTCCTCGTTTGATGAATTATTGTTTTACCGTCCATCGATAAGAAACACTCACGGCCTCGTGTTGTCTCTAGTTTTGCCGAGGTTCGAGGTGAAGGTGAAAGTGGCAGAGGAAATTAGTGTCGACCAAGAGGAAGTCAATGTGGAAGTGTGTGCGACGTGAGTCTCCTTTTGGCTCCCCTCCTACCTTTGTCTTGAGACTTAAATGTTAGAACTTAATCACATACAGTTTGAGGAATTTGGTAACTTGGATGTATTACTTTTAACCTCTATTGTCGATTGCTTGTTTTTTTCGATTTTATTTTATTGTTCATTTTAGGTATAGCTTATAGATTTTTTTCCTCGTCATGTGAGGTTTATTTGACTGTTTTTACTTTCCTAGGTTATAGTTATTGCTTATCATTAGGTCCATTGTATAATTGCCAAAGATACATAATTGTATTTATTTATTTTATTTGTTGGTAATTGTATATACTGTATTTAAATCTTTCCTGTCTTTGAGTTAATTTCTAGATTTGTTGTATATTGCTAATTCTTTCTTGTTTATTGTTTTATTTATTTTTATTGCTTTCTGTTTATATTTATGGTTTATTGTCATGGTTATTGTAATAGATAATTATTTTTTTTTTTCATTATTATTTGTTTATCTTAGGTTTCTTGTACATTCCCTATATTCTAGCTTTGTTGACGCCTATCGATATATGTAGTGATATATGGTCACTGGTACTAGCAGGTTTCAACCCAAAGGCACGACAATGAGACCGACCAAGTTGCAAGGAGAGTTCAGATTACTGAAGTCAACAGGCAAGGTCAAAACCAGGAGTTCAGTTACTCAGGCAAACAACTCTGACAAGGGGCGGGCAGGGAATCCCAGGTCCAGAAGGCAGACACCAGGGTCAAAAACAGGCTGGTCAGGAAAAATCAGGACCGACTAATGCTGGACAGCTTGGCGAAATACTCAAGACAATCTGGCGGCGAACAAAGCGAAGGGGACTGGTATATAAGCTGCGGGTGTAATGTGGGAATGTGGTGCAGGTGAGGCGATGGGCAGGGAAACTAGGAGACTGCATGGCAAGAGGGAGTGACAGGATCTGAAACGACACAAGAGTTGGTGACATGGCATAATAACAACCCCAAACCCAAACAAACCCCAAATGCAATGAAATGATAGTCAGGGGACTTTGTGACAATCTATGTTTCTCTCTCAAGCTATACCTATGGACAGCCTGTGCCAGCCACGGCTGAAGTGAAAGTCATGCGACCTATTGAGCGTTACACAGCGGTTCCACTCATAATAACACCCGAACACCCGGAGGGCATCCCCGCAATCGTATCCCCAAGCCTGAAGCAGGTTCAACAGGTAAGGTACCCGTATAAGTGGCTTCAATGGTCAAAAGATTTCCCTTTGAGATTTATTTTTTTACATTAGCTTTCGAAATATATTGTACTCAATAAACATATATCTAACACAAAAATAAAGCCTAGTGACAAAATCAATAGGGCTTGCATAAATGGTTCTCAACTTGGGGTATGGGAACCCTTCAAGAGATCCAAGGGGTCCCCCATGTTAGAGAATGTACAATAATAACTGTTTTGATCATAGTTTCACTGATATCTCTAACTATAGTATAGTTATAGTATAGTATACAAAATCCTATATAACAATAAAATATCTTCTCAGATCAGGGTTGCATAGGCAAAATATTAATATTATTATTATGTATATTAATAAATATTATAAAGTATAAACTGTTCAAATGGTTGTTCTGAGATGCTTTTAGAGGTGTTAATGTATGTGTTAATTAGCAGTCTCTTACAAATCGGAAGCGCTGGTAAAAAAATAAAAATAAATAAAAAAAAGCTTCACTTTATAATTGGCCATATCATTCATGATAACTTTGTTTTTATGATAACTTGCCAATTACTTTTTAAAACATTCTGATAATCTCTTAACATATTCAACTCCAATGTGGGAAAATATGGTCAAGATTTGTCATGGTATCATTTGTTTCATTGTAGTGCAAAACCAGGAAGGGGACTAAAAGAAAAACAAAAGGGGGCAGTGCCATAGAAAAAGAATGTTCAACAGTCTAAAAACCTAGAAATACAATACAAATGTACAAAATGTGCTCTATGCACCAGATAAAGATTTTTTTGGTATAAATACAAATAGAAATATGGATACGGTTGAATTATCTGTACATGTTAAATAAAATAATAATAATATGTAAATGTATATGTATATGTGTATAACAGTATGGACACGGCCAAAAATGGATGAGTTATACTATAGAATGTGGATCAGTTGGAGAAATGTTTTAATTGTGCAGTGACCCATGTAGGCATTCAATGTATTCTATTCTGACGGCGATGGGGTCCGATTTCTTTCTCCAACTTTGTGCAGCTGAACAACACAGGCTGTGCACCAATGACCTTCAGCATGTCACCATTCACCAAAACCCACAAGGTGCTGTCCAGTCAGCTCTCTGTGATGATCCTGGTGACGGAAGAGGGGACAGGTAATTCTCACGCTGCCATTGTGCTCCCGAACAGAGCACCATATTTGAACTGAACCGTGTCTTTCCTCCCATGCCAGGAATCGCCTACGAACAGGCAGCAAACATTCAGCTCTCTTACATGGTTGCCAGGCTGTCGTTTGTCGACACGCCCAAGGTCTACGAGGAGGGGCAGGTCCTGGAGGGGAAAGTGAGTGAAATTAGAGGGCCACTCGGAACGGCGGTTCTAACCACAGGCTCTGATGTCCCTGATGGATAATATTTGATGGATGCCTCCGCCAACAGGTCAAAGCGGTGTACTTCAACGACACGGCCATCCCCAACAAGGAGCTCTACCTGTTTGAGGGCGAGAGGTGGGGCGCCCGCCTCACGCAGAACCTCACCACGGACGCCAGCGGTGTGGCCACTTTCTCGCTCAACACCACCGAGTTCGGAGGCACCCTCCGTCTCACCGTGAGTCAAACAAGCGCAAAATAATTTTGTTCCCTGGGTGTAGCTGATCTGACGGGCCGTTTTCATGTCCTCAGATCAGCAGCAAACCGCTGTTGGAATTCCATCCCTATAAAACGCCGCACTACAACACCGGGGAGCACACCATCTCCCTGATCGAGCCCATCACGGTCGACACCAAAACGGCCAGCTCCTTGGAGGTGCAGAAGAGGGAGAAGCCCCTGCCCTGCGACACTGACGAGCACATCACAGTCAAGTACACGTTCGTCGGCGAAGCCAAGGGCCCGGTGGATGTGATGTACCTGGTGAGGAAGACTGGTTTGCTGGCGCTTAAACGCAGTCCAAATACAGACAACATAGATAGAAAGTCTTATATCTGGGGGGGGGGGGTCACTTGCAAGAAAAGAGCTTTACATAAAATGTCATCAAACTTTTACTAAAATAAAATATAAAATGACATTTCTCATGTGAACGATATCGATATTAATGTATTAGATAGCCACTATAGTGCACAATTTACCTATACAATATACCACATTTTATCAAAATTATTACATTTATTCCTTAAATGTCTATTAAAATGACAGTTAGGTACTCAAAGCTGATTTCAATAGAATATTATCAGAGCCACATTTGACTGGAGGGGGGAGTTAGAAGACAATACACAAACTGACGAGACGCAAAGAGCAGTTGCAACTTGTAGCCGCTAGGGGGCACTGATGCGCAGCGTTATCGTGTGGTCTTCCATATGAAAGGTGTTAAAGCAGGAATCCAATTCTGCCATAGCCTGTCTATATAACATCATTTAGGAGACTAGTTTGTTTGAAAAGAAACAAAAAAACCCCACTGTTCATTCCTTTAGGTCTTATCCAGAGGGGCCATTGTCAAACAAGGATTTGTAAAGATTGAAAATCAAGATGGTCCAGGTGGGTACAGCGTTTCTATTTTATGTTATGAGAAATTAAATAATTAAAACCATAAAAAAAAAAATTCAATTTCTCATTTTAATTAAATTGCTTGTTTAATATTTCATATCATACATTTGATTAACAATATATACAATTGAATATATATATTTATACATCAGAAATAACTATTTGAAAATGTAATACTTGACTTTAGAAAATAATCTTAAAAATATTAGGAAATATTGGAAAAGGAGAGCGATAGATAAAATACATTTTTGATAAAGATTATTTTGTGTTGCGTCAGTAATTAATGCACTCAGTACAAATAGAAACAACTATAGAAGAGGAGTTGATATCCAAAATAAAGTTGCAGAAATCAGAAATAAAGATTTTGATATTGACAAACAAATGTTATGTTTGACAGCCAAAACACAAAAAATGAGACACTTCACGAGTGCATTGGACATTTTCAGGTGCTTGACCACGCCCCTTGGTCCGCTATATCAACAATAGGGATTTTAAATTGAATTTGTGGAAGTTAATTCTGATCGGTGAAACAAGCTTACATCGAATGACCATTTCAGTGACCACGGGTGAGATGTCCTTCAAGCTCCGAGTGTCTCCAGAGATGGCGCCCTTGGTCCAGGTCGTGGCCTACGCCCTCCTCCCCAGCGAGAACGTTGTTGCCCACGCCGTTGACTTCGACACCGACAAATGCTTCGTCCACAAGGTCTGCGTGGACAGCGGGGTTCAGGAGTTCAGGACCATAGGTCACACCTCTCAATTTGATGCTTTTTCACGGTGGCACTGTGTGCATGTGCGCGTTATAGGTGTCGGTGGAGTTTTCTCCCGACAGCGCGGTCCCAGGAGAGAAGAACACGCTCCATGTGTCAGCTGAGCCGGGCTCTCTGTGCGGCGTCAGTGCCGTCGACCAGAGCGTTCTCATCAAGGCGCCAGGGAAGAAGCTGGACACAGACAAGGTAAACTTTGAACCATTCCATTATGCCTACGTCGTAATAGAACCCGTCCCAAATGATGAAAAGTATTAAAGGATTTGTTTGCTATTCAAGCCAGACCTACTGTATGCTAGAATAGATATGGCCAAAGAAACTCAGTTTGGGAAGTGCAGTCAATAAAACTGCGAAAAAAAAACTGGTGCGACATATTAAGACTCCTGTTTTTGCGTAAAGGAGATGAGGTGTCTGGAAGGTTTGAGGTGAATAGGTCACTGAGCTCCCAAAGCTGAGATATAGTGCGGTAATAATATTAACGTATGTTACTGTAGATTTATTGCCTCTATGTCATACGGAGAACGAATACAACATGTCTATTCAGAGGCCCTCTGGAAAAGGGAATTGTGTTGATTCTTCCAGCTTGACCAGAGGAGGAAATGTTTAGATTTATGGCAAGACAGAGGCTGAGCGGGCACCTATGGGTTGGAACCAGATGTAGTATGTTATCTCTGTACAGCTTTAAAAGCGAGTGCCGAGCGTCCCTTGGCAGAGAATATATCCGGCTCCCGTTCTCTCCCAGGCCGTCCATGGCAAGTCTGGTTTGATGCTGATTTGTGTAATAAAACTATTATTTTTATCAAGTCAGCGTCAGCGGTCACTCCTTCTTCATCAACACATCAAATTCATCCAGAAACTACAAAGTTTCAACAGGTTTTTCAAAGGCTACAATGTTTGCCCCATTGGACTGCATTTAAGCACAGTGGGAAGCTGCAGCAGAGTGCTAAGTATCTCCGTAGTGAAGCTCAACTTACCGCTGTTCAATCGCCTCTTTGAAAACGTAAAACTCACAATATAATCAGAAAGTCATGTATACTATTATATTAAAATGGTTGCAAACTTCTGCAACTTTTGATTAGAAACAGGAAGTTGTGTCACCTCCTACTGGAATCCTAGTGTCACTTACATTCTGCTGTTCCCCTCGCCTGTTTTTGAGTTAAGTCCACAAAAAGTAGTGGCAATTTCTACATTTTTCACTTGAACCGCTCTGCTCTTCTCTTTCTTTCATTTTAAACAAACCTTTCAAAGGTATTTGAGTTGCTGCCAGTCAAGAAACTATATGGTTATCCATACGAAGTCAGCGACGCGGAGTCCTGTCTGCGAGTGAGGACGAGAAGATACGTGATTCCGTATCCAGGACACGACGACAGCAATGCCTATGCAGTCTTTGAGGTACTTTTCATTTGACATTTTCAGAACCATTTTGTTTTCTTCTATATTGTTGAGAAATAATGGCATGCATGTGATACAATGAGCAATTATACATCTTTTTGGTTTTGTCCAGTCAGCGGGGTTGAAGATGTTCACTAACATGATTCTGAAGGCCCCTCACTGCCTCATGTTCAAGGGAAGACGCTACTACTATGACCGCGCCGGTAAGATCTCTTGAGCATTACTGTCTGACTGTGATCAGTTCGCTGTTCCCTGATCGCTGCTAGCTTCCATTGGATTAAATAGTCTTTTGTTTTTAGTTGTCGCTCGCGGTGGATATCCTTATCCAATGGCAGTGGAAATGTCAAGAATGAATTCGCCAAGAGTGGGCATGGACTTTGTTGCTGCAGCTGACTACCATCCCCCACCGGTGATAGAGACAGTTCGCACCTTCTTTCCTGAGACTTGGATCTGGGATCTGGTGGAAATAGGGTGAGTGGGCTGCCATGCTACAACAGTTAACAGCTCAGACAACTAATCTGCAGTAACCGTTGATTCTGCTCTCCAAGTGTTTTTTTGTTTTCAGGGTGCTTTTGTGCTGTAATTAAGGCCTATATAAATAAACAGAGGCTTGACTTGTGTGTTGTGTCATTGTGTCTCCTGTTGTTAACACAGAGAGTCCGGAGCAAACAATGTGGCCCTCACTGTCCCTGACACCATAACCACCTGGGAGACGGAGGCCTTCTGCCTGTCCCAGAAAGGCTTTGGCCTGGCCCCCCGCAAAGAGATCAAGGTCTTCCAGCCCTTCTTCCTGGAGCTCAGCCTTCCCTACTCCATCATCCGAGGAGAGCACTTTGAACTGAAGGCCACCGTCTTCAACTACCTTTCCAGCTGCATCATGGTGAGCGTCGCTCCAGAATTTTGCCATTTTTCTCCCTTACTTATCTGAGTCGATGCCACACAATTGGTGCATTCACTATGTTTGCGATCCCCTGAATGACGCAAACTGGGTCGCATGAAGAAATGGAAATTATGTCGACACCTCAAGTCAACGTATCATCTTATCCTGGTTATTTGTCTTATTCAGATTTTCTGTTTGCATGTAAACGTACTGAAGTTTTCCCCTCTTAATCCATTTTGTGATGCTGATATACCTATTTTCTAATCCCCCCCTCATGACAGGTCACCGTGAGCCCGGCCCTCAACACAGACTACACCCTCACGCTTCTCTCCGAGGACCAGGTCTCATCCTGCCTGTGCGCCAACAGCCGCAAGGTCCTGCGCTGGAAGATGACCCCCTCCGCTATAGGTGGGCGTGGAAGGATGGATTTATTGATTTTATTTTGGGTCGTGTTTTTTTGGTTTCTTTTTTAGAGCAGACGGTCTGACCGCGTTATTTTCCCTTTTGTTTCGCCACTGTCTAATTTCTCTCCAAAGGGGTTGTGAATGTGACGATGGTCGCCGAGGCGGTGACGTCCCACACCTCGTGCGACAACGAGATCGTGAGCGTGCCGCAGAGAGGCCGCGTCGATGTGGTCACCCGCTCTCTCATCGTCAAGGTGAGCTCTTGGCGGGTGATAACAGCGATGATAGCGGTTTGACATTCATGGGAGGGAGGCGGACGTCAGATTTCCTGTTGGAAGATTTGGCAACTTTGATTTTGTGTGAATTGCTCCTCCCTCTTCTTCTTCTTCTCAGTCTGAGGGAATAGAGAAGGTGGAGACGCACAACTTATTGCTTTGTCCAAAAGGTCAGTATGGGGCCAGAACAGCATTTTTTAACCGTTGTCTATTTCAACCTGGTGTGAAAGTTTGCCAGGTGTACCGTAAAGATTTGTCAAATTTTGCTTAAATTTAGCCAGAATAGAAGCCAGTGTTGCCAGGTGTATGATAATCATTTGTACGATAATTTAGCACTTTGTACGATGTACAATCAATAATTCTATAAAATCCTAAATGTGCGATAATTTCGACTTTGTTTCAGATTTTGTTTTTTTCATAATAGTGAAATGGTATGCAGCCTATTTGGAACCAGCCTGGTTATTCATCTTACACTAACTATGTCAATAATGTATGATGGAAAAATTACCAAGATTCTGCCATAAATGAGCCAATCACTCGTCTCTGGGGGTGATTGGATCCATAAATTATCTATAATGTTCCATTATCACGTTACTCAGGGGTCCTCGGTACAGAATCATCTACTTGCAAATGCAGTTCGGTGAATTGATTGCGCGATAGTTTGCCATGAAATGCAATATTTCTGGAATCCTTGGTTAATCGTTGTCTGGCAACACTGCTCTGAGATTATCAGAACAAGCTGAAGTTTCACTCTGAAAGTTATCAGTGATGAAAGGTTTGACTAATTTGGTCAGCTTATATTTAGGCTAATATTTACCCACTGACTCACTCACATACTGTGTACGTGTAGAATAATTTATCTTTGATTCTTTATTCATATCTTCTGGATACTTTAGAAGTGTGTGTCATAATTATGGTATACTTTTATGTTCCTTTTATCGTGCTAATATATATGATATATTTTTTCCTATTCAGGAGAAGCTTTAAAGGAGGAAATCGAGCTGAGGCCACCTGAGAATGTGATCGCTGGCTCTGCTCGCGCTTCCCTTTCCGTACTGGGTAAACTCAGCTCCATTACATGTTCCAGGGAATCATTATAGTATAAAGTATAGTATAGCATTATGCTATATAGTAAACTATATATATATATGTGTGTGTGTGTGTGTGTATGTACGCCTACAAGAGCCTACGGGGCCACGCCCATTTTGCTGTCTTGGTTTGCAATGCTCTGTCGTTGTGTGTCCGTAGGAGACATCTTGGGCCGAGCCCTCAAGAACCTGAACGGATTGCTCAGGATGCCGTACGGCTGTGGCGAACAGAACATGGCTCTTCTGGCCCCAAATATTTACATCCTGGAATACCTGACCAACACAGAGCAACTGACAACAGAGATCAACAAAAAAGCCACACAGTTCCTGAGCAGCGGTGAATATCTAGTACTAGATTTAGCGGGGACATGGATGTAAAACAAGGCTGTGAATCATAACATTATTATTATTATTATTATTATTATTATTATTATTATTATTATTATTATTATTATTATTTCAATATTTTTTATATTTAAAATTGTATTTAAATATATTTTGTTAGTATAAATATATAAATTATATATATATATATATATATATATATATATATATATATATATATATATATATAGTATAATTATACAATTATTATTCATTACAATATTTTTATTATTAATATAAAACTGTAAAAAAAAAAAGGATGTAAGTTTTCTGTTATTTGTTTTTTATTTGTTTATCCCCTTTTTGTATTTAGACCCCTTTAAGCTCACCCACTTGTGAGAAATCTGTGCGATTTGTCTATAATAACCACATTTTCCAACCATACACAGGCTACCAGAGGCAGCTGAACTACAGGCACAATGGGGCTTACAGCACTTTTGGAACAGGACCTGGCAACACTTGGTGAGGAAACTATTATTAAATTGTATTCACGTGTACTTTTATTCACAACTCCATCTTCATTGACGAGGACTGACCTCCTGCCTTTTCTCTCAGGTTGACGGCGTTTGTGCTCCGATCCTTCGTCAAAGCCATGTCTTTCGTCTACATCGACCCGGCCGTTATCGACGAAGCAAAGACCTGGCTGCAGAGCAAGCAAATTCCCAACGGCTGCTTCCAAAGTTTGGGAGGTCTCTTCAACAACAGGATGAAGGTACGGGGCGGATGGATCCACGTTTGTTGGATCGATGCAACTAATTCCATTTGGAAGTGTGTTTATTTTTAATTAATCTGAAATGCATGCATTATTTTTCCCTCCACAGGGTGGAGTGTCAGATGAGACGACGCTCAGTGCTTATGTGACTGCCGCTTTGTTGGAGACCAACATGTCGGTGTCGGTAAGTAGACCGGCTTAGTACCAAGGCCGCTTGTCCAAATGATGCATGTCGAAAGTCATTTTGAGAGCTTACCATTTCATCTCAATTGCAGGAACCCACACTGAAAAACAGCCTGTCCTGCTTGAAGGACTCCCTGGGCAACCTGACCAATACCTACTCGACTGCCCTGCTGGCGTACGTCTTTACCCTGGCAGGGGACATGGAGACGCGTGCCTTGCTGCTGCAGCACCTGGAGAAGGAGGCAGTGAGAGAAGGTTAGACAAAGTCGCCGAGTCCAATTATTAAGGATGTTGAGTTATATGTATAAAATCCTGGGACGTGTCTTCGGCCCTGGGTAAAGAGATTTATTTTGAAAATCTTCTGTCTTCTGGAAGGTTGTCCTTTGATGGAAAGTTCAGTCGGAATGAAGCTTTCCAAAATAAAATGTGTTCCTTAGGAGGTGTCGTTTACTGGGCGCAGACCAGAGGGAGATCCATTTCTCTGTCCGTGGAGATCAGCTCCTACGTGCTCCTGGCTACGCTTGGTGCTTCGCCGACTAACCAAGACCTGGGCTATGCATCCCGCATTGTCAGGTGGCTGACCACCCAGCAGAACTCGTACGGAGGCTTCTCCTCCACGCAGGTAGGTCCCAAACATTGTCCCTGGCATTGACCTGGAGAGGTTTTCCAGGATGACCAATAGAAGGAGTTAAAGATGTAGTCCATTTGCAATTTGGGGAAATGGTTTGGTTGGATTTACCGAGGGCTTCGGCAACGACGCTTAGAAATGGCATGTAGGGGTTCCTTGTACAGTGGTTCCCAACTTTTTTGTTTGCCCTGGCAACACTTTTTGCAATGAAATAATCCCACGCCCCACCACTATCGTATCAACCACTTGAATCACAAGACACACTAGAAACATGTATATTAATATTTTAGAGCAACCGACTTTTTTCAGCTTTGCCCCATAACTCAAGAAATATTAATGCTACAGACGACGAACAGAGGGCTGCTATTCTGATGAATGCGATGATGAATTAAAACAGATTTGCAATTTATTTTGATCTTGCAACACAAGAGCCATTCGGCACAGTGGTTGAGAAACACTGCCCCGGTTGGTAATTTTTCTCCCATGGAGCACCGCACCCGGTAATTACGAAGGCCCATGAGGCCTGTGGTTGAATCCTGTGGCCATATGACTTAATGACATCCAAACTTGATGGCTCTATTTGCAGGACACGGTGGTGGCTCTCCAGGCCCTGGCCCACTACTCCACGCTGGTTTACAAATCGGCCGGCGCCAGCATAGTGACAGTTCAGTTCCCCAGCGGCCAGACGACGTTCGAGGTGAACCAAAACAACAAACTCCTTTACCAGGAGAGGGAGCTGAAGGACGTCATGGGGAAATACAGTCTGGAGGTGAAGGGCAGCACCTGTACCTCCATGCAGGTGAGTGGACCCCTCCACCCCCCTTGTATCTGACAAACAGATACAAATGAACGAATACCCGTCTACTCATTTGTCTTTTAAAACTGCCCAATTGTGCTTATTTTTTTCCACACAGTTGTCCCTTTTCTACAACATTCCAACTCCAACCAAGCAATCGGCTTTCAACATCCAGGTCACCGTAGACTCAGAGTGCAACTCCAACTCCCTGAGACCTAAACTGACCTTGAAACTTCAGTCCAGGTAAGGATCTGTCGGCTGTGAGGTTTAGGATACTCACCTTCTGCCCCCCTTTCCTCATAGAGGATGAGTCATTTATTTATTTATTTATTGTGTAAGCCATGGCAGATTCATGAAAAATGTATTGCAGCACAGTTTTTTTTAACCATTGTAAATATTTTCCATCTTCCACTTAAAATAGCAAAAGATATGGAAATTAGCTCTTGCTGTTAAAAAATTACAAAATTGCAAGGCTGCACTAATTCATCAGCTCCTGCAGAACAGAAGCTCTGTGTTCATCGGAACAAGCTGAAGTCTTACACTGAAAGTGAGAACTATGGGTAGTGAGGAAAGGTTATACTTTTTTTTGCGATTCAGTAATTGATGAGTCACTGAGTAAAGAGTCTTGCATCGCCAACTATTAGTAGGCCATAATCGTAAGCACAGTTCTCTGTGTTTGTTGTGTTTTAGTGCTCAACAGGATAGGGGTGTGGGGTGAGATGATTCCATTGTAAAAAGTGTGCGTCGTTAAACTTTGTTGGTTCCATTACAGCTATACTGGATCATCCCTGATTCCATTCTCCAACATGGTGATTGTGGATATAAAAATGCTCTCAGGATTCGTCCCCGACCCAGAGTCTTTGACAGCGGTGAGCAACCCTCAAAGGACATTCCTCTTAATGGCACAAGTCATTTTTATATTTTACATTTTATACTATCGAGGCTAATGAATATGTTACGTTACAGCTCAAGTCGGCCCTGCTGGTGAACCGCGTCGAGCAGGATGGGGATCACGTCATCATGTACCTTGAGAAGGTAAGGGGGATAGGAATGGAATCGGCGTTCACAACAGTCGTCATCATCCGTTACTGATGGAGTCCTGTATGTTTTGAGTTTCTTTTCTTCTGTTGACAGTTACCCAGGGGCATCCCCGTATTTCACAACTTGAAAATTGTACAGGACATCAGTGTGCAAGACCTGAAACCCGCTGTGGTCAAGATCTACGACTATTACCAGACAAGTAAATAGATTTCAGAGTTTATCGCTTTTCTCGAGGGAAATTACCTGCAGCTCCAGACAAATGCAAATATGCATTTTTTATATATATCTACTGGACATTTCTTCTTCTGGTCAAAAACATATTATTTGTCCACACAGGTGACCAAGCTGAGACGGAATACACCCATTCCTGTGCTTCAGGTATCTGTTCAGACATTTTGTCTTTTAAATTGTCACCAGTTCAACAATGTGGCTTTTATCTTTCTGCTATCTATCAAAACTAACAATAATAACAACAACAACAACAACAACAATAATAAAAGTATTATGATGATAATTATTATTTATAATAACTATATATTTTTTTATTATTAAAAGGTATTATTAATAACAATGTATTATTGTTGTTGTTTTTGTTCTAAGAACAGAAATAATATAATAACAATGGCAATAATACATTTTTTATATTTTAATTTCATATTATTTATAATAAATTATTACTATTGTTTTATATCATTAGAATTATTATCATTAAAATTAATTGGGTCCTCAAAGTGCAAGTGTGGGCAGGATCCAAAAAATTGGCTTGAAGGGGTTTGCAAAAGTGCTTTTTTTAAACATGAAATACAAGGATTTGCCACGCCCACACCATGCGGCGAAAACAAAATCTTTTAATAACTTTTTATCGTGAAGGTCTCTTGTAGACACTCGTCAAGTTTGAAGTGAATCTGAGAAATCACATAAGTCAAGTCAAGTCACACTTTATTTATAGAACGCATTTCATACCAGGGCAACACAATGCGCTTTACAAAGAAATACAAAAAAGAAAGAGAGAACGTAGTTGTCAGCCAGTCATTACAAAAGAATGCCCCTGAAACAATAGCAACAACAAAAGCAACAACAAAGACAACAAAAACAACAATAAAAGCGACTCCAACCACAGTGGCAGCAACAGCAACAGAAAACAACAACAGCAGCAACAACAGCCACAGAAAAAACAGCTAGTTGACTGTCTGGCAAAGAATGACTGGGAAGCTGGAGACTAAATTCTGTGTGGAGTGATGCAGGTAATTAATCCCAGGTGTGTGCAGTTGGCTCAGGGGGGGTAGCTGCAGATGGGGCAAGAGCGGCCTCTAGTGGCGCTGGGAGGCCGTGAGCCTAACAGTACCCCCCCCTCTACGGACGCCCCTTGGTGGACATCTGGAACCGGAAGGGCGAGTCCAATTGAAATCCCGGATGAGGGAGGCATCCAGGATCTGTCTCCGGGGAACCCAGGAGCGTTCCTCCGGACCGTACCCCTCCCAGTCCACAAGGTGCTGGAGGCCCCTCCCCCAGCGCCGCACATCCAGCAGGCGCCGCACTGTGTAGGCCGGGTGACCGTAGATGGTGCGGGGGGGTGGTGGGGCCTTGGCAGGGAGGGAGAGAGGGCTGGAAACCGCTTAAGCAGGGACACATGAAAGGTGGGGTGGACACGGAGGGAGACGGAGGCGTACGGCACAGGGGTTGATGATTGACACAATGGGGAAGGGGCCAACATACCGGGGAGCAAGTTTTTCGGGAGTCCACCTTGAGAGGCAAGTCCTTTGTGGAGAGCCATACCATCTGTCCAGGGACGTATGTGGGTGCGGGCGCACGGTGCCGGTTCGCCGGCCGCTGGGACCTGGTGGAGGCCTGCAGTAGGGCAGAGCGGGCCCTCCTCCACGTCCTTCGGCAGTGACGGATGTGGGCCTGGACGGAGGGTACGGCGATCTCAACCTCCTGGGCAGGGAACAGCGGAGGTTGCCCAGAGAACATTGGAAGGGCGACAGGCCAGAGGAGGCGTTGACCAGGGTGTTGTGGGCGTATTCGGCCCACGGCAGCTGGTCGCTCCAGGAGATGGGGCTGGTGGTTGTCAGGCAGCGGAGCATGGCCTCCACCTCCTGTTTTGCCCGCTCCATCTGGCCGTTGGTCTGGGGGTGGAAACCAGAGGAGAGACTGACCTGTGCCCCCAGGGCCTAGCAGAAGGCGCGCCAGACCTGGTGAACTGGGGTCCTCTGTCCGACACAACTTCTGCCAGGATGCCATGGCGGTGGAACACCTCAGCCACCAGCAGGTCCATGGTCTCCCTTGCCGATGGTAGTTTGGGCAAAGCGAGGAAGTGTGACGCTTTAGAAAAGTGGTCCACCACCGTGAGGATGGTAGTGTTGCCCCGGGATGGTGGGAGACCGGTGACAAAGTCCAGGGCGATGTGGGACCAAGGACGAGTCGGGATGGGGAACGGGCTGAGGAGGCCAAAGCGGGGTCGGGTGGAGGTCTTGGACTGGGCGCAGGTGGGACAGGCAGAGACGAAGGACTGGGTGTCAGGGAGCAGGGTCGGCCACCAGAAGCGCTTGCGAACGACGGCTAGGGTGCGGTTGATCCCGGGATGGCAGCTGAGGCGGGAGGCATGGGCCCACTGCAGAACCTGGGAGCGTGCGGAGTCAGGGACGAACAGGCGTTTAGGGGGTCCGGTACCTGGGTCAGGCTGGTGTTCCTGTGCTTGGGTGACAAGGGACTTGATCTCCCAGGCAAGGCACAGGGGTGGAAGGATGGGTTCTGGATCCCCTGTCTTCTCCTCTAGTGTGAACACAGGGCGTCAGGTTTGCTATTTTTGGTGCCTGGGCGGTAGGATAGAGAGAAGTTAAACCGGCCGAAGAACAACGCCCACCTGATTGGTCCAGACTACGGAGGGGTGGATTTCTCCCTCAAGCCAGTGGCGCCACTCCTCCAGGGCTAGTTTGACGGCCAGGAGTTCCCGGTTGCCCACGTCATAATTGTGCTGGGGTGGGGTGAGCCTGCGGGAGAGAAAGGCACAGGGGTGGAGCTTACCGTAGGTTGGAGAACGCTGAGACAGTACCGCTCCTAGCCCCGTGTCCGAAGCGTCCACCTCTACGACGAACTGGAGGTTGGCGTCGGGCTGGGCCAAGACTGGGGCCGACAAAAAGCGACTTCTGAGGTCGAGGAATGCGGCCTCGGCCGCGGGGGTCCACTTGAAGCCCACTGTGGTGGAGTAAGGGCTAAGAGGGGAGCGGCGATACGGCTGAAGTTTCGGATGAAGCGCCGGTAGAAGTTTGCAAACCCGAGGAAGCGTTGGAGCTACTTCCTATTGGCTGGGGTTGGCCACTCCATCACCGCGGCCACCTTCTTGGGGTCCATCTCCAGCCTCCCTCGACCAATGATGAATCCTAGGAAGGAAACGGACGGAACACGGAAGACACACCTCTCGGCCTTAACGAAGAGACGGTTCTCCAGGAGCCGCTGCAGCACCAGGCGTACATGTTTTACAAGGGTCGGAGAGGGATTTGGAAAAAAATCAAGATGTCGTCGAGGTACACAAAGACAAACGAGTTGAGCGTGTCCCGGAGGACATCGTTAATTAGGGCCTGAAAGACCGCTGGGGCATTTGACAGACCAAATGCATTACCAGATACTCAAAGTGTCTGAGCAGGATGCGGACCAGGTGGTAAGCGTTGCGGAGGTCGAGTTTGGAGAAGTGGGTGGCACCCCGGATGGGGACGAAGACTGAGTCCATCAGGCGCCAGAGATTAGGGGGCGCTGGAGACCGGGGTGTGGCCGCCCAGGCGGGAGGCACGGGCTGGAGTCTCGCCCCCTCCCTCTCGTGCCAGCGTTCCCGTAGCCAGTTGTCCAGGCGGATGGCGGTCTCTAGAAGAAGAAAGAAACAGTCTTTATTCGTCACGCAACACACCACACTACAACACATGCTTGCACACACACACACACACACACACACACGCACATGCTTTGATGGTGCCACTACCAGCTGGTCCAGGTCCGTGGGCTCGTCCCGCCGCGCCAACTCGTCCCGCAACTCGTCATTCAAGGCGCGCTGAAACACGTCCTGCAGGGCTCCGTCATTCCAGCCACTTTCTGCGGCTAGTGTCCGGAACTCGACGACAAGGGAGGCGACACTACGGGGACCCTGGCAGAGGGAGAGGAGTCTTCTGGCGGCCTCCTTGCCGCAAACTGGGTGGTCGAAGACTCCCCTCATTTCGTGGGTGAACAGATCGTAGGTGAGACTCACGGGGCCCCCCTGACTCCAAATACCGGAACCCCAGCCAAGAGCCGCCCCTCTCAGGCAGGAGATGAGGAATGCGATGCGGGTGCCATCGGAGGCGTACGATGATGGCTGCTGCTGGAAAACCACCACGCACTGCACAAGGAAGGCGCGGCAAGTGCCAAAATCGCCGTTGTAGGGCGCTGGAGCCAGAACGTGAGGCTCAGGGGGGACAAGGGAGGCGCTGGGAGCCCTGGTGGAGGGAGGAGGGAGGGCCGGAGGAGCAGGGGGGGCCACGGGAGCCGGAGGAACCTGCAGGCTGCTGACGGTCGCCGAGATGGTCCGGAGGTGTTCCGCGATGTGCCATAGGGCCTGGTCGTGTTGACCAAGCAACACTCCTTGGTTCTGGAGTGCGCGCCGGAGCCCCTCTGTGTCGGCTGGATCCATGTTTTACGGCCAGATCGTACTGTCACGACCAGGGCTAGGAGAGACCCAAACACACGACACGGGGAGACGGGAGGCAGACGAAGGATGTTTATTAGCCCACACGGTGGAGCTGGGAGATCGAAGTAAAGCAGAGCAAAGAAGTCACCGGAACCGGAAATTTCAACTGTGTGCACCATCTCATCTTAATCCAGTCACAATCCTTTAATTAGCGACCCTAAATTACGGGTCAAGTTTTCAATCAGACCTCGGGAGGGAGATCCTTTTGACTCCCTCTCTCCGAAAACACACCCTTCTTATGATCCTCTAACTGTAATATCACAACAGAAACAACCACAGCAACAGAAATAGCAGCAACATCAACACCAGCAGCAACAACAGCAAAACCAAAGCAGGAGCAACAACAGCAACGCACACGCAAAGACCTTACTGGAACCGGAAGTGGTAGCTCTCCCCGGAACCGAAGAAGTCACTCAGGTTAGAGACAATTAAGTTGAGGTATAAGGTTAGAGGTGTTTAAGTTAGGGTATAGGGTTAGAGATGCTTAATTTTAGCCATAGGGTAAGCAAGGGTTAAGTTTAGGTATAAGGTTAGTAGCAGCCACAGCACTAGCACCAGTAACACACACAGACAGACAGACAGACAGACAGACGTCAGTCATATACTGTAGCGAACAGCAAGGTTTTTAACCTCCTTTTAAAAGTATTCAGTGTGGGGGCCTCTCTCAGGTCCCTCGGTAGGGTGTTCCATTTACTTGGGGCATAGATACAGAAAGCGGCTTCTCCTGCTTTAGAGTTGGTACGAGGGATAGATAAGAGACCCCTGCCTGTGGACCTGAGAGTTCTTGCTGGTTCGTGTATAATTAGCATTTCTTTTATACACTAAGGTGCAAGGCCATTCATAGCTTTATATATAAGTAGCAGAATCTTAAAATCAATTCTAGTTCTGACAGGGAGCCAATGTAGAGATCTGAGAACAGGTGTGATATGTTCAAACTTTTTAGTCCCAGTGAGAACGCGTGCAGCTGCACTTTGGATTAACTGTAGCCGCTGCACAGCTGATTTCGGGAGGCTGGTGAATAGGCCATTACAGTAGTCCAATCTACTCGTTAAGAATGCAAGGATTCATTTTTCGGAGTCCGCTTTTGACTGGAAGCCTCTTAATTCTGAGCTGTTTTTTAGATGGTAGAAGGCTGATTTTGTGATTTGATTTATATGGCTCTTAGAATTTAGATTGCAGATTTTTGGCTTCATTCTTGCTCTCCAGGGACAGAGAACTAAGATGAGCTATTTTCTGTCTTTGAGCCTTCACACCAAAGATGAGTATTTCTGTTTTGTCTTTGTTCAGTTGTAAAAAGTTATTTGACATCCATGCATTAATATCATTAATACACTTAGTGAGGGAGTGTATGGGGAGTAGGTCATCAGGAGATAGGGATATGTACAGTTGTGAATCATCTGCATAATTATGGTAATTTATTTTGCGTTTCTTTACAATATGTGCCAGTGGAAGCATATAGAGGTTAAACAATAATGGTCCCAGAATTTAACCTTGGGGTACTCCACATAAAATATCCACTTTGTTTGACACAAGATCTCCAATGGACACGAAGAACTGCTTGTCCTGTAGGTTTTGAACCAATTTAGATCCGGGCCAGATAGGCCCACCCATTTTTGTAATCTCGCTAATAAAATCTGATGGTCCACAGTGTCAAAGGTGGTACTGAGATCCAGGAGCAGAAGAACAGATTGTTTTTTTGCCGCAGTGTTTATGTGTAGATCGTTCAGAACTTTAATAAGTGCTGTTTCCGTGCTATGGTGAGGTCGAAAGCCAGATTGATAGGTGTCTAAAAGGCTGTTTGAGGTTAGATAGTTGTTAAGCTGAAGGTAAACTGTTTTTTCAAGTATTTTTCTGAGGAATGGCAGGTTGGAAATGGGCCAATAGTTGGCATCAGGATTGCTCTTCTCCAGGAGTGGTTTAATGACAGCTGTTTTAAAAGCTGCAGGGACTATACAGTACCTGATTGAAGAGAGCCATTTAAAGTTTCTAATACCTCATGTGCTAGACAGTTAAACACTGTTTTAAAAATTGTGGTAGGGAGGGGGTCCAGGCAGCAGGTGGAGGACCTGAGCTGACCAACAATATCGTCCAGTCTTTTTATGTCTAAGGGGACGAAATGAGACATGGCAGCAGTCATATTACTGGGGAACTGAAGGGTAGGTTCATTTCTGGATGTTGAGGCACTAATATTCTGTCTGATGGCGATAATTTTGTTACTGAAGAATGTAGCAAACTCCTCACATTTTTCAGTGGAGAGCGTCTCTGACGGGGTTGTAGATGGTGCATTAATAAGTCGATCAACAGTGAAGAAGAGCACTTTACTATAGTTGAGGTTTTCGTTTATGATTTTAGAAAAGAAAGACTGTCCGGCCTGTTTAATTTCTATATTGTATCGATTGAGTCTATCCGTGTAAATGTCATGATGTACCTGAAGATTTGTCTTTCTCAATTTTCGTTCTGCCTGGCGACACTCTCTCTTAAGCTACCTAATAACAGCTCCATTTCTTCAGGGGGGGTTTTGTTTTTCTATGTTTTTAGTTTTAACAGGTGCAATCTTATCAATGATATTTTGTATTTTGGAGTTGAAGTTGTTCACAGGATCCTTAGTTGATGATGCCTTGAACAGCGGTAACTCATTTGCAATTCTTTCAAAGGTTTCAATGGTATTATTGTTAATGATACGTTAATGATACGTTTTTTTACGTAAGAGGAGTGCGAAAGTATGAAAATGACCAAAACATGACTAAAATTGCACTTCAATCCAATATAACTGTCTATTGAAAGTCTAGTCATGTTACATGTGTACTGAATTTTTTTGAGTTTTCATGGAAAAAAATGAATCGGTTTGATGTTTTGAAAATTTCAAGAGGCATTTTCCCACGCCCATTCATGGGACCCATATAATATCAAGTGCCACACCAGGACTCACGTGTGTGCAGAGTTTTATGAGGTTTCGAGTAACTTCAGGCACCCAAAAAGCCGACGCAAAAATGCAGAAGAAGAAGAACGCGAAGAATAAACAGCGCAATAACAACATTCTATGGGCTTTGACCTAATGATGTCATACTAATAATGATATTATATTATTATTATTATTATTATTATTATTATTATTATGATTATTGTTATAAAAATAACAATTATAATGTATTGTTTTTGTTGTTATAAGAACAACAATAATATCATAACACAAACAATAATATTATAATAACAATAAAATATGTAGATCTATTAAAATATAATCATTATTGTTGTTGTTTTTTTATTGGTATAATAACAAAAACAATAAAAATTATCTTGTCTTATCTTAATAATAACAACAACTGAACTGTATATTGGTATGCTTTGTTAAATGTTTATATGATACATGGCCCAGTATACTGTAAGTCTACAGTATACAACTAATAATAGATTGACTTAGATAGAGACAGAGTTTTAAACTTCCCAATATTTTTCGATATTGACAATCAATCTTTTTTTCCTTTTATTTACAGGAGTTTGAAGATAAAATTCATGACTGCGACTCAGAAAACCGAAGCTCTGAATGATTCCAGTAACTTAAAAAAAGGACAAACAAGGTTCCTACAGAATACAGTATGTGTACATGTATATTCACCTGCAGAATGCCCATATGTTCACTTGCAGAATGCCCATGGGGTGGCATCATTTTGGTTGTAAATGCAGTGCTGTTGATTTCTCTTTCCATAAAGTACCTACAAGTTTTTTATTTGGGTTTGTGCATGATGTACAGTGGCTTTTGAACTGGTTTATCACAAGCTGAACACGAGTTGCACTTTATGTATGAATCATGTCAAATTACATTGAATTCAAAGTGAGTGAGTGTCCACTGTCCATTAAATGGTGCTTGAGGGAGGGGACAGAATAACCCAATGGTCAAAAGGTTGATGCCGAGTCGGATATACTCTTTCCATTTAATCCTTTTTTTCATTAAATCTAATTGATTTAATGTATTATGTCTCATCCGAGGAAAGTCAGCAATGGATAAGGAGAGAAAAAATGAGGGCTGAGAGTAAGAAACCATGGTCTGCTTTGTGGGAAAGAAAATATTTTTTTATATATTTTTATGTATGTGTATATATATATATATATATATATATGAATATGTATATGTATATGTATATATATATATACACACACACCGATCAGCCACGAAGGTGAATTGAATAACATTGCTCATCTCATTACAATGGCACCTGTCAAGGGGTGGGATATATTAGGCAGCAAGTGAACAGTCAGTTCTTGATATTGATGTGTTGGAAGCACTAAAAAGGGGCAAGCGTAAGGATCTGAGCCACTTTGATAAGTGCCAAATTGTGAGGGTTAGACAACTGGGTCAGAGCATCTCCAAAACAGCAGGTCTTGTGGCTATATTCCAGCCAGACATATTGCGGTGTCATCTATTAATAGACGGTCACCCATCTAAATGGATAGATGACCAGATAAGCAGTGGATAATGTCCCACAGTAGAATAATATATTTTATTTATTGAAAAAATGTGTGGAATTTGTGAGAACTTACAAAATTTCTTAGGGGGCCTAAGGGGGTGCTATAGCCTTTCTTGGAGGTGCTCAAGCCCCCCCAAGCTCCCCCCCAGTGCCACAACTGATGCCGGGGTTAGGGTCTGATCAGATCAAGCGTCTGTGGGGAACAACAAGTCCAATCCATGGGGGCCCCACCTCACAACTTACAGGACTTAAAGCATCTGCTTCTAATGTCTTGGTGGCAGATACCACAGGACACCTTCAGAGGTCTTGTGGAGTCCATGCCTCGACAGGTCAGAGCTGTTTTGGCAGCACATGGGGGAGAAGCAGATCCAAGTCCTGTAACACCAAAATGAATCATTTTAGGCGATTGACGCCTTTCCAATTGCCAGGAGAAATGTGGGGGTTTTTTCTGGCGCATCACGTTCGTCGCATGCCAGAAAAGGGCCATGTCATGTTCCAGTGTGATTGGGAATAAAACTGTAGAGGAGACAGCAATTCAAACAAACAACATTCAACTGTAAAACTTCAGGGAAAAAAGTATTTTGAGTTGTTCAAAAGAATTGGATCGTTCGTGAACCCAACACTACAGTAGAAGCAGCATGGAGTATCCATGCGTGCACACCAGTTGGTGCGCGCACTGGACCTTTGGCTGCTGCTCTCGGTTCAGGGACCGACTTGGGGTGGTGCTGGAGTGACTCGGAGCCCTGTTGGGAGTGTGGGGGTTTTCTGTGCTCCCCATGGAGTGATCCCCATACTCAAAACATTTCATGGATCCCCATGCAAGAAAAAGTCACTAACTTCTGATTTTGGATCCTAAATGGGACATGAAATGATAAAATGATACACGGATATTCCTGTCTATTAACCAGCCAACGTCCGGAATTTCAACGCGTGTCTCATCACCGTAAGTAAAGGGGCAAAAATTAGGGGCCGACCCAGGTGTCCTGTTTACATCAGAGCTGACCGGAGGTGGGGATGATAAAAACCTTTTCGACCCGGGACTGAAACCCTGTTAGCGGGTGTTACCAGGTTTTTGATGCAGTGAAAAAGGGTACAAGTTGGGAGGTGGGGCCCCCATGGATTGGGATTGTTGTTCCAGCACATCCCGCACATGCTCGACATATTTTTATAATAGCCAGCATTAACTATTTCAGCAATTTGTGCTACAATACCTCTTCTGTTGGATGGGACCTGAAGGGATAGACTTTGCGCTCCAAACACATCAGTGAGCCATGGGCGCCCATGACCCTGTTGCCGGCTCACCGGTTGTCCTTCCTTGGAGGACTTTTGGCAGGTACTAACCAATGCATACCGGGAAAACCCCACAATACTCGTTTTGGCGATGCTCTCACCCAGTCATCTAGCCACAATTTGGTCGTGGTCAAAGTCTCTCAGATCCTTACGCATTTTTCCTGCTTCCAACACATCAATTTCAAGAACTGACTGTTCACTTGCTGCCTAATATATCCCACCCCTTGACAGGTGCCATTGTCACAAGATGGTCGATGTTCACTTCACCTGTGGTTTTAATGTTGTGGCTGATCGGTGTGTATTCATATATGTATGTATATATACTGTGTATATATATATATTTACTGTATATGTGTGTGTGTGTGTGTGTATGTGTATATATATATATATATATATCGTCGCCCAATGTTCCGGAAGGAACGGGAGGAACTAACTAACTAACTAACTAATATATACTGTATACACAGTACATACAGATACAGAATATATCATCATACATATCATCATATCACATATACATATATATGTATTATAATAATATGTATTATTATAAATATTGAAGATAATATATGTTATATAAAAAATATCATATTATATACAATAATCATTATTATTATTATTATTATTATTATTATATAATGTATTATATTAATTGTATAATATAATATATATGATCAATTATATATAAGTATACATAATATTAATATATAATATTATTATGAAACATTGGCATTATTATTATTATTATCATTATTAATAAGAAACATGATAAATTAACACGTACAAAGTTTGTGTCTTTGTGATGTCACACCTACTATAAAGCTGGCCGTTTGGGAGTCTCCCACACACATAAGCTCTCACACACACAAGCAAGTAGATGAGGGTGCCTCCCTCCTGGATGTGGTGAGGAGGGAGGACACAGGCTGAGGACACACACACACACAATAAAGAAGGAATCCTTTTGGGCCTGTTCTTCGAATGCACACCCCATTCCCCAACCCTTGCGCTGCCATATACCATTCCACAGAAAACACCAGAGCCACTTGCATCCCCACTTGGAGGTATCCTGTGACATGGCTGACATCTTGAAAATGCATTCGGAACACAACAACCTGAGTTTATAGTAATAGGACCTGCATTTTGTGGCGAAAAAACTGTGGGTCTCCTTTGGTCCTGTGTCATTGCCTACTTACTGTCTACTACTTACTTGCTTCTTTAATGGTTTCCTCAATTCTTTGAAAATCGTATTTCTGTTGTTTTATTCAGAAGAACACATTAATATTATTAAGCCTAATAGATTATATTATATTGGAAAATGTAATGATAAATCAATAGGGAACGTGAAGCTGACGTCACATTGCCGGAGCAAGCCACCATATTTAGGAGCGATCACTCGCGTCGACTGTGTGAAGGTTGGTCGGCATTTTAGATTTTAAAGATGGCTTGGACGTCTTGTTAGGTGGAAAAACTGCCACCGAAAATCTTGTGTGAAACCTCGACCCTTCTTTTCCTCCCTTCCTTTCTCCATTTTTGTACATTTCGTATATTTTAGCTTTTTCTCGTTGCATCTAAATGGAAGTGATCCTCCAAAGTGGCCAGAGTCCATAGCAACCCATAGCAACCGTCAAACTTCACATTCCCTAACCTAGACAATAGACAATGCAACATATAGAAAATAGATAATACAACATAGATACATATAAAAATCAATAAAAAAAGACTTGTTGTAAAAAAGAAATGTATTCACGGGATGAGACAATCAAAATCAAATGAATGAGAGCCCAATGGGAAGGAGAGGAGCGAACAAGGGAATTCCGATTTATTGAACCTTTTATTTGAATTAAATACGTTCGATTCAAAGAACCGAAATGGAAAATTATTTTAAAATTCAGTCTGAAGTTTATTTGACTCTCAGTAATTATATGACAAAACGTATACGTACGTGTGGTCCAGACCCGCGCGTACTGTCAGGATACGATACAAAATAAGCCTGTTTAATTATGCAAGAAAACGTTTTACAGTTATTATAAAATATCGAAATCATTATAATAGTATTTTATTATTACAATTATTTTACGTTTAATTTAATTTACAATTTGATATGTCATTTATAAACGCTTTGAGGCACCCGTGACGTCACTTCCTGTCCTAGGCTCGCATAGTGTGACAGCTGGTTTGTTATCAACAAGGGGAATTAAATCCAAAGTAGCAGTCAAAGGTAGGTTGTCTATTCGCAGTCTGTTCGGTTTTCTGCAGGGTATTCTATTTTGCGGTTGTGTTTGCCATAACACTGTTTGCGATGATTAAAGTTCGAGCTGATATGTCTTAATTGCGGCATCGAGATGCTGGCGGGGGTCAGTGATGCTGAGTCTGGAGTAGAGCCGCATCCGATGCGGTCTGCTTGTAAACAACATGCAGGCTCACTATCACATCGCCGTTATATTATATATTATATATTATATATTATCTTCATTACATTATTATTAATACTATAAAATTATTTAACATTTTTATTTAATATAATATTATTTTAGGATATACATATTTATTTATATACATTACATATAATAGACACAGTGTAATATAATCAATTTTATATAATTAGAATTATAATTCTATATATATAATTTTTGATATGTATGTATATATATATATATATATATATATACATATATATATATATATATATACATACATATCAAAAATTATATATTCTATATAATTGTATATATATAGTAATATAGTAGTAGCAATAGCAACAACAAGAATAAATCCATACGTTAATTATATAGGGTTCAAATGTTTTCAGCAAATGTCTCCTGTGTCTTGCTTTGGTCGCCACAGAGGAGGCACATTGCTACTGTGCTTTCATGACTCAAGATCAGTACAGTGCTGCAAAATGATAAAAGGGCAATTCAAAGTGTGTGCAAAACAAAATAGGCAGAGTGATACAATTAATAATATCATATAAATCAGAAACATATTATCGTCACAAAGTAAATAGAAGCAAAGATTATATAGCTCTAGAAAGTATGTACTGTATATGAATATGTGTGAATGTATGTACAGTGTGAATCTTAGATTTGGATATTTAAAAGGGAAATATTTGAATGATAACAATGCTGATCTTTGGACCTTTGTTTGTGCTTTAGTGTCATGTGCCGAGCACTGTGCTGAGATCCTGGCTGGGTGACAAGAGACAGCTGAGCACAGAGGGGGCCAATATTTCTTTTGGAGACCTCTCGTCAGCCCGAACAGCAAGAATGGAGTAAGAATGAAAGACGATCATATCAGCCTTAAGTCAAGCGAACAGATTCACACGTTTGGGTTTTGTTTTATTTATTAATTTAAACAAATGAATGGTGAGGAAATCAATGGGATTGTACTACCGTTTTGCTCCTTCAACAGGCCATTAGTGCAGAAACGGAAGCGGACGGTGAGCAGTGGTAGTGGTCAGGTTGAGATGAATGTCTCCGCAGGTAAGATCCTTTACACCGAGATAAACCCCAGCTTCTCTAATGTTCTGTGCCTGTTTAATACTATTACAAAAGACACATATTGAAAATCTGAGAACAAAGTAATGGCGCATATTTTGCACCAAGGGTACCTAGGCCGTAGTTGTCATCCATATCAAGATCCAGTTATTAGATCCAGTTGATAGATCGATTTTCTTACAACTGATGATATATCATTAAAAAAAAGGTTGCATTGAAAACAATGCGGTATGGCAAAGATGTTGGTTTCAAACTTGTGTTCATATTTTCTTAACCTGGGAATTTTTAATCATATATGACCAATATTTATATTCAACACATTTTTAGACATTTTCAGTGTACCCCCTGCAGCACCCCAAATTTTCCCTAGGGGTACGGTTTCAGTTTATCATTTTCTTTTTCATAGCTCTTACATTTTATTCTTAAATTTCTAAATTGTAATAATTCATAGTAGCCAGATATTGTGGGGCATACATTGTGCCCTTATTTATTCGTTCATACCCTTATTATATTTCATACAAACGACGGCATAATATTTGCTTCGTAACAGTTTATGGTCCAGTCTGGCTTACACTCTATCCCAGAAATACCTGGAAAATATGAGTAACAGATGAGTGTGCATCTGTATAAATAAGGTGTATAGAAAAATATGCTGGAAATTGACATGAGAAATGAGGAGGATGTTAAATCTCTCACACAGTCTATGATATGCTTGAGTTCCACTCATTCTAGTATTGTCATTGACAGAGTGCAGTTTCTAAATGGAATTGCATGTTTTGCAGCACTCCAATCACCTCGCTTCAAAAAGGCTGAACAGACCAAGACAATGATAGTTTTGTTTTTATTCTTGCGTTGCGACCTCTCGAGTGCATAACACATACAATGAAAATCGGGGGGTCAACTTTTTCTCCAGGGGTGTCCCCATTACGCATGGCTGCACATGGGGCTTTTTTTGTTCCATTCAATTAGAAAACGCAGTAAAATAAATAGATCTACAATAAAAACACACAGACACACATATTTGCTTCGCTTGGAAAAAATATTTCTCTGATCTGAGCTGCGGATCGCGCCCTCCACTGCGGAGTTGCTCCAGCTTGCCTGGGTCCACCACGGAGCACAGTGCTCAGCGAAATGATATGGTCCACTTTAGGGGTGTCTGAAATCGTATTATCAGATTCTTCCAGGCATGAATTTGGGAAATATATCGTAATGTTGAAATGTTCTCGGATGCAGCCTTAACAGTTACCTTTGTTCATTTGTAAATGTAGTCATCTTTAAGGTGGCCTTGAGAGCTCAACGCACTGCAACTTAAGAAAACATGCAAATAGACAAAATACAAGCAACTTACAAAAACACAACAGCATTAACAGAAAACAGAACTGCATTAACAGAAAACACAACGGCAGAACCACGTTATGGGAGTGAGCTAAAGGATTACGGAAGTCAGCCACACCGGATGTACCGATGTACTGATTTATCTCCAATAAAATATATTAAACTCAATTATTTAGTGTCTGTAATTATATATAACAATTTGCACAAGTAACAACCTGGAGGCGCAACTATCACAGAGCAATCGCGCCACGCGAGACCACCATGTCCAAATCCTCCATCTGCTTCTGCTAGAAAAAATAACTTTTATGTCAATCCACAGTTTTTATTTAAGCCATTTAAGTGCGATGTTCCAGAGAAAACAGTTTCTGCCGGCTCTGTGATAGTTTGGTGAAGTTTGTGAAGGATTAGAATCTTGAATGACTCAGATAACTGCATACACTGGGCATGCAGGCCGGCTAGGTGGCCAACCTCTTTTGACTGTCTGGTTCTTCCCTTCCACCGTCACCCAGCTGAGGCAGAAGGCGTCACGTGGGACGGCACCATGGAGCTGCCGGGGGACGAGGGGGGCCGCACCTTCATGGAGGTCATCAGCGAGAAGTACAGCCCAGAGAACTTCCCCTATCGACGGGGGCCCGGTATGGGGGTGGTGGTGCCCATCGCCGGCCTCCAGAGTTCACCCATGAAAGGTGAGCCGGGTCGGTCGGGTTTGAACTCTCTCTTGCTCTCTATGTCATCCTTTTTGAAACATCCACACTGCACTTCTCTCGTGTTCCTCCAGACCGCCTGAACCTCCCCAGCGTACTCGTACTGAACGGCAGCGGGATCGTCAGAGCGGGGGACCAGGCGGAGATCGCTGCCTTCTGCGCCCACGTCATGGAGCTGGACCTGTCCCACAATAGGCTGCAGGACTGGCACGAGGTAGCTGTAGGGTTTACTGTTCATGGAACACATGCAATATTAACCTCAACCTTAACCTCACTGAAGACCTCACGCCAAATGCCCTAACCTCAAGCTTGGTCATGCCTTTTGTCTGGTTGCAGATCAGTAAGATTGTGTCCAACATCCCTAACTTGGATTTCCTCAACCTGAGCTCCAACCCGCTGTCGGGCATGGCGCTGGCGCCGCGTTGTGCCAAAGCATTTTCCCGCGTCCGACGCCTTGTCCTCAACAACACACAAGTTTCCTGGGACACCGTGCTGGGTCTTATACGGGAGATGCCCGAGTAAGAGAAAGACCACGGCGTCCTCCATAGCGTCATCAGGGCACTGTGCTGGTCTTGTAACGGCGTGCTTGAATGCGTGAGAAGTTTGATGGTGTGGATGCAAACTCAATGTCATACTATATCAGTATGAATGCCGTTTTTTCCTTTACATTGAACAAATGGAATATAATGAAACTGACTTTGTGGTTATGGTATTTTAATTCATGCTGTATTTTGTCTCTGTTAAATTTAACTAATCCCTGTAATTTAGCTTTAAATACGCTAAGGAATGTCCCATTAACTTTGACCACATCATGTTTCTCCTTCCCGTTTGCTATAGATTATAAAACTACACTATTTTGTATATATGGCTATGTTATTGGTATACCAGCCCATTATTTCCACAGGCCTCAGTGAATGTTCTGGGGAACCACTGCTGCACTTATAGATCCAGTGAACGATAAAGAAAAAAATTGTAAACAAAACGTGTGTCTCCAGGCTGGAGGAGCTGTTCCTGTGCCTTAACGAGTACACCGCTGTGACGGCCACAGCGGTGTCCTGCCCCACACTGCGCTTGCTGCACATAACAGACAACAACCTTCGGGACTGGGCCGAGGTGAGGAAGTTTGGCCCCATGTTCCCCAGCCTGGACACCCTAGTGATGGCCAACAACAATCTGGACTCCATCCAGGACAGCGGGGACGTCCTGGAGCACCTTTTCCCCAACCTGCGCAGCGTCAACCTGCACAACTCAGGTGAGAAGAAGCCAACGGAAAAAAGATGGGAAATTCCAGGTTCGTAAAGTAAAATGTCCTGGGCCATGTTTTTGCTCCAACTGTTTACTGATCCGGCTGGTCCACTGGTTGGACCTCTGCTCGGCTGCTGATTTGGTTGACTCAAAATCCCGGAAGTAGAATTTTACCTTCAGAACCCTGATTTTCCAACTCCCCCATTTTCCACGGGGGGGATTGGACAGTTTTGCCTCGTTGCCGTGGAAACGAGACACCTCGCCGCGTCCGCTTGTTAACTGTCAGGACCAGCCGAGCGTCCGAGTTTAAATCGGGCATTTGTCACAAGCCGTCGCCGAAAATAGTCAGTTATTCAAGTCGGCTTTCATCTGTGGATTATTTTTTTTTAGAACTAGTCGGCGTTCAAGTTGCCTTCCGACATATCCTTTCATCCTTTTGTTTAAAGTTATATAAGAGAAGAGAAGGGAGGGAAAAAAAATCCAGGAGATGTTGTGAAGACAAGGATGGAAGCACTGAAGTGAGTGCACTTTTCCCGCCTTTCCTTCCATGTCTCATATAAAAAGCATTGGCTGCAGCATTGATCAAAAGTAACAACTATTTATGATGACCTTTGAATATAGCAGCTTTCCACTGCCCTTATCGGAGGTAACCGTCACAAAAAAATATAAGAATGAAATAAAGTAATTGAAGAAAGATTATTTGAATTAAATCAGAAAAAAATGACCTGAGAGTACAAGGCCAACTATGTGATACAGTACTCATGGCACCGCGCGATTGTGCCTTTCCAAGCATTTTTTTACCTCATTTAACTATAACCATATATCCTTTGTGCCCCCGTGTGTGTGTGTGTGTGTGTGTGTGTGTGTGTGTGTGTGTGTGTGTGTGTGTGTGTGTGTGTGTGTGTGTGTGTGTGTGTGTGTGTGTGTGTGCTCTCAGGTCTCAACAGATGGGAGGACATTGAGAAACTCAACTTTTTCCCCAAGCTGGAGGAGGTACGGCTGCAGGGCATCCCTTTGCTGGAGACCTACACCAACACGGAGCGCCGCAGCCTGATGATAGCACAGTGAGTCTGCTGTGAAAAAATCCCAAAAGACCAGAATGCCAATTTGTAAGACCCCAGATTTGGTCTTATCCGCCACGGATGTGTCGCTTCCCAAAAGAAAGCTGCTGCTCAGTCACGCCTGGGAGAGTTGAAGCTATGCAGGAAAAACAGATGCACCCCCCCCCCCCCCGGTTTTGGTGCTTTTATAGGATCAAGAATTTGTGTCATGTCACGAAAAATACATTTCAGAAGCATAATATATTCTCCAAATGGAACCTGTTAACCAACTTAGCGCGGCGTGCGGCTACTTTCAACATGAATTAGATTTGTTCTAGGGCTAGCGTGTCACGTAACGCCAGCAAACACGGCAAACAAACAACTTGGATGTGTCTCTCACCATCCTACCACAGCTTGAGCACAGATGTTTTTCTTTTTTTTATCCAAACCCAGATGCAATAATTAATATTTATAAATAATGTATACGCTTTATGCTCACAACAATAATTTATCCTGCATACAGAATCGCATTTTTAAAGCTGCATGCATTACTAAAATTGTTATCCAGGTACTCCTCACTTAATGACAGAGTTCTGTTCCTATGACCAGGTCGTTAAGCGAATTGGTTGATAAGCGAGGACCCATGTTATTACACGGTAAGGGGGTGTGGCCATTGTGAACGCTAGTGTAGTGAATACTGACAGACTGTCGGAATGAGACTGAGTTAGGTGATGCGCGATGAGATGTATATAGTATATATAGTGTATATAATCTATATATAGTGTATGTAGTATATATAGTGTATATAATGTATATATAGTGTATAGTATATATAGTGTATATAGTATATAACGTTTATATAGTATACATAGTGTACATAGTGTATATAGTACATATGGTGTATACAGTATTAGTATTTTTAGTATATAGTGTATATATTATATATAGTGTATATAGTGTATACAGTATATAAAGGGTGATGTGCGATGAGATGATTGATGCCGAGACGCTGCGCACGCAGAGGGCACAACGCGGGATTGTACTCGGCACACAATACAGACTGGTCAGAGAGCTGGTCGTAAGTCCCAGCAGTGGTTAAACAGGTAGGCCATTAAGTGAGGAGTACCTGTATATATATATACACACACTCTGTATATACTGTATTTTATTTCTGCTTTTTATTTGTTTCTGCCCTGCTATTTTATTTATTTTTAGATTTTTTTTATTCTACTTCACTTTTTATTCAATTTTATTTTATTCTGCATTTGTTTTGCTTATTTAGACTTTTTTAAGCTTTTTTATGTTAATGTTCTGTAGTGAAACAAAATACTTCACCACAACAAATTCCTAAAATATGTAAATGTCCCCAGATGACCAAACTTAACAACAAAGTTATTATTATTCAGAAAGCCGTACAAATGGTCACTTTTTACATTGTTTAGTTCATACTGTAGTTTAATTTAGGCTTATTCAATGGAAAATAACGAGAGGACTTCCGGTGTCAGAATGTGCTGCGGTTATGCAGTTCCAATGAATCAGAATCAGAATGGGTTTATTTTTGCCAGTCACATTTACATATACAGGTACGAGGAATTTCCTCTGGTGAGGCTTGGTGCACTTCAGCACAGACCATAAGCAACAAAATTAAAAAAATAACTAAAAAGCTTAACTATCCGTAAATAAGGAAAATAAAAATAATAATAATAAAATAAAATAGGAAAAAAATAAAAATACAATACAAATACAATTAAAATGTCAAATATATACAATAGCCATACAAAACAGAAATTGTCGTATCTCTTATATATCAATATTTAAATTTTATTTCATAAACCTACGCACATCTTTAAAAAGTAATCTAACATAACATTGATGATCTAAGTAATATGGGTAGTAATTGAATTACATAACAAACTAATTAAATTACATAACATTAGTAATCTAAGTAGTAATCAAATTACATAACATTAGTAATCTAATTACGTAACATTAGGAATCTAAGTAGTCTATGTAGTAATGTAATTACATTGCAAAAAGTCATCTAATAACACAACAATACTATGTTTCACTGTTGTTTTTCTGTGTTTCATCATCTCCATGATGTACTATGCTCACACAGTTGATATTTACAAGCTCCTGTGCCAATGTGTTATTAATCTGTTATGGTTATTCATTGTGCTACAACCACAGCCTTCCCTCAATCACGTCTCTAAACGGCAGCGTTTTGACTGACGGTGAGAGGGAGGACGCAGAGCGCTTCTTTATCCGGTATCACGTGGACTACCCCGAAGAGGAGCTTCCATACAGGTAGGCCACACTCGGAACAGTGCTTTTCAACTACGCTGCCGTGAACATTTTTCGAATTAAAAAAAAAAAGGAAATGAGCTCTTGTGTTGCAAGATCAAAATTTCAAGGGTGAACTAATTCATCAGTTCCAGACCAGTAGAGCAGCTGTCTTCATTACAATGAGCTCAAGTTTCACACTGAATGTGAGAACTGCAGGTAGAAATCAAAGCTTACACATAAGTCATAATAATTAAAACAGTTGTGCGTGTTTCTGAAGTATTTTGGTGGTTTTGGTGGTGATTATTTAATTGTAAAAAGTATACCGTGGCAGAAAAAAATTGTGTTTCCCAAAACATTGGGAAACACTGACTTTGAATACTCTTTCACAGGTTCTCTAAATTTTTTCAACCAAGGAATCCCTTAGATGAGTGAGAATTAACCGAGGACCCCCTCATGTATGCCATTTGACATCGGTTACGTGGAAAAACAAACACAAATCAAGAGAAATGTAGTAAAGTACAGACATGGTCGGCCTATAAAAATATTATATTTCTAAAAAATGAAATATGTGGCCATGGATCCCACTTTGAGCATCACTGCTCTATGTAATGTGTTACTACATTTAATTCAATGGAAATAGATGCTCCAAATGCTCCTAAGTGTGGGTGCACAGGCCCAGCTAGGGAGCGGTGGTGTTCTGGAGGTTGGCATATCAGGGGCGCTGCAGCTCTGTCAGGGAGATGCGCTTGGGCGCGGAACGGGTCGAGTGCCTCAGTATGGGTGCACAGGTAGGGAGCGGTCCCTGCAAGGAAACTTTGATTCTTGACCATAACAATTAATACAATAAACACACAGCATTCACCACACGGGAACAACAGTCGACTGTCGATCGGGAATAATATGAGCAGAGTAATTGGAGTCAAAGGCTTTTACGTAGTTCAATGTGAAATTGTCACATAGCATCATTTACATGGTTTTAAGAATTTAAGAACACTCTCTCTTCATCCGCCCCCTAGGTATCACTGCCTGGTGACGAAGTATGGCAAGTTGGAGCCGCTGGCGGAGATTGACCTCCGGCCCCGATGCCACGCCCAAGTGGAGGTGCACTGCGAGGGCAAGGTGGTACAGGTACCAGCCATTTCATCTCAACGACTTCATAATGCTATAGAAGTGCAATTAAAATCCTATGGATTATGTTTTTTCTTTCATGTTGAGACGATAAAATATAATGTTTATTTGTGTATTTGTTTGGTTACGTATTTTGTCCCCCACCACAGGCTTTCCGCAATATCGTCTCTGAATTGCAAATTACGATAACGTTCCATTTTATCAGGTTTTGGAGGGGAACATTTTAAGAAAAATATGCAGCTATTTTTTTTTTGCATTCCCCTTATGTACAAGGTCTCCATCCCAGGAAAAGGGAAAACATCTTTTCCAAACAATTGTATCTTTATTACACATTCAAACGCCATCAACATTTGTCACATCTATTATCTGGGAACTGGGCCTGCATTAAAAGAAATGGATGAAGTAAAAAGTTTTAAATACAGATTAATTTATTATATTTATTTATTTTCGTTTTTTTTATAAATTTTATTTTTTATAAAAAAATGTAAAATAAAGTTAAGTATTTGAAATACGGATTTATTTCTTTCTTCATGTTCGGCGTCACAGGTGAGCATTCGCCTGGACCAGACCGTGGCCGAGCTCAAGAAACGGCTGCGGAAGGTGGTGCAGCTGCCCACCAACAGCATGAGGGTCTACTACATCGACAAGGACGTGTGCAGTGTCTTCGGCCCCGAGGAGATGAAGTACAGCACGCGGGCCCTGCACTCCTACAGCATCCGTGACGGCGACGAGATCCTGGTGGTGCCCAAAACCAAGTGACCCGGCCGGATCCCCGGCGACTCTGACCGTCCCATCGATTCATGGGATTACTTGACTCGATTGGTTGGTTGGCTTTTGGGAAACGGAAAAATAAAATGCATATTGATAGAACGGCATCGGCGGCACGCGCGTGTTGACGTTGAGGCAGGGAAAAGGAGAAACATGGGGAAAAGGCACGACTGGCTGGATCGACGGACGGCTGTGGCTGGAAATTGAGCCACTGGTCCTGAAGGTTTATTGTTAAGTTTTGGTTGTTTTTTTTTTTCCCCTTGAGGGCGCCCATTGGAAAGGATTGACAAAGTCAGCCACAAAGCCAGAAACCAGTCCAGCACAAGGCTCAAGCAAGTGGAGGATGGGGGACACGGCTGCACCAGCAGAGCTCTGTCAAATGCTATCTTTTACAACGAGGTGTTTACCATGGCACCAGAAAATGGATTTGGTCAACTCTACATTTGATTTGTTTTGTTTTGCTTTGTTTTGTTTTGTTTTGTTTTAAATATGCATTCATTGGTGTGTTTTAGGAAATATTATCAGGAAGAGCAACGTGTCTTAACACTGACCTAGATGCAACGTTTTAATGGGACTCTCTGCCCATAGCCGCTATATGTCCACAGAGATTACGATTACGCATTACGCTTTTCAGACTCGTGTCAGTGGTTTTTTTTTTGGTTTTTTTTATCAACTCGAGGAAAAGAAAGTTATTTTACACAACCCCATTCACAGATGGCACACACACGACTTTCCGAACTCAGAATAGCTGGTCTATCTCCTGAACCGTTTTTGAGGAAATGTGGTCGCGATGTCAGTGAAATCCTTGACTTTCAAATTCAGTGAGTAATGAGCTAGTCTGATAATGACGTCCATCACGCTTGAGGTCGTGCTGTTGTTCCAGATACAACCTCCAGGGTGATATCGAGTCACAACAGTTCGATTTTTCTTACGTGATGGTCGAATGGAGACAACGGTTTTAAGATTTTTGCACGATAGAAAATAAGGAGAATAACTTCCAGGGTTTGATTGTGTTTGACTTGTCGGCCACCTATCGAATCCAAGTGTGTTGTCCCACTTTAAGTAATCAGGTCTGGCAACCAAGGTGGTTCCTTCAGGATTCGATTAGTTAACAAAGCTAGTAAAGCTTGCTCAGCTAGTGATGAATACTGTATTTAAAATATCAGAGTGCTGTCATACTGTATAGATTGCTCAACCAAAAGTAACGGCTGTATAAATGGCACAAGGAGGCACCTTAGCCCTCAAATGAAAACAAATTGGTTTTGCAGTTTTTGACTGTGGCAAGTTCTGCAGATTTCTTCGCTAGATTTCTTAATCGTTGTTGTGCACCTGCCTAAGTACTTACCCATTACTTTGATTTAAGAGCCTTTATTCAAATTCATGTGGTTTTAAGTATATATCCAGTATTTCCCCTTGACTGACAGTGCAAAGCACTGCTTTCACTGCTTTCCTGCATCCACAGGCGTCTGAACAACAACAAATATTATTTTATGCCTCTACACCCTCGTCCGCCTCGAGCGAGCGCTTTGTAGTTTCTACAGAATCAAGTTCACGCTCGACAGAAACACTTGACCTTCACCAAAGATGCGGTAGTTAATTAATGCGTTATTAACCTGGGATGAATGTGTCCTGATGTCTTTGTTCCATGATCCTGTATCCACCTTATATACTGTATATGTGAAAGCCACAACTCGTTTTGTTGCAAGTCCAAGCCACAAACTGACCGGTTTAAAAGAATATGCTTTTTAGTGACTTGTTTGTCGCAAACTAATCCACTAAATGATTCGGGAGTCACTCGTTTGTTCGGTAATTGCAGCCGGGCTCACGGGTGCTTACCGAGGCTCGAATATACTTACTGAATCCAACGGGCAGAGTCGGACAAAGTGTACAAATCTTTTCACCGGGTCCCGTGTAAAGAGCCAAATCTCCAAGGAGAAACCAACCATTTCATCGCTAGTGCTGATTTGGAAGCTGCCCGGCTTCTGCCTCTTCTGCTTCTGCACTGAATTTAAGAACTTGAAATGGGACCTACCACATAGTATTAAGAGTGTTGTAGGACTGTGTGATAAGAACTGTCCTATTGCTCAGCGTGCTTCAGGCCTCCCTCCCTCCAACTGAAATAGCGATCCCCCTTTATTAAGAACTACCGCCATAGCAAACAACGTACCATTCCACCGCGTACATCCTGGAGCAGACAGGAGAGGATCCTTTAATAGTAACACAAACGAGTGGGAAATCTTTCAGGGTGGCTGAGTTTACAGAATGGATGCTATTTATTTACAGTGTTTGTATGCGTGTGCGTGATCAGAGCGTCGGCTATGACTAGTTTTGACAGAATAATGCACTCAAGCATCACACACGCGCCTTCATTCCTAAAGATCTTCATAAGGTTCAACAGTCAACGTCTCAAGGTCACACCCTGTATTTAATTTTGAATTGGTGAATTCTTGTTTGTGTGCCTATGAATATGGATGTCACCATCATTTATCCGTGTTGTTCCTCAGCGTCCAACCTGCCAATAAGCCTGAGGTGATCTCTCAAAGCCGTCTCGCTGTCTTACAGTAAGACAATCAGGTAGACAAACCGACGTCACATGATCCCTTTTTTTGCACTCACAAAAAATGAAACAGCTCCGATGTCGGTCTGGATGAATCAACACTTGAACGCCATTCCTCGATTTGAGCCCAAAGGGAGCCACAGCTTTAGCGAAACATTATTTAAATTGTAAAAATTCATTCAAAACAGACACATATAAACTATTACGATTAACATGTGATTTAAATACATTGCTTTCTTGTGGCCTACCTTTCATCTAGCAATGGCGACCTTCCCCCAGCTATGGTGTTACCCTGTTAACATAGAAATCCTCCTTTTTGAACCCCCCCTCAGTCCCGCGTGCGTGCCAGTATTTTAGCAATCAACTCATTCGACGACGCGCCAAGGGGCTATTTATGAGTTGTGTGACATTGATATAAGTGTGAAATGTATTCATAATCGTTTTTAGCAGGAGCTCGGTCAAAGCTACCGAATATGCAGGGGAGGAAACGTAACAAAATGACAATAAAATTGACAAAGTCCGCTTATGGCGTGTGTCTGTTTCCATCGTTGACGGCATTCTTTTGAACCTTTCATTGATTCCTGAGTGGGAATAATTTAAAAAACACTATTCAGTGGTGATGGAATATGTCCTTAGAGGAAAAGGGTATGAAGAATAGGGTTAAAGTTATCAGGTTATCTTTTTTAAAGGGGGCCTATTATGAAAAACGGACTTTTTCAGTGCTTGTGCACATACAGTACATTTGGGTCTCTGATGGACCTACTCACACACAAACGGTGAAATAAGACAAGTCAGTCAGTTTTGTCTGAGCTGTCTGTTACAGAAAGCATGTAGTGAAACGAGCCATTAAGCTTTGCTGCGCTGATATACGTACATCCTCGCAGTAATATACATCACTTCAGTAG
>NC_137197.1:28797593-28872593 GCF_960531495.2 Zeus faber | reverse complement strand
GCATGACCACAGAGACTCCAAAAGAACATCTGGTTGGTACTGGCACACTGTAGTCTCACCAAATACAGCTAATACTTGTTTATGTCTAGGAAATGTGAACTGCAGTGCACAGGAGACCTGAAATGTCACTGTGAAGTGAGCTGCCAGGTCATTATATCAGTTCTGCCAAAGGGGACAAAACTCTGGTACCTGGTTTTGCATGGCAGTCTTTTCGGGACACTATTCCAGGCGTGGTATATTTGGTGGACAGTTTTGAGATTTCAAGGGATTCACTGATTCATCCCTGGTATCCATTGCTTGGACAGTTGGTTACTGTTGCCCCTCTCCATGACGTTTATTTTTATTTTGCGATGGCCTGAAATCTAAGATTTAATGTTCTCTTACTCAGCTTAACGTTTCTTTCTCACATCCCGTAGCGTTTACTTCTGTTTGAACAAGATGTCCCTGTACCGGTTGTTATGGATAGGTGTATACCCCTCAGAAAGTTAACTTAGCGTACCAAGGTGAGTTATTGCTGTGAATGCTGCTTTCTCTAGCCTTAAGGCAACCTTTATGTAGCAAAGCATCAGTCAGCAGCGTAGCAAAGACTGATAGCCATTTAAAATAGTAATGGTCTCTAATTGAGCCAACGATTGGCTCAATGAATAAAGAATTGAGCCACTTAACTGCAGGTGTCTGAGCATCAATCACAGTAGCCCATGGCTTTTGTCCTTTGCGAGGTCAGTCGTGCCTGACTTATTTCAGGTAACAACAGCTGGTGGTTATGATAAATGCTGCTTTGCCCCTCCTTCCCGCTCCTGTTAAATTGATGAATTTTTGGTTCCTGAGTGTGACATTTTTTATAAAGGGGTAGCGAGGCTAGCCAGTTTGCCTATGCTGTAGGTGCAGTTGGACAGTATTGCTATAGTATTGGGCAAGGAATAGAGATCAGAAAAAATGTTATTTATTTTCTCATCTTGGACTGTTGGAAACAACAACTTATTTACCTGAGGCATTGTTCAGCGACACAATGACTAGCCAGCCGAGATGAACACGAGTTGTTGCCACTTTGGTGTTGGCCAACATGTCAATTTTATTTTGCTATTCTCATACAGATGTTAAGAGTTGTAGTGACCTGTTGTTGGGCGGTGATTTTTTTCTTAATGCATGGCATATTTCACCACTACTAAGCTGCTTTCAGACATGCACTGCAACCCTGAAATTATCTGGACATTACATTCACAGTGAGCGAGTGGGCGTGTCACGTGTTAATGACGTCTATCATGCGCCAGTTGTTTACCTTTGTGCGGATCTTGGTGCACGGAGTGTAACTGCTTTGTACTCCTTTCTGCTTTCCTTTATATTCCTTTCCTCTCTTTAGTTTATATTGCTGATACGTCAAAATGCATGGAGTATCAACGCCAAAAAAGACAACTTGGTAGCCTCGTCCACCATCTTGGGTGCTAAAACTCTGCAGCGTCATTACCTCACATCCTGCTTACTGCACCCTCAACCAAGGCTCCGCCCCTCGCTTCACCCAAACAGTATTTCCAGGAAGTGTAAACGTTTCTGACACAGACAATCTCCGGTTGTGTGCTACATGTGTGAAAGGGCAGTTCCGGACAATGTCCGGACCTGATTATGCGGACATTTTCTGGAGTTCATGTGTGGAAGCAGCTCTTAAGTTTATGACATGGCTGAGACAAACTACAGAGCAGCTGTTGAAGAGCAGAACTAGCTGAATTTTGTCTTGTCCCAAATGGCACTGGTGATGATTCCAGTTGGAAACCCTGCATTCTAATGGGTTTGCCTCTGTACCAAGCTGACGGTGATGGTGGGACAGAGGCGTCAGTGTGGCCCCTCGCAGACACCAACACTTTTCTTAGCTGCTCATATTTCAGGGTATAAGCCTATATATAGAGCTTGAATCAGAACCCCATAGGCCAAGTCCAGCTCTGCTCAGAAATCTGGTAATAGACCCCAGCGGGGGCCCATTTCCCAACATCATCCCCAGCACAGCTCTGTCTATTCAAGATTCAAGATTCAAGAAGTTATTTGTCACATAGATATACATACAGTTATACATATAAGCAGTGAAATGACACCCGGTAATTACACACAATAAGCTCTAAAAATACAAAAAATAATAAAATGTGCGTAACCGAAACAAGGTGCGGCGCCACAATCGCAATTCAGGGTTCCCTAATTATATAATAGTATTAATTGTCTGTGTTGTAGTAAATATACATTGAAATCCTTCTAGCGTTCTTCGAGACGAAAACCCGCTCCATAGTGACTTTATCTATTAGTAATAGAGATCTATGCCTGTTGGTTGGTGACTTGTTTCTGTTTATGTAACCAGGAACCAAGCACCCCAAGGTAGTTTTAAATTTGCGCTACCTTGGCCTCCAGGCTCCAGTGACTCTGCACTGAGTTACAGAGCGTGAAGATACACACACACACACACACACACACACACACACACACACACACACACACACACACACACACACAGTGTGTGCCGCCACGTCTGAGTGTGCACTCACTTCCAAAGCACCAGAGGATCCATGCTGATGGTACATTCCCCTCACAATGTCTCCTCTGGGTGTATGGCTCTCACACAAGCAGACACTCATAAACCTCATAAACCTTCCAAGTCATCAGATCGCTGTACAGTTCACACGACACAACTTTCTGTCTTGTGATCGGGAATCTTGCAGTCTTGTTTGCACACTACATGACTGATCGGCAACAGGGGTCACACATTACAAGATCTTTTACCAGGAGGAATCCCCGACTAGTCTGGCGTATCTCCAAACTACGTTTTGTTCACGAAAAACACGCAAGAAGCGACACCAGAAATCACGTAACACCACGCGCGCGACAGGATTATTTATTTGATTTGATTCTCGAGCACCATTAAAAAAAAAAAAAAAAAAAATCGGATCAAAATTTAAATAAGAAATATATTAAAAACCTAGAATAGAAAATTTAAATAAGTATGTTGTGTATTTCTGGCTGCTGCTCCGTGCTCTCCCGTCTCTCCTTCTTGACCCCCCTCATTGGCTGTAGCTCGCTGCATCGCTCCCAACCAGTTATAAAACCTGCTTTATATCTCGCCAGTGTCTGCCAGCACTCGGCAAGCAGTGGGATCGCGTTGTGAGCAGTTCACACCACACGCTCGTCAATCATAGGAGCGTGCTATGATTTTCCTCTGATCTGGGGCTTTGCTCGCCCATCTCCAAAAACCTGTCGACGAGTAGAAAATCAGCCCAGAATCAGTTGGTCTGAACTCGGTATAAAGCTCCTCTCTTGCAGGCCAAAGAGTGTGTGTGTGTGTGTGTGTGTGTGTGTGTGTGTGTGTGTGTGTGTGTGTGTGTGTGTGTGTGTGTGTGTGTGTGTGTGTGTGTGTGTGTGTGTGTGTGTGTGTGTGATATGAACTTGACTTTCAAGCAACCTCAAAGTTTTAAAAATATTGGTGTGTGCTCACTAAAATTCTGTAACTTTTATAATGAGCTAATTTCAGAAGAACTAGGATTATGTAATCCTATACATAACTGTCAGAGAAGCCACAGCCTTTCTCACAACTTCGATGTTGCCAGATCCAGTGTTCACCTTTTTAAAAACCGCTAAAGCTAATTTATAACAAACTTATTTTCAGCATCTTTTTCCCACGCTATAAATTGTGTTGTGTTGGGTTCTTTTCTATGCTCCATGTCCCAGGGGTTTGGACACAAGGCTGTAGAGTTAAATTGTAACTACCTTTTGTATAGCACGCAGGCTGGAACTGAGACAGGAGATGGAAACCAAATTGTGTGTGGAATAAGCTCTGCTGCTTTTATACATTGATAGCCAGCAAACAAATGCAGCTTGTTGCCTCTGTAGCTATGGCAACTACCAGTTAACACAACCTCAGAGGAGGCAGAAAATGCAGAGTAGCCAGGAATAAGGAGTGTGTATGCGTGTGTGTGTGTGCGTGTGTGTGTGTGCGTGTGTGTGTGTGCGTGTGTGTGTGTGCGTGTGTGTGTGTGTGTGTGTGTGTGTGTGTGTGTGTGTGTGTGTGTGTGTGTACACCTTTGTGCATTCTCGGACAAATGTGAACTCCTGCGCGTGTTTGCATGTGTTGTTTCTGTGGAGACGTCATCTCTCAGACGCAAACTAAGTTGCTATCATATCAATCCTTCATGTCTGCTTGTGTGTGTTTTGTGCCCTCCCACGGGTATAACTTGCTGTTTGCACTTCCCTCGTCCACCAGGCTAGCCCCAGCTTGTTCTCAGTCGTGTCTTTGCCCCCATGCACTAAAAAGTGGTTTACAAAAGGGGCCGATGTAATGTTTATATATATATATATATATATATATATATATATATATATATATATATATATATATATATATATATATATATATATTATTATTATTATATATTATATATTATATATATTTTTTTAATATATTTATATATTTATACGAATAAGGCAGCAACGAGCAGCATACAAGCAAGGCAGTTTGAATAAGTGAGGAATTTGGGTTGCTTCTGTTAACAAAATCACAGAAAATAGACAGTCCATGGGGTCTGGGGTGCAGCTTCATTTTGCTTCACTGACCAACTTCATTTTCAGTCCACTTCAGAGTGTGGCTCGGCATCGCGATGTTGTTAGCCTATCTAGCTTAGCTGTAGTCCTCTTCGGCGCCTCATTGGCTAGCAGGGTCTGTGTGGTTTGGCCTGCCTCCAGGCCTGCCTGCACGCCGCCTGTCTGCCCACTCCAGATCCATATCTTGAATTATTGATTAACATGTAGCCAAAGAGATGCTGGGGGAGAGAGACAGACATAGGAAATTTGTAAAGTCGGCAGTTGGGGGTAACTTTATAGAGAAATATACATAAACTAAAGGGGCAGGATGGGGGCACGGAAAGAGAGGTACTACTCAAAATAGGGAACGGAGAAAGAGAGAGATAACGGAGGAAAAGAAGGAGTCAAGGCAGAGAGAGAGATTAAAGAAATAGGAGCCTACCCCAGCTGAATCCAACACGCATCAACAACACCAGATACTTTTATTTATTCAGACGCCGCGCTGCCTCGTGAATAAGAGCTCTGCACAGGGCCGCTGCAGGAACACACTGTGCCGCCCTGCGATCCCCGGCACTACCCAGAAACGCACACACGCACTTGCGCCCGCGCACACACACACACACACACACACACACACACACACACACACACACACACACACACACACACACACACACACACACACAGCTGTACACTCTACACACACAGTTATATACAGTATACATTTGACATAAACACGTGTGGAACTGTCAGTTGTCTTGCCAGGGGGGCAGATTGGAAACCAAGAGGATTGGAGGTGATGAGATTAGCTGTATAACGGAGGCCTACTGGGCGGAACTGCTTATTCTCTGTTTCGGTAAACATGCCACTCACACAGTGTTGATGTGACCCTTCAGATGTGACCTCTGCAGTATGGCGATGGACCATCTGATACGAGCTTGAAATATTGAGTATGGCATTAGATAATGTCCCCAATTTAAAATGCCATATCATTGAACGTGTCAGAAATAAGAGGAAAACAACTTGATTTCATGCATGGTATAAAATTTGATTTTACGGCAATCACTATATTCTAAGACCCCAAACTAAGGGGCCCAAGTCTATACTTTTTTTATAAAAAGGGTATCTGCATTAAAACATTTGTTTAGTATTAAATACATTTAGAATACATTTATAGGCGTATAATATTGATTACTTGTAATCTTGCTGCATCCTCTGTGCTGCTATTCCCAGCAGGGATTTTAGAGGATCGGCAGAAGGTGCTGTGCTGTGCAACCCCCTCCACACACACCCCCGCACCCTCACCCTGACCCCGAACACATCAGCAAGGCACGCATTCCTAATGGTGTGTCAGCAAACGCGGTGGCTGCTTACCCCTTATCTCACACACACACACACACACACACACACACACACACACACACACACACACACACACACACACACATGCTACCAGATTCAGTGCTGTTTTCAAAGCTGATTGCGTAATTCTAAGTTTTCCGCCTGAAAAAGGCGATGCAGGCTTGTCGTAGTTCACGATGCTGCAGCGTACATGTTCTTTAGTGCGGCAGGCTGCTTTCTGCCATGCTGAGTAGACCTCTATTCTGGGTACTGAAGCAGTGAGCTGCTGGAGCACATTACACTCAAAACTACAGTATATTGGGGATCTCTCTGTGTTCGCTGTATCATACTGTACAGCTAGCTTTAGATAGGCTTTATTTGTGCAATTCCTGCTTGTCGGTGAACTAGTTGTGCTGAAGTGCGATTGTAAATCCCATTGACACTTTTTTACAGAGGTGGGGATGAAAGAATGTCCCTACTGTGCTGTACTAACTATTACCTGGGCTGTTGCCGTATTCCATGTATTGATTGCATTGTTGCTGATGAACTAATAGTGAGCTCCGTTCGGTGTCTCTGTGCCCCTCCTGCAGTCGATGCGGTCTTCCGGAGCTCCCTCCCTGTGGCTGAGTACCAGGCAGCAACGGCAACAGCACCATGTCGCGCGTGTCCTCCACGGCCAAGCGCTACACAGGCTCCTCCTACACCAGCCACTACAGCTCCTATGGCTCCTCCAGGACTCCGGGCCTTAGCTCCTACGGCGAGCGGGACAAGACGTCCTCCTACAGGCTCCCTGCATCTTCCTCCTCCTCCTCAGGCTACTTGAGCAGCTCCTCTGTCCACACTCGCAACTACAGCACCTCCTCAGAGCCCGACCGGGACCGGGGCCGAACGGTTCCCCGCTCCGACATCTTGGGGAGCAGCTCAGGCCTTGGCGTGGGCCGCCGTAGCGAGAGCCTAAGCCGGGCCCCCTTCAAGGGCTATTACTCCGGGTCTGGGCTTAGCGGAGGGTCAGCCTACTCGGGCTACGGCTCCTACTCGTCCTCCTCCACTTCCGCGGCCCAGCCAAGCTACCTTTACTCCTCTCCCTCCTCCACCTCCACCGTGTCGCTCAGCAGACGTAAGTCTGTCTCCCAGAGCGACCTGAGCCGGGACTTTTCCACCCTGGGCCTCAGCGACTCTTCCTCGTACTCCTCCCCGTCCTCCAGCAGTGCCCTGAGGAGCTACCGGAGCAGGGCCAGTGACACGGCCGACACGTATGTCAGCAGCTCCCGCCCGGCCTACTCGGGCCTGTCACGGAGCTCCACCCAGGAGGCCTTCATTAGCGGCAGCAGCAGTAGAGGGTTGACCTCTTCGTCGTGGGAGACGAGCGCCAATGGCTGCTCCAGCTCCCACACCAGGGACTCTACGGTAAGGGAGAACGTCTTCAATCTGGCGATGGTGCGATTGTGATGTGTATCACAATTCAGCGTATTGGATTACTATTGCACATCAATATATTGCGGTGCATGTGTTTGATTTGGGCAGCCTGAACCAAGGTTAGCGTTATAGGTTCACTATTTTACAACCCAAGTAACCTATTACAATGGTGGTTCCCATCACTTATATCTTTCATAGCATAACCTCACCGCTCTGCTGCAGCTTCTCACTGTGCTTAAATGCAGTAAAACAAGGCAGACATTTGAGAATCTTAAATCGACTTTTCCATACAGAAAACACACATTTTTTAGTGGATTTAATGCACGGTTTGTGACCATTTCTTGTATTACAAGACTGTTTTTTGAAGAGATTTATGATTCTATGTGGCCGATGCACAACATTCCCAAGTTCTAGCCAATGAAATGACCAGTTGTCGCCAGATGGGAGCACTGTTGTTCAGTTTAAGTCAGAAGCACAGAGGTTGATGAATATTCTAATCCTCCTACCTTTCAATTCAAGTAATATCCATTCTTAGGAGCTTTATTGGCATGGTAAAGCATTGTACTTTGCCAAAACAAGAGAAGGAACAGAACAGAGAAAGAATGTGATTATATTAGGTTACAGGGAGAGTTATATTTCACTCTTTCCACTCCCCTCCCTTTCTGGTAAACTATATACAGTAAATGGCCCATGAATGGAATTAATCGGTGACATAGTAGGAGAATTTCAGCTGTGAACTCAGTGATTTTTCAAGTGTTTTATAATTGACATCTTTGTCACATGACCCCTAGTATGTGACAATTAATTTATGGTCTGGATTGATTTGTACTATAGACGATACAATTCAATGACCATACATATGATTCTGCAATACATGATATTCATTTGCAATACACATAGTTGAATAAAAACAAAACAAATTAAAAAAATAAAGATAACCCTAAATTGGTGGATTTGGGTAATGCTGTAAGGGGGGAGTGTGTGAGCTTGTTGTCTTTCCCATATGTTTCATCTTCCCACAAATCTTGAGATACTCCGTTAAGAATGTAAAATCCAAAGTGGGCCCAAACTTTAGATTTATGTTGGCAGTTCATACCTTGACTTCTCCAGTTTCAACCAGTGCCTCAAACAGACAGACACTATAGGCTAAACTTCCGTTCTATGGAAGGTTTGCCTATTTCCACCAAAAAAAACTGGGTTTTGTGACGTAATAGAATTTGAATTTCATTTTGGCCTATGAAAGGTAGTACACGGGTAAAACAGTACATTTCAAATTGTACATTTAAATTTCATTTCATATTAAAAATAAAATAAAATACATGGCCGCGTGGTCATTAAGTCTGTCAACAACTAATCACTAGAGTGGAATGATCATTATATTACTGTATTACCACTCCTAGCATATAGGATGCCCTCCCCCTAGCCTAACCATGAGCCAGGTAACCCCTCTTAGAATGAACGGTCACATCCGTGGAGCCCCTCTGCCTTCTCTTTTCAGGCTTGCCATTAATGACCCGAGTACTTCCTTTCATTGAGGTGACTCAAGTGAACTGACTGACTTCACCGCTCACATGGGATTAGCCTCGATAACCACTTGCTACACAGTGCGGAGCGGAGTAGAAAGGTAGACAAGGGGAGGAGGTCAACATCAAAAGACAACTGAATGCATTAATGGAAGCACAACAAAGGTTTTTTTTCATTTTCATCCTGATGGAAGAGAATGTCCACCGCTTCTCTTTGGGAGGTTGGAGTTAGTCGTCCATTTGGAATTCCATGTGGAGTTCTATTATTAAACTACACCCTTGTATTTTTGCAGTCATTTAGCGAATGTTGGATTGCACATAATTTTTAATGGTCTGCCTTGCGGCCTTGAGCCATGAATGTGCCCTACTAAATAGTGGTTTTTTTTGTTGATATTGTTGGTTCTCTTTTGTTCCTGGTATTGATCTATGTTTTGTATGTGCAAAGTGCTTTAGTCATAAATGTAACTCCGCCCTATGGATGACTATAGGATGTTTTTTCTATTTATTAATTGCATGCTGTTTGGTGCTTGTAGCGAGGCAGCAGATCGAGGATTTGGACATGGTGGTATCGCATGGTTGGTCTGATAAAATTGCGGCTCTACGTTATTACTTATATAATAGAATTAAATAAGAATAATTAATAATAAAAGAAGAGATTCTATTGCCAGTGGGAACCAGGTGATTAGCCATTGATAACAGATCATTGATCACTACCAGGAAACAGGTCTCTATATGCGCTCTCTCTCGAATCCGCATAACAATATCCATAAATATATCCATAATGCAAAGTGATCTATTGTCAAACCTGCTGTAGATGAATATGATGCTTTATAGCCAGCTTGTGTAAAGTCAACCAACTATAAATGATAATACATTTTGGAGGGAATTCAACATTCATTTAAGTTTGCAATAAAATATTAGTAAGCTGCATTTTTATAGCTACATGCATTTCTAAAATTGTTATCCAGGTACTCCTCACTTAACGAGCAAGTTCCATTCCTAGGATCAGGTCAGTAAGTGAATTGGTCTATAAGCGAGGACCCGAGTAATTTCATGGTAAGGGGGCGTGGCCATTGCAAACGCTAGTGTAGTGAATACTGTCAGACTGTGGGAACGAGAGTGAGAACGTTGATGAGATGAGATATATACAGTGTATAGAGTATATATAGTGTATATAGTATATAAAGGGTGATGCACGTTGAGATGCTTGATGCTGAGATGCGATATTGTACACAGAACACAATACAGACTGGGCAGAGAGCTGGTCGTAAGTCCCAACGGTCATTAAACAGGTAGGTCATTAAGTGAGGAGTACCTGTATATAATAACAGACACAAAATAATTTGGTTTAATATATTTGATTGGAGTCTTTGTACATCACCATAGCACCATAACCGCGTTTTGCCATGGTACCTCCCCCACGCCATTCAGAAAGTTTGCTGTCTACTGTGTTCCATGTAAATGCAGCCTTGGTGTGCGGCGCCCACACACTTACTTCTACTATTAGGTTGCTGCGGCAACTGGGTGGCACCATGTGATGTCTTTGTGATGTCATAACTCTCCCCCCTATAAAGCTAAACGTTTGCGTGTTCGTATGTGTGTCCCTGGCCGGCCCTCGTCTGCTGGCGAGGGTTGGTCAGTGGAGTAGCTGCGTCTACTCAACACACAGGATATAGCATTTGGTAACAGAAGAGGGCGGTAATGCAACATTACAATCCGATTGTAATTGAACATTACAATCTAATTGGATGCAAGCCCCCAAAAAAGCGCAAGAAAAAGAAGGTGGCTCCCATGACACGGTGAGCAGGAGCTGCTGTCAGTCACAAACACACACGCACAGAATATAGCATCTAGTGAGACAAGAGGGTGGTAATGCATACACTAGAAGAAGCTGCCATTAGTGTTGCCATAGAGATAAATGTCTCTGTTGTTGAGCGTAATGGGGGGAAAAAGGCTTTCAGAAATAGTTTGAAATGACCGCAACTCAGACCTACCGCTGTCTGTGTCCCAACCCGGTCCATTTGGGCCCCACAGTGGAAAGCGGACGTCCTCTAAGCTCTCACCCGACCTTCTGTCATTATTGTTTAGCCCCATCAAGTAATCAGCAGCTGCCCATCAGCCAGGGAGCAATAGAGGTGAGGATTTTTTATTAAATGTCCCCCGTTGCGCTACTTCCTCCCAGTTCATTAATTAACCCCCAGGCTTCTGTCTCTCCGGCCAGGTTTTAATCGCCCTCTCATTTGTGTGGGCCTCTGGGTGTCTGGGCCGGTAGGGCTGCCATCCCAGTCCACCGCGATAATCCCCAGTGTGGGGTCCTCTCAGTTTCCAGTCAGACCATCCGGCTGCAGAATGCCTTGTTACTCTAGCTCGGCCTCCCTTTGTCCCTGTGTCCATATTTTATCCAGGCGTGTTTCGGTACAACTACAAACCAAAAAGGAGAACTGACGCTACTGCTCTTTCACAAACATTGATGTGTCACAATTGAATCTAGGATATCTAGTGTGTCTACTCACTTTCAATCCACTATCTCTCTGTGCATTCTAGGAATGTACAACTGAGTACCTTATTGTACTAACTGCCTTATTGTCCTTTAGTGTTGTTTTACCCAGTAGTTGGAGGACTGTAAAATAAATTGTTACCTTATAATGTGGGTAGACAAAGATGGCTGCTTTCATCCTGGGTAGTTCCTAAGCCTCTGAGTCAATCCAGCTGTTACACCGCGCTGGCTTACACACAGGGGAGTGCCGCACACACCCCAATACAAATCCCTCACATAAACATAGTTTAAAGCAGTGGTTGTAACTTATGCTGCTGAGGATGCCAACAGAATGAGCTCTCGCTTTCCCCTCGTGATGTGTAAACTTGCATGTGGCAGCGTCGCTTGAAACAGCTCTGCAAAAGCAACGTAAACACAAGGTTGGCAGTTTCCAAGCAGCTGACAATTCAAAGAAAAGATGGGATTCTTTTGTCTCCGAGGCAAAACCACATACAACCAAGGTCTCTTAACAGTATGGCTTCCATTCTACCACTGGTTCTATGCTTTCCCCTGTGAGTGCAGATGATATCAAAAGTCACGCTTCTCAATAAAGCTACAATGCAATATGGTCAATTATTAACTTATTGAAATGTGCTGGATAGTACACTGACAGGAACCTACCAGTACTGTAATTTACTTACAGATATCAGGAATGGAGTTGAAAAGGTAGCGACACTGCAAGTTGTGTTGCAGCTACCACAAAAATTACAAAATGTTAGATCTACAAAATCCCTAAATGTGATCATATCCTGTTGGGCTGTGACCATGGACCCTTCAGGTATTATCTTGTAGGCCTGTACCTGACTCAGATTTTCGACTCAGAGCAGGGCTGGGCGATTGATAAAGTTTTCTTTTCAATTACAATTTCGGTTTCCAACGATGATAAAAACAAGCTAATCGAGATAAAACGATTAGTGTGTCGCATTCCGTTTCGCAATGATACTCTCGTTTTGACTTGTGTTATGCTGGGGTCACAGCGTCGACGACAGGGCTGCAGTGTGAAGCCGAGTGGCTCTCGTCTTGTCGCCGTATGGTCACACCGCCGGCGACCGGGCTTCCGTGCCCTGTTTGTGGCCATGTTGGCTCAAAACCGACTTGCTGTTGTGGTATGGTGACCAGACGTCCAGGTTTGTCCGGGCCTGTCCCGGTTCTGAGCTGTGTGTCTCAACAGATATTTTTAAAACGCTAAAATGTACCGGTTTTCAACATTCACTATCAAATTGTCCCGGTTTTCAACACAATTGAACTAATAATATTATACTTGTTTTCAGCACTTACATATATTATATACTGCATAGAGGCATTCAGAAGAGCGTGCACGAAAATCCCACTGGAGAAGTGGGTGTAGGGCCTGGCGTTTCGCGACTCCGCTGCGTGTTCCTGTGCCTTTCCGTTACCTCATTAAACGAAACAAAAAAAGCACCGTGCATAACAGGGGGACGCTCATCAGTCACTGTCTTACCCCTTTCCTTGTAGCCAAGCTGTCAGCTCCTTGTCGCCGGTGGTCGCTCCGCCCCTTGCAGCCGGATGAAGCCGAGCTCCATTTAAAATGCATTGTAAAATTGCTGTGTGACCTTACCAGCACACCCCTTTTCTTTATAGCGGTGTGCTTTCGCCTCTCCCCAAACTCAGGGCAACTGTTGACTGTACCATGTGGCATGTTAGGTTGAACTAAAGGACACTTCACCAGGGGTGCTGTGTCTGAATCCCATAAAAAGGTGTCGCGCCGATCCGCTATGCACACATTATATTACCCGTATTATCAAACAAACAGTGCTCTCTCCCAACCCGCGACACTATTCGGCCGGGCAGCGCGTGAGGCTCCCTGGAGCTGACGTGGCGGGTCTTCGTCAAAACACCCAACTTGAACTCGAACTCTCCCTCCTCCCAAACCGAGCTCGGCACGGCCCCAATCCCTGCAAAAGGAGAGCGATCAAAGAAAAAATCCACGGTTTTCAGTAACGTCTGGTCTGACACCGTCGGAGAGAGTCCCTCGGCCTGCTCCAAACGTCCCCACATATAATCACAGAGCGCAGATTCTGGAACTTTTCAAACTGTTGTCAGATGACAATGATCATTATATTATTTATTTAAATTTCAAGTACATATTTATATATTTTATGTGATTTATTATCTATTTTATTTATTTATCTCTTCTTTTTTTACATTTATTCTTTTAATTTATTTTTCAGTTTAATTCATTTAAAGCAGCACCGACTAATACCTTTGGTATTAGTGATTTGGCGACCCTACAGTTTCAGAGTCCAATTTCACTTTTACACCACTGTCGTGATGCAATAACAGTCTATGTTACAAATGCAGATATAATGTACACCTAGTTTACAGCGCCCCTTGCATGGACCTCGCCGCTTCCCAGAGCCATGGGGACAGAGGTTGTGGGAAGGGCGAGGGCCATTTGCTACTATTGTACCAGCTGAGGTGAGGTGGGAACCCGGCCCTGCGGGTGCCGGGCGCACTACTGGCCTGTCTTACCTGCGCTGTCGGGGAGTTGGAGCGCCTATGTTTTGCATGAGCATTATTACCGGACATGAGAGGTCACCGCTGGAAAAGTGTGTTACGCTTTACAGCACTACTTGCATTTGATGTTTGGCTCTGGTAATTACCGTTTTTTTGCCTGGTAAAATTAAAAACGGACACAACCAGAAAGTTGATAATTTATTGTTTTTATTTTTTATTTTAGCAGGTAAGAAATGGTAAAATGAAAAAAGTTTTGTAATAGAACACCAAAGTTACCAAATGCTCGACTCAAAGACTCTGACCGAATAGCTGAATTTTAGGGGGCAGCCCTATTATCTTATCAGCTCCTCCCTGAAACTGAGCAAATGGGCAATGCAAAGCCATCAATAAGGCTTCAATGATCTGTTGAATGGTGATTGATCTTATTGGTTAAATTATCCAATTTTCTGTATCCAAAGGTAAGCATAGATTTTTTGTGTCGGACACTGTTTATTTTGCTTTTGTTTTTTTGCGTCAAACTACATATATCCTAAGCACTGTGGCAAACAAGCGTCCACATGTGTGGATGTGCAAACGTAGATCATGTCACCAAAAATGATGCAGTCGAATCGTACACCTGTTGCCAAACAAGATATAAATTCCTTAAATGTCTCTCTTTGTTTCTATTCCTGTGGTAGTACCTAAACAATGCAGACTGGCCACTGCAAGTTGTAAAAGTCACTTTAAGAGAATTGATAATTAAGAGAATAGGGATCATGGCAGCAGGAGCCTCTTGGTTAACACTCTTGGACGGTACGTTTGTAGCTAAATGCTATATGTTGGAGTGGGGGAGTTGTCCATCTCTTGTCGTACAGATCACAATTTACTTTTCCTATTTAGACGCACCAGTGAATTATAAACAACACAGTATTAAATGTTGCTCCGATGGTCACTGATGTCCCAGAAAAAGATTGCTTCAAGAAATTGCGCCATCCTCCACAACAGGAATGAGTGACATTATGACACGGGTCAACCTGAAAACATGATTTGGGGATCTTCTTTGGGAATTGCGCTTGATTCTCTTATTAAAAATGAATTGAACTGAGTGAACCGTCTTCTTCATGATATTATGATTATAATCCTCTGATAACTCCGTATGGCAGTCCTCACCAAACCCAAGTCCAAGTCTTTACTAGCAATTATGTTTTTTGTGTCATAAGTACTTTAAATATTCAAACGTTTTTTGTATGAAAACCAATAGAATTGACACTCACAATAACTTTGAACAAGAAAAAAGTGGCATTTCAATAAACAATTTGCTATGGCTTCCCAGGTATAACAAGTGCACGTCTTAAGTTTTAAAGTCAAAAGTGAATATGGACATTGGCTTTACAAAACCTGAAGTTATTTGCGGCACATTCAACCAGTTGATGGAGTTGAAAGAATGTTACTGGCCCCAACACATGCCACAGGTTATCCAGCCGATTCGTCTTGAGAGTAGTTCAACAAACACAACGTCAAACACATCAACACATCAAAAAGAACAGTAAAGTACTTCTTGAAAAATAAATTGCATTACTGGTTATGGCACCGTAGGAGCCGGCTCCTTGGTACTGGCGTTGTCTCCCTCTGCTGATCCTACAAATCTCTGCCCCTGCCCAATTGCTATGCCCCCTTGTCTAGCCAAACCCAAGCTGACACGCACGGGTGAAATATTTTTGGAGCTCCTGTTGAATCTGGTCTGTTCAAGTGTTCAGTCTAGACTTCTGTTGAGTAAACAGTATTTAGTTTAAGTCCGCCTGACACATTTTTTTTTCTCATGCAGCTTGTGGTTTGAATTAAAATTAAGAAAAAAAAAACAATTGGTTGAGGTTGAGTTGGAGTTTTTCTGTGTCCTTGTTGGAGCAAAAGCAAAACCACAGACATAAATAATTGGTTAGCTCAGCCAGGTACACAGGCATTGTGGGCCAGCATCAGATTAAATAGGTCAGCATGCGGTAACAGACGTCCACATAAAATTCATTTCACTATTTGAAGCTCGTAGCAGTCAAGAAAAGTTTAGGATTATTTACTAACGCTAGAATGGCATTACAGAATTATACATCTAACAGTGAAGTAATATTTCTCACTTTTTGGCTGGGGCTCTCCCAAAAAGGGAAAGGTTTGTACGTCTGTCACATTTGGTTTGTTTGGGCAAATAATTGTGCAACAATACTTGTCAACTCATCATCACTCAGAAATGTGAGCATTTGTGAAGTCCTGTCGCGAAAGAGTCTCAAAAGAACGGCTGGAATAACTTGATCTGATCTGCGGTGCTCTGAAAATTCTTTCAACTCTCTCAGTGCTGCAAGGGACCGTACCAGAAGTTTTGTTCTGCTCAGGAAGAGAACGGTGTAACAGTCCCGCATATTCCAACCTAGCCGGCACCAGCACATACCAGTGATTTTACAAAGTAGAAGAATGTTACGTTCCCCCGCAGGTTTCCGGGTTTCCAATTCGCAACATCACTTTAAATACTTCAGAAAAGGGACCGTAGGTCCTTGTGTTTCTAACTGCCATGGGGTTTAAGTCTAATGCACTCTTTGACCTCCACAACATCTCAGCTCCAGCGTCACTGCTGAGCTCGTTTTCCCAAAATATCAAAGCACATACATCCATACGCTTCACTGCGTCTGGCTTTGTATTTTTCCACTCTGTGATTCAGGGAGTCAAGACATCCTCACTCCCACAAATAAATACGCACACACATACACACACGCTGACGCTCACACACAGAGATAGAATGTGTTCCGTGGCTGTTTGTTGTGTACACATGCCTGAGCCCTGGTCATATGATCACTGCTGGGGACATACAGTGCTGCTTTCCCTGACGACCAAGACATTATGACTGGTATGCCTACAATGCAAAAGTAGTTAGTGGTAGTACCCTTTAAGTAATGCACACTTCTTGACATGGGAAAGTAACTAATGCCCCTACTATCCATATATGGTTAAAATCGTCTATGCTGACAATGATTTCAGACGGGTCTATAGGCAAATTGTTCACTAAATGAAGCTCAAGGCAGGCCACGTGTATCGTAAGACTGTTTATTCATGATTAGATCATGACTAGCAGAGCTACTCCACGCCAAGCCCAAATATTTACTGGACAATTCCTTTTTCTTGGTAAACCGCCGCTTTATTTTAGAATATCCGGGGGTGTTGGGAAATAATAATCCCCGTCTAAAAAAAGAAATATCCCTCATCACAGCACATTGCTGCATGTTGCTGCTGATCACACGTTATTTATATTGTCGAGGCTCCCCTCCTACTTTGGGAGATTTATTCTTATCTAACTGCGGTGCAGGTGGTGCAAGATTGAAATGCAGCATCAAGAACGCCCATGTGCTTGACAAAGTGCGTGCTGAGAGTTGAAGAGTGAATTAAATATCCCCACGTGCATTTAAAAGCAGCTCTTGATCAGCAGCATGCATTATGTTGTGGCCATGGTGATGTTGATGATGAGTCCTGTCTCCTTGGTGGGCAGCCATTAGTCCTTCAGATTATTCCAGGGAGAGTGTGAACGGATCGGATGGGCGAGTGGACGGATCGCTCTCGCTGCGTGACGCGAAAAGAACGGCCGGAGGCGGCGCGTGACGCGTGTCGTGGGAGCTGGTTTATTGCCCGGGCGGGGAGGGGCGTGTCTTCAGCACCGTGAAGCGGAATGGGAAGAAAATATCCACATATCGCCGTAGCAGAGCCGTTATTAAAGGGTCAGACGCCGGCAGATTCTTACAGCTCGCCGTGATCAGACAGCGCAGATTAGGCAGATCGCCGCATTTCCGCCATATCTGTGGCTTTACCAATCATTCCAAGAGAGCGCCACAGGTCATTCTGATTGACTGTACCGCTGAACGAGTGAATGGCGCGGGCAGGTGACTGGGAGCGCACCGGGACCACGGACTGAAAGTTAACCGCATCGCCGTCCATTCATTCGGACTGTTTTGGTTGTTTTTTTTGTTTAAGCTCGGTAACATTAGGGAGCCCGTTCTCAAATTCTGCGCTTTTTTTTTTTAAATTAACTGGGATCGTTCCTCTTGCGAGCATGCCGAGCATGAGGCAGTCCTACACGGTGACCGTGCCCGAGGAGCCGCCGGCCGCCGCTTTCCCGTTCCTGAAGCAGGAGATGCGGAGGAAAGGCAGCGTGTCCGGCTCGGCGCTGGTCTCCACGTTCGTGGGACTACTCATAAACCAAGCAAAGGTAGGGTGACTGTGATATATCGGTGTTAGATTGTCATGTAATGTTGTCGTATAATAACCATAATATGATTTAATTATTATTATTACTACTACTACTACTACTACTACTACTACTTGTAATAATAATAATAATAATAATAATAAATGAGTATAACAGCAATGATAATAACCACAACAATAATTATTCCCTTTTTTATTGTAATTATTATTACAACAAAAGTTGTCATAATAAATCACAATAATTTAATTTCGATTACTTTTTTTGCGGTCAAATCCCGGCATCGAGAAAGGTCGACATCGTGGTGTAATGTGGAAGTGAGTCACTCCGGCAGTAAGCCGCTCTGTGCTGCACCGAGTCGGGATCAGTGAACCTGCGGTGGCAGAGCAGGCAGAGTTATATAACCACCATTTAATCTCTCACACAGGCTGCACTACATCGCGTCAGCTGTCCTCCTCACCATACAACCGGCCCCATAAAATAAATCAAGAGGCAATCATTTTTTTAGATAGCATCCCCTTGAAATAATACCATCTGGGATATCTAGGCCACGTTGGCCAGAGGCGTTTAGTATGTATACAGGGGCTGAAAAAAAGCATTGGCCACTAAAGTCTGTGCTGCGATAAGAGTCGAACCTCTGGGCGACTTGGGAGGCTCTATTGCAGTAGACCTACATCGATATGTCATGGTGGCCTAGCACAGTGGTTTTCTTCGTGCAGTCTGGGGACACCCAGGGGTCCTCCAATAGGTTCTAGGAGGTCCTGAGCTAAATTACTAATAGTTCAACTTCACCTTTATTTCATTTACAAGACGTTCGCACCGTTCGAGAATGCACGATAATGACTGTTTCGATCCTAGTATCCGCGTTATCTCCCTAACTATAGTAAAGACAGGTAAGGAAGTTTGAACTAAGTATTGAATATTGAATACATATCTTAATTTGGGGTCCCAGAGACAAATTGTAATAATAAAACGGTACATGATCTAATGTCAAGGATCTAACGTGATCCTTGATACGGAAAAGGTTGAGAATCATTGGCCTAATGGATATTTAAGCTGTCTGTTTACTTGGGTCGGGTGACCCCAATAGTGATGAAATCCACTGGAAACAAACCGGGTAGTGCTAGTGGCATGGTGCAAGATGTTGTGGCCTCAAAGAAAACCCACGACGACCTCGCCTCTGTTGTGCGTGTGTGTGTTAGGTACTGTATATCTGTACTGTACAGTATGTGTGTACGAGTCTTCCGAGACTTCACGGAGCAAATGTGTGCAGACTGCCGTTATGTAATAGAGAAATCGCATTAAAATACACTTTAATGCTGGCAGGCAGGGCCTGGCTGCCTGGCATAGGCCTACTACGTTTTTGTTTTCACTCCACCTGCTACATACACTCACACACCTCTGGGCCACAGCATGCACGGCAGGGAACACATGCTCTGTGTGTATTTACTAAGGATGTTGCCGTCAAATGTGTGTCTGAAGATGAAGATTCCATATTTGACACTATGGCAGAATCTGCTGCCATACATTAGACATGATTCATGGTTGGACATGGTTGACGGTTTTACATTTAGGCTTTCAAGCCATTTGGATAAATACTAATGCCTCCGATTATGGACCCCAAAAAAATAATTCTGCAAAGCATTTGTGGTACACTTCACAGAAGACATTGTGCATTCCAAGTATTTCCATTCATTTTGCATGAGAGAGGTTGATGAGCTGTGTGTCTCTCCATCTGTGTGCATGTACAGTGTATTCACCAGAAGTGTGTGTGTGTGCGTGCGTGTCAGCGTGACGCAAGTGCGTCCGCTTATTTCCATTCAGCAATCCTTCCCTCGCGGTGACAGCTGTCAGGTCAAAGGTTTTGTTTTGTTTTGCTTTGCCAGTCTTCCATTATAGCCATTGGCAGCATCTGGACTTCTGCCACAGTGGGACGTACTAGCACTGGTGTTGCAGTAGCAGCAATTTTGAGATTCCCGCCCCCTCCCGCAACTCTAAGAAGGCATCGGAATGTGCAGTGCCAATACTCCCAAGTGGGGAGTGTATGTATATATTCAAAATCCCATGTTTGGGAATCCAAGTTAATTTCAGCAAAATGTTATCTCACAATGTGATACCTACCAGTGTCCATAGTCTTGTCCATGGTGTTGTCCTCCGGCTCACCTATTTTTACTCTCATTTATCAATTTTCTGTATTTTCTCAAAAGGTACGCACAAAAAACAAAATTAAGTTGTCGTGAAGAAAATGCTGTTGTATTTTTTTTTTTTCGAGGGGTATATACGGAAGGGGGGGGGTTTGCTATTTTGTCTTTATATCTTTTGGGGGTTTTCCACTTTTCACAGCTCTCGCCATACAGCTGTTGTCTCAAATATGTTGCATTTGAGCTGGATAGTCCCAGTGGGAGAACCTTGCCACGCACGACGCACACACACACATACACATACACACACACACACACACACACACACACACACACACACACACACACACACACACACACACACACACACACACACACACACACACACACACACACACACAATGATGAGCACACAGGGTTCTTTCACTGTATTAGATGTTATAAAACATGCTGGAGGTGGGGGGGTTATGATGACAGGGCTATATTTATTTATATTTAAAGAAGAGCTTGTGTGTGTGTCAGCATCAGAGTGCGGGCGAATGTGTCACCTCTGTTCGCATATGAAACGGAGCTTGAGAGTAGCAGAAGTGGTAGCTCCTAGAGAAGGAGAGAGAGGGAGATATACACAGCGAGAGAGAAAGAGAGTGTGTTTGTGAAGGCCTGCCAAAGAGAAAAACAGAGTGAGAGAGAAGGTCAGAACAAACTGTTCTCTCTCCCGCTCTGTCTCACTCACACCGACCGGCCAGCCAATCATTGGACGGCATTCCAGGCTGCCAGGTGGACTTGGAAACTGCCAGTGGCCGATAGCGGCGGGGCGTTTGTTCAGCGCCCCCTTGGACCTGGTGAGCTGGTGGGCTGTAAGAGAGGAGGGTGGGGAGTAAAGTGCTGTTGTTCTGGCTTGGTTGTGCGTGTGTCGAATTGCAGCGAAGGATAATACTCAGCTGGCTGGTATCCATCGTCGTGGACAGTAGTGTACTGTTATCGTTTAATGTCTTTCAGCGGTCCAGTGTCGTGGTGAAATGAAGATATCACTATATCACATAAATGCCGATAAACAATTTATAGCTGTTATAAACCTCACTTTGAAACTTAAACATGGAATTTTTTTAATTCATAAGCAGATACTGTGATATGTATGTTGTGTAAAATACCAAATGATAATCATGATGATAAATTCTTACAAGGCGCCCAGAGAGATTGGATATAACCCACATCACTACACATTTTCTCCACAAAGCCCCTAACACCTCCAAACGAGACATTCTACCTACTGATTGTACAATAACAACTGTGTGACAGGGGATTTTTGTTAAATGCCTGGGCTTACAAATGACCTTTAAGAGACCTTGAAGAGCAAAGGACAAAATAGGATGTGCGTGATTTTGAAAATGCAAATTAAGAAATTTGCTTCAGTTTAGGTTTTGAATAAACACATTTTTGGATGTGCTTTGTTTTCTTCGTTCACTTCAACTGCACTGAAAATCAGAATTTAATTTCAATTTCGGTTTCTATCTGGAGAGAAATGAACAGGCCGAGAGCCACCATTCTGCCAAACCACAAGCAGTGTGTAAAGTAGCTTAGTTGTTTGGAGGCTTGGTCACCTTGTGTTATTAAGCACGGTCTTGGGGAAAGAAGAAGACCTCAATTATTGATCCACCGGCATCAGTGACTTGTATCTGTACACTAGGCTCACTGCATGCCCAAAATGTTTCATGTAAAGAAGACTGAATTACCAGCTACAGCGCAAGTGTTTCAACCCCGTTCTCGATGACCTGTGGCTTTTCCTGTCTTCGTGGATGTTATCTTTTCAAGAAATTTCACTGATGTGCAACAAGAAAGTTTAACATAGCAGTCATTCCATGAACCAGGATTCCTTAGATTAGACTGTAGCTTGACGTAAACACATTTGCATCTCGTTTCTTGTGGACCAAAGTTCATCCCCTGGTAGGCTGAAACATTGGCCTTTTAAGAACAACCAGAATTATTTTCTTCAATCCAATGAAGATAATCAAATGAGAAGAGTAAATTACTGTAAACTTCATTTATTAGATGAAGAGATCCACACTTGGCTCTTTTGGGTTTTACCAGAGTGGTGACAGACATGGTAGATTGGGGAACCTCTCACTTCTTAACTTCTCACATTCTAGATCCTAGAAAGCCCAGGCCTGTTTTGTATGTTTAGCGTATATTTGCTGTGGACTTTGGACGTGGCGAGCCGGGGCCAGTACCTTAATGGATGGGACCACCCTGTTCTTAATGCTTTTAAGAGTTGGGAGGCGAGTTGGGTTTCACAAAGTGGCCAGCGAGGAGCCTGAGACGTTCTGAGATACCTCTTAGATTAATGAATATAACACACACACACACACACACACACACACACACACACACACACACACACACACTCCCCCAAGGCTGTTCTCCCACTGTGTACAGCATGTATCACTCTACTCACATGGATGCACTGGAAATATGAATAGTATGACACACACACACACACACACACACACACACACACACACACACGCACACAAACACACACACACACACACACACACACACACACACACACACCCTGTGTCTGATCTGCGTGAAATTTGATCTCCTTCCCTCCTTAACTTCTCTCCCATAAAAGCTTTCTCTTCCTTTTCTCCCTCTTCTCTAGCCCTCACTTTTTTTCTTATGTGTCAACTTCCGGTTTGCTTCCCTCCCCTCTCCCTGCACCCAACGGCCAAAACGTAAACCTCTCCCTCCCATTAGGGGCACCGCAGTAATCCCTCTGCTATAAAATGCGTTTCTCCCAAATCAATCGATCAGCCACGAGCGCACCAGTCAAAGTAATTAGCGGACTGATGAGTCCATTGGGCAGAGGAGGATGTTATTTAGGCCACATCGGCCATCACGCCGTCATTTCTTTACTTTCTGTGTGGAGCACTTATGTGGCAGAGGGTAGAAGGGAACGAGTCCCTGTGGAATGCTGATTTAGAGAGAGCATGGAAATAGGAGTGAGGACGTGAGGGAGGGAAGGTTTGACAGAGAGAATGAATGGATGGACGGACAGATAGACGGATGTCACGTGATTGGCACGTGTCCTGCGATTAATAATCAGGGTAATTAGTGCGGGCGGGGCTTCTGCTCTGGCTGTCAGCTTTTATCCCCAAGCTTCACAATAGCTGGTTAGATTTATTTCCAAAAAAAATTAAAAACAGTTTCCAGGAGTTAGTCAGTGAGAGATTTCTAAGTACCAACAGGTCCGTTTTCAGACTCAAGGGTAGGGAATGGGAGGACATGTTTTAAATGAGAGCAGTACCTTATAGCAGTGTTTTTCAACAACTGCGCAGCAAGCTTGCCAGGTATGCCGGGAAAATGTCCAAATTCCATTTAAAGTAAATAACTTATGAGCAATTAGTTCATGTGTTGCAAGATCAAATTTGCAAGGCGTACTAATTGGTCAGTTCCAGTCAGAATAGCAGCTCGGTCTTCATGACAATAAGCTCAAGTTTCACACTGAAATTCTGAACTATGTAGACTTTAAAAATAAGCACAGTTATACATTTTATTATAGTTACAATAGGATAGTGCTGTGGCGTGGGATTTTTTCATTGTAAAAAATTGACGGTGGCAGGAAACAGGTTGGGAGGCACTGCCATATACATGTAGTACTTGTATCAGAATGTGCTGCACAGCAAGGAAATCAAAATGCTCTGATGTGTAAGTAATTCTCCCTTTCAAGTGTTTAAAGATTAAACACTTAAAACTGTACGTTGAACCCGGTGTAAACTAGCTCGATCCTAACTTTCAGCACATTCAAGCTGTTGGCATTACAGCCGATGGAAATGATTGACAGCATTAATGAGCATGGAAGAATAAAGCTGTCACGACGGTCGCGCTTAAGCTGGTGTGAGAGCACAAAGCGCTGATTTGTGACAGCTTTTCATCACATCCTCTACACTGGCAGAATCTTGTTCGTCACACCATGGTATAAACAGATTCTTAAACAGGCGTAGGTTGTTATAAGTGGGTTTTACACACTGGCTGTCATAAATGAGATCATAACCGGGCCAAGGAGCACACGCGCTCATAAAGGACAGTTAAGATCGCTCAGAGTGAAAGTCAGTTGCTGCCAGTCACTCACATTTAGACACACACACACACACACACACACACACACACACACACACACACACACACACACACACACACACACACACACACACACACACACACACACACACACACACACACCTCTGGCAATAAGTCACTGATTGCCAGTTGTGCAGCTGTGATCAAATTGCCCTCTAGTCCCTCTTCCTATCATCAAAAAGCAAAAGATGGCGTTGTCATGGCGTTGTCATGGCGTCAGGGCCGGTGTCATTTTGTTGTGGTGTCGTCAGCTGGGAGAAATCGGCCAATGAGCCTGTCGCGGACAGACGGGCGTTGTTACAAAAAAAAGGGGAAGGGAGCTATTTTGGGGAGTGGGGCGTCACAATAGCATTACTCAGCAGAGTTCTACAAAGTCGGACACGCCAGCTTGTCGTGTGACAAAGCGGGGGTGACAGGAATGCGCGGCCTGTAAAGATAGAGGTAGACAATCCGATGTCGTGTGAATGGGTCGGCTTCACCGAGGAGCCAGTGGGAGTGGGTTTTCTTGTGAAATGAGTGTGAGTTTGCGTTAAAATTGCAACAAGTTGCAATTACTAATAAGGCGCTTTATTTCCACAGGAGTGGAATTTGGAGTGGAGGAGAGAAAGGAGGATTTGGATAAGCCTGTGTTAATTAAAAACCTGCATTTTTTCCTCTTCTCTCTCTCCCCTCTCTCTCTCCTGTGTTACAGAGACAGATGGCTTTGTAGTTGTTTACATAAAAGTAAAATGCCAGAGCTCCTTTATGAGTTTGCTACTCATAACAAGATTAGTAAGATAAGCCGCGTTTACTCCGTTTTACCAGAGCATTGTACACCCCCGCTCCCCCTCCTCAAACTCACTTGCTGACTGGTCACTTTGGTTCCCACGTCTAACCCAAATGCTTCGGTATTAAAAGTGCAGAACTTGCGGTGCGATCACTGTTAATGCTGTTAAAGACCATTTGCAGCTGAGCATTGCAACCTCCTTATCAGGAGTCAAGAGTTGCCCCTGCTCAGTGCAGTTCAAAAACTACTTCTACTGTTATTAAGGCTGTAATGTACAGTCGGTTCCACTACGACTGACACGTGTACTTTTCATATGTCGCTTTGGACGAAAAGCACTAAATGTTTTGCACTAAATGCAATGCGGTGCTGCTTCCACCCTCTCAGCCTCTCCCGATACCTTAGCCATGTGCCTGCCTACCCTGGCTACTAGCTAGCTTGTTAGCTGGAATGCACCATTGTTAGCTGAACGACACCACCAACAACAACAAACACGATAAAGTAGTGCAGTATCTTATCTCTTTGGACCGTGGTTGAAGATGTGTTCCCACCAGCCACATACCAAGCAAAAAATAGTAAGACATGACAAAAAAATAAAAGACAAACTGTACGTTATCGTTACCGCCTTGGATAACGCACCGGCAAGGGTTCTGACGGCCTTGGAATTTCTGCACAGCGTTTGCACGCCACCAAGAATCCAGCTTCCATATCAATTATCTTCTCCTTCTTTTTCCCCCTTCGTCAAGGGCACCAGCGCGGCCTGTTATCTGGCCCCATATCTGCTCTTTGTTAGTTCTCTCTGTAGCTGCTCAATTATGTAACCGCTCAACTTATGTAATCAAATGCAACCGCAGCTACTGACAGCCGTCCTCTGCAAAGCCCTAAGGTGCCCTTTTTTGTTTGTTTGTTTTTTGCAACTATTGTTTAATTTTTAATTCACGCTCGTCATCAAAAACACTTTCAAGTGATCTGACATTGTTTCATTTAGACATTGTGCACGGCAGACACGGACATTGACAAACAGTACATCACCGTCCGGGTGTAAAAGCTGAATACTATGGTCCCTAAGCGCTGTTTTGATGAATTTTCTGTATATGATTCTAGAAAATACCGATAGTTATGAAGCTTTTACATATCAAAACATACAGGGCTAATAAAATATTGGGAATGCAATCTCCGCGTTTGTCTGAGCAGAGATTGAAAAGAGAGGCCTCAGTGTACAGTCACGGAAACTGTTGTCTAACCTGATTATATTATAACTAAATTCGGGCACAATATTACAATTTCATTTTCAGCTATCATAAATATTGTAAAATTATTTATAATGACACCCTTAATATTTATTGTGCATTGTTTGTAGCTTTGGCCGATGGATTTAGTGAAGCTGGGTAAAGGTCTGTCACAAAAAAGTCACAAAAATGAACGATGCCTACATTTATGGTTGCTCATTCCTGGATGGACACACACACACACACACACACACACACACACACACACACACACACACACACACACACAGTTACACGTACGGTTTGCACGTACGTGCATCTCACATTTTCCAGCGGTTAAACACTGTTCCTTTTATCTCCTTTTCCTGTAGAATTCTAAGAGTGCCCAGGGGCTGGTGGGACTACGGAACCTGGGGAACACTGTAAGTGTCCTATACACACACACACACACACACACACACACACACACACACACACACACACACACACACACACACACACACACACACACACACACACACACACACACGCACACACACACACTCTAGATATGTATGGGAATCTTCCAATTTAATATTTCAATGTTATCCGGCTGCCAATTTAATATCAGTTGAGATTCCTTTCATATTGTAAAGTCTTCAAACTTGACAGATATTACGCTTACACTTTAAAAAGAGGGCCGTACCTATCCACCACTTACCTTTGTGAAATGTGAAATGCAAGATACAGTATTATGCAGCGTTGACATTGTTCTTTTATTACTTTATGAATAAATAAATAATGAATAAATAAATTACAAGGAAAGCTAATGTATGTGAGTGAGGTTGGGTGGCAGTGATCAAATCTACACCGAAAACTGAGAATCCAGACATAAGTTCATAGTGACATTATGTAGTGATGTTATTTATTAAACCATCTCATTTCAAAGGCATCACTGGAGTAGGAAAACACCAAAAAATTCAAGTCTGTTGTTTTGAAGCACGTGCACACACACACACACACACACACACACACACACACTGAAGGACTGCGTTGTACACTCCGTAACTGTCACACGTGTCCACATATGACACGTGCAGTTTGATAAGATCAAACCAGTGAGAGAGAGAGAGAGAGAGAGAGAGAGAGAGAGAGAGAGAGGGAGAAAGCTAGAGAGATCGAGAGAGAGAAAGAGAGAGGGAGGGGGGTAGGGTGAGAGACATAGAGACTGGGGTCCTCCAAGGTCCAGAGTTCAGTGGGGAGAAGCCAGAGCTCTGATTAGGTTACTGTACACGCTGACAGACTGACAGGCACACATGTGCATGCGCACGCACACACACACACACACACACACACACACACACACACACACACACACACACACACACACACACACACACACAAACACAAACACTGTGTGAACACAGCAGGTTGTTTATTTTTGGAGTGTTCCCTCAGCCTGTTGCTTGGCAAATCTGCTGTGCCCACACCACTGATAAGCGCTAACCGCAATAACTAAACAAAATAAAGAAACAAGATAACAGGTATTGATAAATCCATTTAAAAACTTGTCATCATAGGAAGGAATCTGTCTGTCTGTTTGACTATGTATTAATGGTGGTCCAGCCCTGCGGGTTGGCACCCTTTTGTGTTTGTTCAGATTTTTATTATAGTTTTTCTCCTTGACATTTCCGTTAAAAGTGTCTCCCGCACGGCAACTGCGGAACCCACGGACCCATGGTTTAGGTCTCGCTGGAGCGTTTCAGACATCTTGTTGTAAAAGTTTGATCCGCAGTGATCTCTATTTAGAGCAGGAATTTGTGATGCAGTAGTAGAAGAAGGTCGGCGTCGCATGTTCAGTGTGTGGAGAGGGGCTCTTTGTGACATCATCATCCAATTTGTTATGTGCAGGTTGTGTCTTTGGGGCTACGGTCCATCGGTGTGTAGTGGTTGCCTCGCGCAGAATTTGCACTGGGTTGAGATTGTGCACTGTGTCGAGACGATGCTGCATTCCATTCCATTCCATTCCGGAAACTCAGAAAATTGTAACTCGTGTTGGAACTTGGAAAACTGTAATTTGTCACAGAGAGTCGTCACCGCGTCATTGCGTCACTTTGTCATCATTGCCGACAGGCCACATCAAAGCCAGATCAGTTGCCATTATAACATGAGTGTGTATTCCATCACTCACAATTAATTTGGTTATACTGTATACCTTTATCAGAAGAATGAATTGCTGCGACGAAACGGGACCCCCTGACATCAGTAGTCTATGGATCTCATGGGTCCGCTGTACTCACAGGCAGTTGAATTAGGAAAAGGCAAATACATTCGGGAATCTTGGATTATGGAACCCCGGAACCTCGGAAGCCTATAATACCTACCTAACATGATTAAACTGGACCCTGTGTATATTTATTATTATTATTATTATTATTATTATTATTAGTAGTAGTAGTAGTAGTAGTAGTAGTATCATTCATATTATTATTATTATTGTTATTATTATTATTATTATTGACCAGATATGGGGATTAAAAATGTACGCATCTATTTTACAAGCATCCTGGCAGGACACAGGATTTTACAAGACACGCAGCAGCACAATTAAGAGGGTTTCAGACAGAAAAACATATAACAATTTACAATGAAAATAAAAAATGAGTTACGGAATAATACGTAAACTATCAAAAATATTTACCAATATTCATAAGTCATCAAGATCAGGGATCAAACAGGGGCAATGTGAATCAGTCAAAACATCTGCAGCCAGATGGGCCTGCCTCCAAGTCATTTAGAATGACTTGCATCCAGTTGCATCCAGTGAGACCAGCTCCTGAAGAATCAGGTAATTTTGCAGCTGATTACAAGCAGAGGGAGCAGCACACTTAAACACCCCTTTTCCCAATTCAGACTTTAGGGACAGACACCTCAGTCGTAACATGGTAGACCGTATCTAACGCATGTAGGCATTGCGAAGATGCATGCATGTATATAACATCGCCAAAGTCCAGCACAGACATAAAGGTGGCAGCAACAACTTTCCTTTGGGCCTCGAAGGAAAAGCAAGACTTGTTCCTAAAATAAAAACCCAATTTCAACTTCAGTTTTATTCAAACTCAGAGCCCTGAAAAGTGATGATAGATGTAAGGTTCGGTGGCTTTGATTTTGCAAATGAAAACATCATCAGTTGTGTTTTGTCAGCATTCAAAACAGGTTTTTAATCACACAAGGTACATTGTACAATATGAAAAGCAAGTTTCATCGGCACAAAAGGTAGAACCTTAACCAGGACAGGCCAATTTGGAGATGGGCCCATCATTGTTTAACACTTTCAGGTCACCCCTTATCAACAGGGGAAGAACAAAGGCAGATTTCCATATACAGTAAGAAGAATTATGTTTGTGTCCAGGGAGAGATAAGGATGAGTCAAAGGTGGTGCGATAAACTCAGCTGCTAGCTTTAGAAAGTAAGGCTCCCTATCAGGACATGCCGAATTTTCTGGTTTCTAAAAGTTTGAGAGCTTTATGAACCTCTGGGACTGTAACCAAATTGAACGGATTGACTTACCCTAACATGACCGTCAGAACAAACAGTAGGGGAATTCTCATGAGTAATGTTGAGAGAGTCAAACAAGGAACCAGAGGCAATGAAATGCTCATTTAAACAACCAAGCATTTCGGCCTTATCAGAGATTTTATGTGAGACCATAACGATGCATTGGATGAAGCTCTATGCCATTTTTATTTCCAGCTAAGGATTTAATAGTATTCCAGAATTTCTTGTTGGATTGTTTAGATTGTTTGAAGTTTCAGCAAGGAAATGGTTCAGCTTTGGCTTTTCCAAATTGCAACTGTTTACGTTGGTATCGGGTATCGAAGTATCAATGATCAGAGCGTGTGTGTGTGTGTGTTTCTCCCCTGTGCAGTGTTTCATGAACAGCATCCTGCAGTGTCTCAGCAACACGCACAGCCTGCGAGACTACTGCCTGCACAACTCACACCGCAGAGACCTTAACAACAACAGCCGCACCAACACAGCCCTCATGGAAGGTCAGACACGCTTTTCTATGTTACCGTTTCACTTTTAACAATTTTAGGAGAAAAATAAATTAGGAAGAACTATTGATAATTGGTATCACAATATGAGACTAGATCATCTGGGATTTTGCTAAGCGTAACATCGTATTATTAATAATGGGAAACAAAAGGCTTGCGGGACAAAACGAGGACATAAAATAAAGTGAATAATCAGAGTTTGTGTTTCCAAGGTTGCGTTCTAGTCCGTAGGAGTTGCCACGTCCTGCACCCTGGCGATCCCCACTGAAAGACAAGACAACAAATAAGAAAGCTCTCCCAGCCGGGTCTGTCCAATCAGCGCTAATGAGGCTGATCGGCGGACCCGGTACAGCTGGTACCCAGTACAGGGGTGAGCCCCGCTGGCCTCAGGGACTCAAGCACTGCGTCCACATGCTGCATGTGCCACCCCCAGGTGTCACTGTGAATTATTACATAATCTAAGTAGGCAGCGGCATATGCCGCATGCGGATGCAGGACCCGGTCCATGAGTCTCTGAAAGGACGCCGGGGCTTCGAACAATCCGAACCGAACCGTTACAAATTTGTTCAACCCCTGCAGAGTGGAGAAAGCCAATTTTTCCTTGGACTCTGGCGGAGTCAGATGAATCTGCTAGTAGCCCAATCGTTAAATTGAGTGTCGTAAATTGAGTCGTGTCAAGGAGTTCGTCAACAATTATAGAACCCAGAATCGCGAGTGTGGCGCCGCCCCTTGCGGCCACCTGCGCGAGCACCGCGTGTCGATTACGCACATTTGAGTATTTTTCATTTTTTTCGAGCTTATAGAGCTTATTGTGCGTAATCACCGGGTGTCATGACATTTCACTGCATATATGTATGACCGTATGTGTATGCATGTGACAAATAATCTATTGAACTTGAACTTGAACTTGAACATGGCGCAACGGATACACATCGATTTCTACACCACATTTACCTTTCGGTAGTTTACAGAGAAAACCCATCAGGCTTACCTACCAGCACAATGGGACTACACCAGTCACCCCCATGTCCAGCATGGCCTTCAATTCTGCCTGCACGACCTTGTGTTTATGTTAGGGCAGGCGGTACAGCCACGGGCGTACTTTAACCCCCAGGGTCATTTCCACGAGGTGGTGAGTGAGGGACGTGCAGTAGTGTCCTCCTCCTCCTCCTGCCTCCCTGCGACAGCGGTGGTGCGGTGGTGCGGTGGCGGCGTCTCGTGATATGTTCAACTCTTATGAAAGCACCAATCATCATCCCCAAAGTATCATTATCTCGGTATTGTGTATAAAATATTGTGATATTATTTTGTCAATATTACCCAGCCCTACTTTATAGTACCTACATTTGAGTAGTTTGTGCTACCATACAAATTTTCTACCTGATATCTGAATAACATATTTCCGCCAAATTCTAAGGCTCTGCATTATGTTGTGTTCATTGTTCGTTGTGACTTCTTATATCTAATACTATTAGAAATAAGAAGTTCATATTTTCTGTCTCGGGGCCTGAAGCTCAGAGACCAAAGATACCAAATCCCGTTTTCCCATGAAAAATATAAAGTAATGTATTCAAATCTGAGTTCCACTCGGGTAGTGGGCGAACTGGCCAAAGTGGTAAAAAAGCTCCGTGACTGTGAGTTGTTAACTTCCGTGTGTGTTTGTGTGTTATAGAATTTGCCAAGCTGATTCAGACCATGTGGACGTCGTCCAGCAGTGAGGCGGTCAGCCCGTCCGAGTTCAAAACGCAGATCCAGAGATACGCTCCCAGATTTGTGGGATACAAGTAGGTTTTGACTCGCACTCACGCTTCTCACATCTCTACACACACACACTTTATATCGATTTGGGTATTTTTGAGGCATCTTGTAGGCAGTTCGCTTTGGCTTGTTCCTCAGAAGGTATCAAAACTCTTGGTGGAGGTGGAGGTGATGGGCAATATGGATGAATTTACGAAACAAATCAACCAAAATCCAATGCATTAATATTTCAGACCTCGTATTGAGATGAACTTAATGTCATATTGTGTCATCATTGTTGATTTGGAGAACACCATTGTTAGTCACAGACTTGAGGGCTGAGTTAATTAGGCTTGGGCAATATCGCAAATTTTATATTGCGATGCAGTCCTGCCAAAATATCGCGATACACAATATTATCGTCGTTGCTGACAAGGCTTTTTTGGTTTTATCCATTACAATAAATACATCTACAATGAATTGGTGAACCTCTATGCTGGATCACAGAGAACTTTATGCTACTCCAGCTAGGAAGTTGTGCGTGGGCGTTCACATAACGTGCATGCGGAAAGGATCTCCCATTCATATCAACAGGGACAGGCACCAAGCAAGCGCGAGTGAGGAAATATATGCGTAGAAAATAATATATATAATAATAATTTTACTTTGTGGGAGTCTCTGCCCACAGTTAAAGGTTTAGGGTGGAGAGTAGAGTAGTAGAGTCTTTCTGGCCTTGGTGCGCCAACATGGTGAGTTCTTATTGTCACCTTGAAAAAGATGGTACGCTGGTCACAAGTATCAATCACAATTGATAATGATGAATATTTTATCATTAATAATAATAATAATAATAATAATAATAATAATAATAATAATCTCTGGAGCAGGAGGAATGGCGTTCCGCCGCTTGGCTGCTGATGAGCCTGTGCGCCAACACCCTCTGCAACACAGACAAAACATTAAGAAAGCCCCCTGGCTCAGCATCGCACGGGCGCTGATTGGGCCGATTCAAGGCAGCTTGGAGGCCGCGGGAAAGGGAACCGTGCTGTCGTCCGCAGCCGGTGCTTGACCACGCCCCTTTGTCCGCCAACATATTTATTTGGGGATTCTCAGCGTGAGAAATATGAACTGTGGCGTGTGAGCATGTGAACTGGTTAATATGCGTGAATCTCACGGTCAAAGCGTAAGACTTGGCAGCTCTGTATAATAATTATTAAAAAACATCATATAATTTTAGTAATGCAAGTAATAACCTGGAGCTGCAACTTAATCACCGGACCAACCGCACCATCACATCCTGATCCTCCACCTGCTTCCTCGCTGTTGTGCGCATATGTCCACATACATCCTCTTTGTGTGCAAGTGAATGAGCTCTGTCTTTGTGCTCTGCTGCTCTGTCCGTTGCTCCCCATGATCTAGCGGACAGACGGTCGGGCGGACAGACGGACGAACAGGGGCAGATGGTGGCAAATATGGTGATATTCGGTATTATCGAATATCGGCCTAAGCCTAGAGTTTATTTCAAGATACTAGCGCGAAAACCAAAAGCTGATGATAGTGATTTATTGCCCGGACCACCTTTGACGAGAGTTGTCCAGATCTCCAAATGACAACAAAGTCCCGTTGTTTTTTTAAGATGTTCAGATAGGTTGTGCTTAGTACTTGGGGCGTTGGTTCAGGATCATCCTCACTCTGCATGTCTCCTCCAGCCAACAGGACGCCCAGGAGTTTCTGCGCTTCCTCTTGGACGGCCTGCACAACGAGGTCAACAGGGTCACCGTCCGGCCGAGAGGCACAGTGGAAGACTTTGACCACCTGCCGTAAGTGCCTCCCTTCTCTGTGTGCATCTGTTTTAAGACTAGGACTTTGATACTCATGTTCATAAACCTAAAACAAAATGGTTGTAAAGTAAGAATAATAGAGCTGTGTGCTTTAATTTTCGGTAAAAGCTAGGTTGAGATCATTCATTTCAAAGCACTACATGACATCGAACTCAGTATCTTCTTCCATGTCAAAGTGTGTGTGTGTGTGTGTGTGTGTGCGTGCGTGCGTGCGTGCGTGCGTGCGTGTGTGTGTGTGTGTGTGTCTAATATCACTTTGTTGATCTTTGGACACTTCAGCCTGGGTCATTAACCCCCGTACGTCAAACTAAAATACTCATTCAGGGAAATGTGAAACTGAAAGAATTCAGCTGAAGCGATTCGAACCTGATCTGGTCACATACATTTTATAGGCCTGATCCGTGGAATAGCATTTTGCATCAGTTAACATACGCGTACTTTGATCAAGGGTTGTAGTTCAACCCCTTATAACTTTCTGTTCTCTGCTCCCTGAAACACATATGCTCACATGCTTGTATGCGCCACAGAGGTAGTTAAGAATTGGGCTTCTCCAAACAATTGTTAATTATTTATCAGCCATGAGGAGCAATTATGGGTTAAGTGTCTTGCTAAGGGGCACTTCAGCATGCTAGCAGGAGGAGCTTGGGATCTAATCAGCAGCCATTGGATTACAAGACCACCACTCTACCTCCTGAGCCCCCCACAACTTTAGATCACATCGGCCATCCCAGCAAGCATCGCGTAGCTGTAATAATGCACTGATCTGAGGTCGCTATGGACAAAAGCCGCTGCTAAATGACCTCACACAAGTTGTTGTGCGTCTCAAAATCCGGTCAAACTAACCTCTCATCCCTGTCTCATCTGTTGTCTGCGCTTCAGGGACGAGGAGAAAGGGAAGAAAATGTGGAATAAATATCTGGAGCGAGAAGACAGCAAGATAGTTGGTGAGTCAAGCGGTCCGTCGCGGATGTTTGATACCGGAACTGTGCCATTTTTAGATTGGTAACAGAAATGCACGATCAGCCCAATCAGACTGAGGCTGTTGGTTTGGATGCCGTAGAATATTATGATTGTCACATAATCATTTTTTTCTACTGTCAGACTGGCTTTTCATTTAAACCACATGTGTTTGGCTTGGTTTGATATCTAATCGGTACGCCACTAAGTACTGTACCCCGCTTCCTCCTCTTCCTCCCTTCTCCAGACCTGTTTGTGGGCCAGCTGAAGAGCTCACTGACCTGCAGCCACTGCGGCTTCTGCTCCACCGTCTTCGACCCCTTCTGGGATCTCTCCCTGCCTATTGCCAAGGTGACACACTCTCACTAGGGCCGCAGGAACAAAATTTAATTATAATTCGAATATTAGAAAAAATGGACACTATTCGAATGCTGACATTTACATTGGATTGTGTATTTTTTTTTTTACCAATAAATAGTTGATTATGAATGTTCTCGCTAACGTTAGTGAATTAATTCACAAGGTTATCCAGCTTGTTGCAAAGTGAACGCACATTAGAGATAAATATTCCCAGTTACGGTGTGCGAAGTCTGCGTTGGCATTTCCCTCCTCCCTCTTCCCTCCTCCTGGCGTTTCGCTGTGTGTACAAGGGAGAGCGCGTCTTGACCAGAATGTCCAGTAATTCCACAGACGTGGCTATGAAAGTGGGAAATAAACCCGACCATCACCGATGGAATGTCCTCTAGTGCAGAGGTTCCCAACCGGCTTACAGACCGTGTGGGGCTGCGGGGCATTTGCCACCGGGCCGTGAGAATGCGGGTGGATATTTGTTCGGGATGCGATCTGCTCCGCAGCAGCAGGAAACGGAGTAAATGAAATACATCTAGCGTTTTTATTTGCTTTGTTTGGAGGAAAGATCGCTCTGATCAGAGCTATCCCCCCACCCCCGTACTAAATTTGACCATTAGAAATGTGAATATATTAGAATATTAAAAATAACAATGCATACAAATTTGAATGGGATTATAGAGGGATATCTGCATCCCTAACTGACACAAACACAGGGGCACACACACACACACACACACACACTTTAGCAGCCTCTTCTGTACATCCTGTAGGATTGCTTCCAATTCCGCAGAGATATGGACAGGCCGACGCTGGCCACACATACAAATTGTGTTTGGGGGAGGAGATAGAGACAAATGTAAACATGTTAATTGGTACAGATATGACTTTATATGTCTGTCTGCGCGGGGCTGTTTCTTTACCATTTTGGACGGTGTGACCTTGGGGTTGGAGCGAAGCCAGCTCTGCTGTAAGAGACTGGGGGGAACTGAATCTCGCTCTGTCTGCATTATGGTTCTTCGCTAGCTCCTCGTCGTGGAATCACCTTAACGCTCTCTCTCTCTCTCTCTCTCTCTCTCTCTCTCTCTCTCTGTTGTCACTGTGTGCTGCTACTGCCTCCCATCTGCGTGTGCGTGCGTGTCCATGCACACATGCTAATGTGCCTGTGTTTGTGCCCAGAAGGGCTACGGTGAGGTGAGCCTGATGGACTGCATGCGGCTCTTCACCAAAGAAGACGTCCTTGATGGCGATGAGAAACCTGTAAGTAAACCCACACACTCACACACACACACACACACACACACACACACACACACACACACACACGGCCTTATTAATTTTAGTGGCATTTATGCCATTTTCCCAACCAGTACACAGTACCAGCCACTCGGAATCGCCGCCCCTAGCCGGCTGCCAGCCGTATATATCCATTCATTCCATTCAACTAAGCACAGACCTGTAACGGACCTGCCGGCCATTCTAGGCGGCTGCATTTTTGTATACTCCGGAGTCCCTGGTTGCACTTCAAACACTGCAAAAAGTGAAGCAATGAAAGAGTTGAAAAAGATACTTGAATCAAGCACTCTGTCACTGGAGAAATATATTTCCTTAATATTTGTTAAATTAACAAATCATTTTATGTAATATATCAACATCATACGGACCACAACAATTTTATGAAACATTTTTGTTCGGTCTCTTGACTTTGAGATTTAAAACATTTTTTTTCTTAGTAAGATAGGTGAAGACATATGTTCTCCGAATAGTCCTATACAGTAGGAGCAACTTAGAGAGAGCAGCAGGAACATGACAGAACCCAGCCAGATCCATGATGGGGGTGTGGCTGACCTATGCAAGGACTTTTTCATCTTTCTAACGACTCTTTGGAAGAACCGTCCATTTTATTGTGTCCGAGGAACTACTGCAGGAACTACTGTAGGAACGATCGCAGTTCTTAGGACTCCATTTTGAGCAACTTATTCAGCTCCTGCTCCAGGACAGAGATTGAACCTTCAGTGATAGATGTGCTGGTGATGGAACAAATAATAAAATAAAAATAGTATTTTTATTGTCGATCTATTAATTTAATTTTACGAAATTAATTTAATGAAACACAAAATCCCGAGCGAGTGAGCCCGTGCTTTACAAAGTTGGAACAAAGTTTGAAATTATATCTTGTGCGCAGTGCATTGCACTGCTGCCTCACAGCAAGAAGGTCCTGGGTTCGATTCCCGCCTGGGGCGCTGTTGGCACCGTGCTCCAGCGGGTTATCTCCCAAATAGGAGCCTTTCTGTGTGGAGTTTGCATGTTCTCCCCGTGCTCACATGGGGTTTCCTCCACCTCACGTCAGTAAGGACCCCCACCAAAAAAAAAACATGCACCCATCATCGTCTGACCAGCGATGGACACTTATCACATGGTCCCCGGGCGCGTCCACATACGCTGCCCACTGCTCCTGGCTGTGCCCCCGGAGGAAGGACAAGCCAGGATGGTTCAAAAGCAGAGGATCCATTTCACCGGCCACCATCAAAGCATGTGCATGTGTGTGTGTGTGCAAGCATGTGTTGTGGTGTGGTGTGTTGCGTGATGAATAAAGACTGTTTCTTCTTTCTTCTTTCTAATATGAGTGCAGGCCGAAATCAGAAGGCCGAAGACTAGAACCTATAAATCCACACACTTGGCCACTTTAAAAAGAGGCTAGTAAAACATCAAAACTAGTCACTTAGTCAATTTATCAAGTATTGCATGCCTGTTTTGTCTTAGCTCTTCGTAGTATATTGCAGGGTTTGTCTTACAACACTGTGTCTATCGTACCATTCAGTATGACGAGGTGATGATGCGTTGTTGTGGCCCACAACTATTTAAGATGTCCCCTATCAAGTTGACTCACTGTCATTATTGTCTGCATTTTATTTTGTCTTTTAGATAAATACTTTTATATTGCTTATTATACATTACTTCTTTCCATTTTAGATTTTAGATTTTTGTTTGAAAATTAACTGTTTAAATACTCTTAATAATTCTGTTTTTAATACTGTTTTATTTTAATCACTACTATACCCTTATTTTACATATTATGTAAAGCTGAGTTACCTCTGAGACTAACAATCTCATTACTGGTAATGATGCTTGCATTGTTATCAAGTATTTGACAATAAACTTGAAACTATAATTACATAGACCTAGTTTGAGTGCTCTCATTACAAAGCTATTGAACTTTGTAATTGAAAAAAATGTAATAAAAAACAGCTCCCATTTTGAAATTAAACAGCTGTGCAACATGTAGATTAAAATACATCATTAAGACCTGTTCTCATTCATATGACAAAAAACAAATGAACTTTGAAAGATGACCTCTGGTCAGGGTTCAAAGGACAATATCTCAGGTAATGAGTCAGGTTTAGGGGTGAAAATCTGAAATCTCTCTCTGGAATGTGATTGTGTCTTTGTGAAGTTAGCACCATCTCATGGTGATGCACTGCAATTTAATAAATGGGCGTGTTTACAGTCGAAACCAAACACGCCCTGTCAGGACACATGAGAAGGAGGGGGGATTCCAGCCCAATGGCAACCGGCTGGGAGGTGCCTGGCGGTTGACTGTAAGCTGACTGAAAGCTGGTTGCAATTCGGCTGTCAGTCGGCTGGAAGAGGCTTCTTCAAGTGGCTGCTACTGTACAACACACACAATTCTAGATCTTTATGTTTCCAACTTGCACTTCTCCCCTCTCCACTGCAGACGTGCTACAGGTGTAAAGCCCGGAGAAGATGCACAAAGAAGTTCACCGTACAAAAGTTCCCCAAGATCCTAGTGCTCCGTATCCTTTCGCTGTTACTTCAGTAAGGAGCTGGAGAAAGTCTGAAACCCATTTTGTTCAAGATGTTTTGATGTTTGTCACCTTGTATTTAAAAAAGGGAATATTTGTGGGCGTGATCAAGGAAAAATTGGCAAGAAACCTCCAACATTTCCATTAGTTAGTATTTTGCCTCATACAGTATATATTCAGTTGATTTGATAGAGTACTTTTTTTAAACAAAACTTCCTAATCACTAAAAGTAATTTATTTACCAGAAAGCACAGCTTACACCCTGCCCAGTAGATAGATAGATAAATAGATAGATAGATAGATAGATAGATAGATGGATGGATGGATGGATAGATGGATAGAGGAGAGAAACAATTAATAGATTAGGGAGCAATTTTGGACGTTCCTTGACTCCACACCAGACCTCAAACGCTTCTCCGAGGCTCGCAGAACCAGCAAACTGTCCACCTTCGTCAACTTCCCAATGAAGGACCTGGACCTGCGGGAATTTGCCTCCGAGAACAGCAGTGAGTCTCGAATTTTGGATATAACTTTGTCGACCGTCTAACCTTTTTGTACCATTGGCCTGTGTACCATTTCACCGCTGTACATACAGTATTTACCTCAACGCCTGTGCCATGCCAATGAATGCGTCAGATTTTAGGATGAGCCCTGATCATAGTATTTTAATTTGCAATGGTGCTGGAAAGTTTGTGAACCACTTAAAATTGACAGGATCTAAGATTAAAACGTACCCAAAATGTGATCAGGTCCTCAAAATGGATAGAGACAGCCCAGTTAAGGATGACTGAAGGTGTGGTAGTGGTCGTTGGTTGGAAATGCGCCAGATGACAGATTTGAGCCTTTTTGCTTTGCTTATTTGCTCCTTTTACCCCACCCAACTCCGCCCCCACCTCCAGTCAACGCAGTGTACAACCTCTACGCAGTGTCCAACCACTCAGGTACCACCATGGGCGGTCACTACACGGCCTACTGCCGCAACCCCACCTCCGGGGAATGGTACACCTTCAACGACTCCAGGTAGGAATCCCACGCGCACACAAGACTTTCATCGCAAAAGTCCCTTGTGCCTGGACTGAAATGGGTGGACTGGTTCTCAGCACCCCCATGCTGGAATGAACTGCTTCAAAGTCTCTCTCTCTCTCTCTCTCTCTCTCTCTCTCTTCCTCCCTCTCCAGAGTAACGCCAATGTCCTCCGGCCAAGTGCGCAGCAGTGACGCCTACGTGTTGTTCTACGAGCTTGCCTCCTCCTCCAGGATATGAACACACACACACGTGCATTGACAAGCAGAAGGATGGACTGATGGATAAACAGAAGGACTCAGAGGTGGATGCCGGCCGAATTTTGGACTTTGTTTGGTCAAATGCAAACGCACACACGCACGCAAACAAATGTAGACTCACACTCATCCACACATGTAAACATACATGCATACATTCTGGAACCCCCAACCCCAAATCTATCACTCTCGGTGTGGCCTGAAGTGTGTGTGTATATATGTGTGTGTGTGTGTGTGTGTGTGTGTGTGTGTGTGGTGTGTGTGTATGTGTGTGTGTGTGTGTGTGTGTGTGTGTGTGTGTGTGTGTGTTTGAATGAATGTGTGTATCAGTGAATGTATCCAATGTGTGTGTGTGTGTGTGTGTGTGGGGTGGGGGGTGGGGGGGGGCTCACCAGGCAATAATCCCGTCTGGTGGCAACACACACATCTCCGTGTTTGGAGTCCCTCTCTATGCACTGCGAACCGAACTCATCCCAACTGCGCCTTTTCTTCAGAAAGAAACAATAGATGACGTCGGATCTTTTCGTTCACCTCAAAAACTAAATGAATAAAAGAATTGTTGCAATTTTTGATTATTTTATTTTGCGTTTTAGATTTTTTTTTTTTTCTGTTTTTTTTTTCTTTTTGTTGATTTTGTATTTGTATCCGGGCCCCACTCTCACAACCAGTATCATTAACCCCAACAACGTCGTCGACGTCATCATCATCATCATCATCATCATCAGCGCCCTCTGCTGGCGACGCCGCAGCACTGCGGGGGAGTAACATGATGTAACAACGCTCACACTGCACCGGTTCAGCCAGGCCTGTCCCAGCTGACACACTCCCCATTGGTTTTAAATCAATACCGGACCGTCGGGCTGGGCAATACAAAAAATGGATATTACCGTTAATCGTCTCAGTGATATTGTATTGTCATGAAATGAAGTTCTATTGTGATAAACAATTTTCTAGTCGAAAATTAAGAGTCAGTAGACTGTACTACCTAGAGTTTTTCATGATAAAAGGTCTGGTCTGAGGAGGTTTTGTGGTATTTTGACAGGCAGTTATTGTGGAAATAAATTCATCTGTATTGCCCAGTCCCACTGTTCAGCTCTCTCTATGTATCTCTTTCTCTGCTGGTGGCTTGGGAGGCTGGTGGCACTGTGAGTGTTTGCACATCGCAGACACATCCACTAAATTGTGTTTTGATTTAATTTTGTTGTATTTTGGCGTGGCTGCTACTGATTTTAACAGTGCTGTTTAATGAATGAATGGATGAACGAGTAAATGGACGATCCAGTATGGATATGACAAGATAAAAAAATAATAGCATAGGTGACAACGCGAACGGTTATCGAGCCTCACTCACAGCACGAGGTCTTTTCTTCCTCTTATTTCTTTGCCATTGAACAACATGGGAAGAATGTTTTCAAGATGAAAAAGAAAATCATTATATCTGTTTATTTTTATATCCTGATGCAATATAGAGAATGTACTAGCTATACAGTGGTGCTGAAAAATGACCCATAACTGTTTTCAGTTGGTTAATTTACCAGGTTTCAAGAGAGATTTTAAAAACAGGCTATTATTTATGCTTACAGGTGATATTGTGATGAAAGTCACCATTTTTAACAGTGGCAGTAAAACACAAGTGTGTGCGTATGTGTGTGTGTGTGTGTATATATATATATATATATATATATATATATATATATATATATATATATATATATATATGTATATGTGTATATGTGTGTGTATATATATTTATATATATATATATATATATATATATAAATTAATAAATTCTATACAACAGTAAGTTTTTACTTTTAATTTGTCATGTCTTTTTGAATCAACTGATTTGATTTTGTTTACTATAATATAGTAAGAGATTTTGTGTATTATAACAAATCTGTTTTTCTCAGTTGAGGAGAGTTATATACTGTACATTGTCACTTACCATTGAGCTGTTGGTTCAAATGTCAAGTTAGGGCATTACCGGCAAGACAACGAGAAGTTTGGTTTCAAGTGTGTCATTGTACTTTACCTTTTAATTAGCCAGACAAGATGTCCTGGATATGCAGCATAAAGACGAATGTTACAGACAGGCAATACAAAAGATTGTAGAAAGCAATCAATACGGAATACAATACAGAAAGCACTGTAACAAATTGTAAGATTGTACAGTTTAATCATATAGTAATAAAGACCTTTTTGCATTTACAGTATATTACTAGAGGGTGCAATGCACGGTGGGTCACAATTCCGTAAAATCCATGGGAAAACCAGCCAATTGTGATTGTAAAATGGAAAATGCATGGCATTGTGAGACTGGGCACAGATTCGGTTTTCAAGGAGCTCTGGAAAGCCGTAGCGGATGTGGGTTAAGTCTTTTAAAGCTCATTTGTCAATCTCAAAAGTATTTCAACTGGCCCGTTTATCGATATTCTCAGGGAGCATTAGTTAATTTATCGTTCACCTGAATGGGGTATTACAAAACATTAAATGAAGCAAGTTATACAGCATTAGAACTTATGAGCCATTGAGCATGTAAAATGTCTTTAACGTTGTGCAAATGCAGCGTTCATAAGCAACAGAAGACCAGCGATCAAGAGACTCCAGGGTGGCTGAAGGCACCGTCGGCATAGCAGTGGTGGTGGCTCCTATGCAGAGATTGTGAGCTGTGTACAGGTAAGGGGAGAGTCCACAACTTAAGCAGACCATGTGCAGAGAACTGCGTCCTTGTCATGTGCTTGCTAGGATCAGTTGGTCAGTTAGCGTTAGTTCTAGTTTTAGCAATAAATATAGCCATATTGTGCTAGTCCTATCACTTTTGGTATGCTTCAGAAAAAAACAAGTTAGAATCTAGACTGAAACTAGAAAAAGCAGGTCATGCTGAGGATCAGTCTGAGATCTAAAAGTGTATACAGCTCATCTCAAAATGTATTAAGAGCCATTAAAAGAGAAGCCTCTAAAAATGTGTCTGTGGAGGTGTTGAATAATGCTTGACGTTGATGTTAACCCGTCAGGGATTGCAAACAGAATCATAGGTACTTTTACCTACACCTTATCAAATTGCCAGCAGAGAGCATAAGTGCTTGGGAGAGGGCACTCCAAGCCAAGAGGCCAATGCTCAGACCAAGAAAACATAAAAAGGAAACGCTAAAAGCCAATCAGGAAACACACAAACCATACAAGGAAAGATTAACCTTCTAGTACCCTCGAGTATAGCATCAAGATCTGTTATGTCTGATCTGTTATGCATCAAGTTCAAGTCTCTTATGCTGGCCTACAGAGTGATTGCTGGGAATGCTCCCGCCTACTTAAATGCTCTTGTAAGAGCACATGTTAACCCCCGGATGCTGTGCTCGTCAAATGAGCGTCGCCTGGCTCTGCCGGCCATACAGCCACGGCAATCCAGGCTATTCTCATTTGTCGTTCCACGTTGGTGGAACGAGCTGCCAAAAATGACCAGAGCAGGGACCTCCCTCTCTGTCTTTAAGAAGCACTTGAAGACCCAGCTCTTCAGAGAGTACCTCCTCTCCTAACTTACAATTACTTAGCACTACTTAGCAGTATTTATTGTTACACGAATGTTGTTGTTACACTAATCTCTGTCGCAATGTAGCTTGAATGTTATTCTCCCTTGTAAGTCACTTTGGAAAAAAACGTCTGCTAAATGACTAAATGTAAATGTAATGTAAATGTAATGTAAATGTTATGTGAGGCACACTGTATGGCCAAAAACTATGCGGACACCCTAATTCCACACGCATGGGTTTGATGAACATTTAATTTCAAAGCCATGGGCATTCATATGGAGTTGGCCCCCCTTGTTGCTATAGCAGGCTTCCACACCCTGCATGGAGCTTTATCCCATGGATTCATTTGTACGGGTGCTTGTCCTTCTCTCCTTGTGTCATTCAAGGTGCCGTGCTCAAGCGAGTCATTAGATTTTCACCTACCCTGTCCTTTACGCATTCCTTTTAGCAAAGAGCATTTCACAATGTCAGATTCTGCCACCGATCACTTCCTGGATGAATTCCCAGAACCCATTCCACATCCCGAAAGTGCCCTCTCCTGTAACGGGCACGAGAGTGCGCGCACTGGTATGATCTCTTCACCAGGAGGCAAAGTGACAGCGATCATAAGCCAGCTCAATGATTGAGGCATCATTGCCACCCCAGCTCTCCCAACTGAGAGAATTTCAGTTGGCAGGCCTACCCGGCAGCTCGGATCCCTCAGAGGGCGATGCTCTTCCTCCGACCGAAGCTGCAGCCCCACCAGTCAGCTGCAGGTGGTTGCAGAATCGTTGGAAATTTCAACAAGACAAACATGATAAAGCACTTGCAGGAGCAGCATCAAAAGGAATACACATATGTGTGTGTGTGTGTGTGTGTGTGTGTGTGTGTGTGTGTGTGTGTGTGTGTGTGTGTGTGTGTGTGTGTGTGTGTGTGTGCAAAAAATAAGGTATTTTAGGTGTTAAAATTCTTATGTAGTTTCTGGATGATTTTGATGTGTTGATGAAGAAGGAGTCTCCGCTGACGCTGACTTGATAAAAATAATAGTTTTATTACACAAATCAGCATCAAACCGGACTTGCCATGGACCGCCCAGAAGAGAACAAAGCCGGAAATATTCGCTGGCGAGCGACGCACGGCACTCGCTTTGATAGCTGTACGGAGATAACATACCACGTCTGGTTCCAATCCATAGGTGTCAGCTCAGCCATAAGCCATTTCTTGCCATAAATCTAAACATTTTCGCTTGTCTCCTGCTGGGCCTCCAATGAACACACTCTAAAGTTGACTTTCTCTGTGTAACTTTCGAAGTAAAATACGTTAATATTATTACCGCACTATATCTAATTTTTGGAAGCTCAGTGACCTATTCACCTCAAACCTTCCAGACACCTCACTTACAAGCTACTTTTCCAGTAAAGCTGATAATTGTTTGGAGTATAATCAAACAGCATTTTTCTCACTAGAAAGTAATCACAGCTCGACACCAAATCAAGTAACGATTGATATACATTATAAAACTTGGTTATCAAAGAGGAAGAATTGTATTATTTTAGGGTGCTAGAGAACTACATTACGTGTGTGATCACTTGATAAAAGTTGAATGTGTAAAATAATGGAAGAAATACATTGCATGGCCCCTTGCATGGATTCTAACTCAGGCATGCCTAAGTTGAAGCGTTTTAGTTACAAATACCAAGTTAATCAAATAATGCAATTATGGAGACCCCATTATGCGTAAGGGGAGACGCCAATTTCCCTTACTGTTACGCTGGTAACAGTAAGACTGGTGGGACCCAAATGCAGGACACTGTGACACAGAATTCAGAGACGTAGAAAGATGGAAAAAAAGTTAATTTGTGGACGAGGGTCTGGCATGGAGGGGAAGTCGGGGAACGGGATCCAGTTGGAGGGACTCTGGAGGGAAGACGGGTATAGCGTTATAACCACATTAATGCTGCATTCACATGGAACACGAGAGACGGAAAACCGGAAGTCAAGTTCATGGACAAGAGCAGACGGCAGACCGGCAGAGAAGAACGGCAAACGCCAACGGTACACGGTATTTACCATCCAAGTAAAAAAAAAAGAAAAGATTTGTGTCCTCCGCAACAGAAAATCACCTGGATGTGACGTAGCTACCTGAAAGAGACAGAGAAAGCGAGTGCAACATGGCAGATTTGGACAACGAGAGACTGATGATATTTGTGCAACAACAATTACATATATGATCAAACACTGACATCATACCAACACATCACAAGAAAAGCGAACACATGGCAGGCAATCAGCACAGAGCAGGGTGGAATCCCAGGTATGGACATTTTGTTACGCTAATTTGAACTGGCTCATATTAGCAGATGGCTTGAAGCAGGACTTTGATCGGGTACAGTGGCCAGGCCCTGGGGGATAGCGCCTCCAATCCTGAGGCAAGTGGGGGGCCCTCCCCGGCCACCACCATGATGAATTTGTCGTGAACAAAGAAATTCAGGCCTTGGCCTGTGAAAAAACAGCCTGGGTCTCTGGACGAGGTTTCTATCTTATTCTAACTTCAAAAGATGGAAGAAAAAATACTGGAACAAAACAAAATTTGATACGATTAAGTTTATTGCATATCGGTAAGACAAATACAGCAGCAAACTTGAAGCCGGCTTCGCAAAATTAACTGAGTTATCTTCGGTTGTACTCATTGCTTTATGGTCACGGAGAAGCTTTACTCATTTACATGTCCTGCCCCTTTTGGTGTCATAAATCCCTCAAAATCCCAGTTTGAGCCAATCGCAGCTCTTGGTCTTTGTTTGCATCCCTTCTGATGTCAATTTCCAGTCAGCCAATTGCAGCCTTCATAGTTGAACACCCTCCCCTTTTCTTGGAAAACGACGGTCTTCTATGACTCCGTGAAACTCCAGTACTTTCCATCCAGCTGCTCCCCTCTCAGAAAAGAGCTGACCTTGCAGGCTTCCGCTGTGCTTTTTAAGGAACATGCGACATTGAAAAATGCAATATTTAATCTTGCTGTGTTGTGGAAGGCTGTGGCACCCTCTGCTGGTCTAAGGATGTACTAGACTCGGGCTCTCGCTACTGGCTTTAGGGTGTACTAGACTCTGGCTCCCTCTGCTGGCTTTATGACAGATACAATTACAAAGAATGTTTTTTGATACAGTCAATTTGTTTTTTATCGTATCAACAACATGTAGTTGGTTCTTTTCATGTGGGGTAACTGATTTAACAATAACAGGTTACTAATTAAAAACAACATTCCCCCCTTTGTGACTTCTAAAGTCACATTCTAACAAAATAACAAGGATAAATGAAAGGCTAAGTAGTAACACTGGTTATATTGTATTACATGTTGCTTATAGATGGTAGCAATGAGCATGCAAGATATATTGTAGGTATACAAGCGGCACATAAATGTACCTGTAAGAAAGTGCATAATCAAACAAATGCAGTGAATATATGAAACAACTATTGTTGTTTCATATTGTAGAGATGGGTGTTTATTGTAGAGATGAGGCTAGGTGCAATTAGCCAGGAGCAGATGGAACATGTCATGACACAGGGCTTCTCTCTTGACTGAGTGTGTGAACAGGGTTTTTAAACCTGGTGCTTGTTAGCCCAACCCATGAGCATCAGGTGTAGCTGCTCGAGCCATCCCATCCACCACACATAACAACTGTAGTGAGTGTAAGAAAATAAAACAAAATTGTGGTGAGTATAAGAAACAAAAGCGTAACACAACTGACAACAACTGTAAGGATCTGTGAATTATGTGAGAAATACAGTTGTAGGGTTTGCCATGCATAACATTGCAGCGGTCATATTTGGTTATCAGAAGGTATCCGAAGTCCACCTTCGCAGAAGTTGAAGTTGCAGAGGTGAGGGGAGTCGGACATGTGTGGGATTCGGTGGTGTTCTCGGAGTGGTAGCGGCATCATGGTGAGGGTTGAGGTGGTGGGGCTGTTTCAGTCTAGAGCTGGTGTGGCGGAGGTAGTTGGTGTTGGGAGCGCGTTACTCGGCGCTGCTGTTGGGATCCGAGGCGGTGGACCTGGAAAGGTGGAGCCTGCACTTTGGGTCATGGTTTGTAGGCCTATGGGGAATGGGGTCTGCATGGGTGTGAAATCATCTGAGTGGAGCCCTTGGGGGTTCTGGGGCCGTTGGTTAATTGTTGGAAAACTTTGGTTCTTGGGCAGCTGGTTAACAGTGGGAAAACTTTGGTTCTGGGGATACTCGTAAACAGTGGGAAAACTTTGGTTGTGGGGCCACTGGTTTTCCAGAGGGACATGCTGGGGGGGGGGGGCATTTGCAGGGGATCTAAGGCCTGACACTGTGTCATGAAAGGTTGGTAGGGGGTACTATCAAAAGGCCTGAATGATAGGGTGTCAACGGGCATGGGTTGAGCACATTAGGTGGGGTTAGCGTTGTTGTTTGCAGGGGTGGGCATAGTAGGGACTGGAATGCGTGGGGTGGGATGGCGAGCATAGGTGTCCTTCCAGTTGTAGCCATCTGCCATGGTTGTCTATTGAATCAATAGCAGAGTTAGTGGTGTCATGACTATACAATCTGCCACTGTACGGGCTATTCAGTAGACAGGTATACTGTATCACACGGCTGGTTATTAGTGGGAACACTGTATAAGTTGTAGTGGGTCCGACTGAACTGACCCCTACCACCTGTAGGGTGGTAGGGGTCAGTCTGGCCGGTGCACCCACGCGTCTGGTTGTTAGTGGGGAGGCTGTACGGATGGTAGATGTCTGTATGTATCAGTACTTGTTTCCTTCTATGTGCATGGGGAACTGGCTAGTTAAAGCCTTGGTCGTTTTCTTAACCATTACACTAGTCAGTGGGAGATAACAAGAAGTTATCAATACTACTAACAGAAATAAACCAATAACAACCCAACACCTCTGAGAATCTTCGGCCACGGTAGGTTCTGTAAAAATTTCCATATAGCAGTGGCCGGTGTGTTCCAATTGGAGTGTTGAACATGCTCTACCCTCAGTTGTCTCAATTTCCTTGATGCTTCAGTGAGATTGCCTCCTTCGCCCACATGCATGGGAATGACTGTTCAACATTCGTCTCCCACGATGTCACATCCCCTGATTTTCGGCAAGTAAGGTTTCTATAACAAATCTGTTTTGCAGGGTCAAAAGGGAAACAGCATGCAGTTGTTCTCTCACTCCCTCTAACGCCATCCATCTGCTATTGTGAGCTAGATACTGAGCATTTACCGCCTCTCTATACATGGGAATTGAGCCTGCGACTTGTCCCGACACTATCCAATCCTCATCTATTTCCCAATGGTCATTGGGTACGCCCTAAGGCTCTTGGTTAAATGCAACATATACCTGAGGATCTAGTAGCCATGGGGTGGTTGCACTTCTTTTGCGCCTTGTACTTGGTTGCTCCTGTGGAGGGGCTAGTATTGTTAATTGACCTGTTAACCTAACTGGGGCGCAATTTCCTGTCCAGTTAGGCTGGTGCTGGGACACAACTTGCTCATTTTCCTCGCAAAGCCAGAACATATTTCCAAGGGAGACAGTTCCACTAGAGAAATCCGGCAGTCAGTATTGGCTTATTACTGTCCAATTTTTCTTGCACACGACATGGTCCCCATGCTAGCTGCTGACATTTGATCTGTGTCTTTTCTGTAGTGGAGCACAGTTTGATATAGGCTTGGTGAAGTTATTTGGGAATCATGTTTAATTTTTACATTGCACTAAACCTTCAGTGTCATTAAGGGCTGGGGCGTTGTGTGCGACTTCTTCACTTTGCTTGTGTCGCCTTACTATACAAGACAGAAAGACCATGTGTGGCATGTGTATGGTAGTTCGGCCTACCACACGCCACCCAAGTGGCGTTTCAGGGCCCTCTGGCACAGAGACAGATGACCATGGGTTGAAGACACCAGCGAGTATGTGGTTACCAGCACTCACCACTCCAACAGCTAACAGTGTTTCCTAACAGTGTTTAGTCAGTGGTGGGAGGGCTTGTGTCGGGTGTGTGGGGGCCCCCCTTGTTGTAGCCCGGCGTCAGGCTGGTGGAGGATGGGCTTGCAGTGGCTGGCGTGTACCCACGTTGCCCGTTCTGCGACCTTCTCTGCCGTGTGGGTCGTCAGTAGGACTTGGTATGGGCCGAGCCAGAGCTGGTGTCTCCACGACTTCCGTCGATGGTTTTTGATGCAGACGAACTCTCCGGGTTTGATGCTGTGGAGAGGTCCTGTCGCTGTCTGGGGTAGGGCTGATCCTACCTGTGTTCTGATTGTAGAGAGAGATTTAATTAATGCAATACAGTAAGTTACCAGATCAGCCTCGCAGACCGTGGTGTCCAGGGGTGGTCCGGGTGGTCCCATTCTGATGTTCGGTGGAGCTGCGAAGAGAGTCTTGAACGGGGAAAGGTTATTACGCAGGCCATGACAGTTTTGTGTCTTCGCAACATTTGGCTAGTTTGTTTTTCAAAGAGCCATTTTCGCGTTCCACTGCGAAAATGGCGTTGTCTTTCCAGCGCGGAATGATTTCTGTCAGCAGCGCTTTCGCGACAGTGGACGCTGTGGCATGTTTGGTGGGGAAAGCCTCCACCCATTTGGAAAACATGTCTACCTTGACCAGGCAATATTTCTTGTTCGCGCATGGTGTTAGTTCGACGAAATCCATCATGACATGTTCGTGTTGGTGTTGGGTGTGCGGCGGGTTGTGTCACTCCCTTGGGTCTTCCAGGGTTGTGTTGTGCGCATATGACACTTGCTGTGAAACCTTTTGTGAACCAGAGTGTTTGAACTGCTGTACACATCCCTCCTTTTGACGCGTGGTCCAACCCATGCGTCAACTGGGCGAAACACGGGAACAGGCGCCGCTCGGCCAGGGTAGAGAGGGTGTGGAGGTCTGTAAGGAGAGGAGGGGAAGGCATGGGGAGGGAGAGGTAGGAGGAAGAGGAAGGGGAATAGGGTAGACTGGCCACGGCTTTTGCAGCCGTGTCGGCGTGGGCTTTGCCCTGTGAGACTGGATCGGTGTTGGATGTGTGTGCGGTGCATTTATATACCGCAATGGCCGACGGGAGGTGGATAGCCTCCAAAAGAGCCGCAACCTTGTGATGGTGTAGAATTGGTTTACCGTTGGATTTTAAGAACTGCCTGTGTTTCCAAAGGGTGCCAAAATCATGCACAACGCCAAACGTGTTTGGCAGGCTTCTGTCAGGGCAACAAGCTCTGCTGCCTGTGCAGAGCATCGAGAAGGGAGGGGGGAAGAGAGCACGACAGAGTGTTTGTTCACCACAGCGAACACACTTGGCGTGTGACCGGCCGGTGTCTGGGTGGTGAAACGCGGATCCATCTACGTAGAAAACAAAGTCAGAGTTAGGTAGGGGGACGTCCGAGAGATCAGGACTAGGCGTGCAGATCAGGTCAAGCTCTCCGTGGCAGGAGTGTGGCTGTCCTTCGTCTGGGAGAGGCAGGAGCGTGGCTGGTTTGAGAGTCGTGCAGCGCCGCCCTGTGATGTGCGGGAGTCCCAGCAGGAAGGTGTGATAGCGGAGCCATCACGCTGTGGAGAGGTGGGAGGACTTCTGTTCCTGTAAGATGTTAGAGACAAAGTTGGGAACAAACAGGGTTAGCGGGGCGAAGCCCACGAAGTCGCAGGTCGCGAGTATAGTTTTTTCGCAAGCAGTGACGGCACGCAGACAGGCCAGAAGGCCTCTGGCGACCGGGTCCAAAAGAGAGGAGAAAAACCTGATGGGATGTAAGGTGTCACCCTGGGTTTGTAAGAGAAGTGAGGTCATACTGCCCTGTCGCTTGTCCACATATTGGATGAACAGGCGAGGGGGGTCAGGTATGCCCAAAGTGGGAGCTGACTGGAAAGCCTTTTTGAGGGTGACGAACGCCTCTAAGGCAGGTGCCGTCCATGTGAGAGGTGAGGTAGCGGTAAGAGATTTGGTGGTAGTTAGCTCCCGTAATGGTCTGTCCATTTCGGAGAAGTTAGGAATAAAGTATGAGAAAAGAGAGAATTTGTTTCTTTGTCATGGGTTTGGGAACTTCTGCAATGGCCGCTATTCAGGCCGGGGAGAGAGATTTTCCTTCCGGGGTGATGATGTGACCGAGGAAAGTGACCTTTTGGGTGACGTACTGGAGTTTAGACAAAGAGATTTTGTGGCCATCTTTACACAGATGGGAAAGGAGGGCAAGTGTGCCGGCTTCGCACTGATCCCGGGTAGGGGAAGCGACCAGAAGGTCGTCGACGTACTGGAGGAGAGCGGTGCCCTCAGTGAGGTCCAGGGAGCTGAGGCTTTGAATCGTGAAGAAAGGTTTCGCACATCATCAAAATACACAGCCGTTGTTAGAAGCATGTCTGGTATTGTGGTGAAAAAGATGTCCTCGTAAGGGAGGTCTGGGCCATAATGTGTGTGTGAGGAACAGTGGAGATCAGAAGGTAACATTCGATCAGAGATGGGGTTAATTAAAGGAGTGGTAGCTTGAGAGAGAGACGTTCCCACGGTACCTCCTATCCACCACTGATATGCAAAAAGTGGGGAGAGGACGCTGCCGTGGGTGCATACGAGTGGGAATGAGCTAGGGGAGTCGGCACGACCTTCAGCCCGTCGGCCGATGACGTGACCGAAATTCCCAGAGAAAACATAAGGACATTTTTAATGTCATCTCTCTGTCCTATCAACCCGCGAGGTTGATAGGACAGAGAGATGACATTAAAAATGACAGCTTTGTGTTTCGATCCCCCTCTGGCGTCTGCCAGACGCATCGGGTGAGGATGGAAAAACGCTCTTTTACGGTTTGACCGCAAGCGCTGGTTGACCAGGTGGTCCGACCACTAAGTTTTAGGTGTTATATATTATTTATGTTACGTATATTATGTATAACAGAGTGTGTGGCGTGGGAATCAACCAGAAATGTCATGGGTTTATAATTTAATAAACATGTTATAGTGGGCATTGTTAAATATGAGGAGGATGAGACCGCAGCATAGGTAGCCACGGGTTTGGCGATGGGTGTGCTTAAACGAATAATATGGAATTCTAGCAAAGCCGGTGTATGTTTAGCAAGCGGTTCTTCCTTGCACGGGGCGGGTGAGGTGCGTGTTGTGTGTGTGGTTACGTTACCGACTGAGTGGCTCTGGCTAGAGTTTTCATCCGGGAGTCAGTTGGAAGCGGACGGTCTCCTACATGGGTCATCGTACCGGCCCCCTCGCTCAGCCATGTGCCTTTGCCGTCCTCTCCTTTGAGGACAGTCCCTCGCCAGTATCCAAGTTGTCCACACAAGAAACACCGGGGGCTTTTCCCCGAGGGGGCCCACCATGGCTGCGTGACCAAAGTCATGATGTCCGTGTTCCTCCGAGGAGTAGCGGTCTCTGGGCAATCCTCTACCAAAGGCTAGCTGGCCAAGCGATGCCATGGCGAGGCTGGCGCAAGAGTCGCCCTCTCCTGGCGGTCGACTTTCTTGGCAGTCGTTTCTGTCTCCCTCTTTTCAGCGTGTTTGGCGTGACGCACAATGCCTGTCAAACACTTGTCTTTCCAGCCGCCAACCAGACTGTCGGCTAGTCTTTTCAGGAGAGTTGGACGTAGCAAAATGTAATTTTGAGGAAAGTCTCTAATTGTGTTTCCTCTCCGGCGGTCATGTCACGTGGAACGTCATGACCTGAGTGAGATGTGACGGCTTCTACACATCGATGATAGAAATCTGTGACGGGTTTGTCGGGCTTTTGGCGGCAGTCTCTGAGTTTACCGAGATCGAATCTCGCCAGGAAGGTGGTTCTGATGGCTTGGGCGACCTTTGTGATCCAGACCTCCCATGCCCCCGCTCAATTCCATGTAAGTTGGCGGAGTCGTCTTCTTCTGTGGCTCTGGCGATACGAGAATAATTCTTGGCCTTGAGATGAAGCAACAGGAGTTTGATGAGTTCTGCATCCCTTGGTCGCCAGGTGCGGCACCAGGTGTGGAGAGCTTCGGCGAAGATCTGACCACCTCGGCTGATATCTGGCCAGTCTTTAATAGAGTCGCGCATTTGTTTGTCCATTTGGCAGTGGATCAAAACGGCTGCGCCGTTAGGCCCTGGGAATTCAGTCATCGGCATCTGCTATGGGGGATTGTCTTTTTATTCCGAACAGCAATGTCTTTACTCGGGTTCCAATTGGACTGGTACGTTTCCATTTTACAGGTGTGGATGAGGTACCTGGTTGGCCTGGGGGTGGACTTAATGATAAGTCTGGAGATGGAAATGTCAGTGAAATTGAGGAGGATTGGCTAGAAACAGGGGTGATGTGGAAATGTCCATGTCATCAGACCAGTTCTCGGGTGTTCTGTGTGTGGGAGTGGTGGGTTGAGGGTTGTCAACGGGGTATTGTGGTGGCGGCGGCATGGCTGCGGCTCTCAACGGGGGACAATACGGCGGCACCCAGTCGAGGTCATCACGCTCGCGAGGTCCTCCCTGAGTCAAACTCGGATACAGAGGAGAAACACATTTGTCAGTGGCAGGTTTGCATTGTTGTGCAGATGTTTGTTTGCATTCGTCTTTTTTTTCTTTTGTTTTTTGTTAGCTTCTAGCTCTATTTTGAGCTGCCTCCATCCACCAAGATAAACATTTCTTGTGGTTTTCTATGTCCTTCAAATCTTTTGTACTGACTTTTTTCTTTTTCAACATATCTCTACGTCTTTCTTCCAACTTTTACTTTAAAACTCGGGGTCCGACCCCTACTTTTTAATTCCAGGACTTTCATCCGTTCATTAACCTCAGGACTTTTAAGTCCCTACTTGTTCTCAGGATTTCCAAAATCCCTACTTTTATCTCAGGATTTCTTTAAATCCTTTCTTTTATCTCAGGATTTCCAAAATCCCTACTTGTATCTCAAGATTTCCAAAATCCCTACTTTTCCTCGGAAATTGAATTTCCTACTCTCAGAAATGTAATTTCTTAAATTTCCTACTTTATTCTCGAAGTACTTTTACTTTTACCATTTACTCAGAAGTACAAATATTTCCTACCATGGTCAGGTTATTTGAACAAATCACACTATATTTGGAATAATTGTTTTACGGTAATTTTGTTGAGAATTTTCCTTGAAGATCCCGCAGAGACGGCCGGACGTCGTCAGTGGTCAGTCCCCTCGTCCGTTAATTCGTAGGGTTGGAGGCAGGACGTCTCTGGTCCTGGATGATCAGTCACTGTCCACTAACGGTCCGACGGTCATCCGGGGATCCCACTTCTGACACCAAGTTTGTGGTGGAAATTCTCCTTGTCAATAAACACAAGTGTGTTAAAATGGTCAAGAGTGATTTATTCAAAGATGATCGACAGCAGATCTTTGCAAGGAGAAAAGCGAGCTCCTCCTGAACAATAAAAAGGTGCAGTCTTTATACTGTGGTACAAACAAGCATCGTGACCTTGTTGGGATGTTTCAGCCTGGCTTATACTATCAGCGCTGTGGTGCTTATCAAGCAAGTGGGCAGCTGTGTGGCGATCTCCTGTTCAAGTGCTTTGCAGGCCTTGAGGTCGTATTCTAAGAACCTTATGTTCTAGACGTGTTCAAATCCTGAGAACTGAAGATGCATTGTGTGCGATATCTTATTTAGCAATGTGTGATTATGGCTTTGCTATACAGCTTCAATGTGGTTAATAAGCATACAACAGTATTTTCCTGTACATTACTTTCTGGCCCCTAGTTCCTAGTGCTGTGAGCACTGCGACTGAGTCTTTCTCACACCATTCTTTGGTGGAACTGCAAATCAGTACATTGACTACGTAATGGAGAACTGTACTGGAAAGCTGAAGGTCCTGTAAGTCTTGGGCCAATACCCTGTTGAAGATTGTTGGGCTATCCAAAAACCCATGTGGTAGCCTCGTGTATGTGTATTGGGAGCCCTGATAGGTGAATGTGAATAGGTATTGTGAATCGGGATATACGAGCACACTAAAAAAGGCTGAGCATAGATCGATCACTGTGCACCATTTGGTACCCGATGGAATGTTAGAGAGTAGCGTGTGATGGTCCGGGACAACCGGTGGTTCGGCATCGACAACAAAGTTAATGGCCCTCAGATGATGTACTAAACAATAATCTTGAGTATGTGGTTTCTTAATTGGGAAGATTGGATTGTTGCAGGGGCATGAGGATTTCCTCAAAACCCCCACCTCTTCCAGTCCTGCTATTGTGGAACTGATCCCTTCAATGGCATGTGGTTTGAGAGGATATTGTTTTCGGTGGGTTAGTCCAGCTCCTTTTTTTAGTTTTATATGTACAGGCTCTGCTGACTTTACACATCGTACATCTGTTTTGACCATACTTCCTGTGGTACTTGGTTTAGCAAGATCTTGTGTTCTAGGGCCATAAGCTGTCTGGTAGGGACAGCTTTTAATAGCAACATTTACAAGCAATTATATGCAGTTCCTTGGCCTAGTATCGCTGCTTTAAGGGCTCTCTAGTGATGTGCACCATTGCCTATTTTCTTTGGCAATTTTTAAACTCAATTGTCTATCCTCTTAGACAATCTTTAAATACTTTTCTTTTATCGTCTACCTATCTGCCATTCTTTCTAGTTAAAACATCCTAAACTCTGAAAGTTGTATGAAATTACTCTGTGATGACCCTCTGGATGAGCTCTATGTTTATTCACATCCACACTATCTTCTGTTTTTTTCCAATAACTTTTACAAAGTTTCCCTGTATTTCAGTTTAGAAAAAGAAAACCAATTTATTTTGACAGTTTATTTATGAACTAATGTGAATTAAAATATATTTTTTGACTGACGTTTTTCTGCAAAACACCTGACAGTTAATTTGAACTTGGGCATTTGTGTTTTTTATGTCTTAGATTTATGGTATTTTTATAATAACAATAGTAGTTATCTATACTTTTCTTTACTTTATCGTTTTTAAAGATAATTATGTGGGGTTTTTTAGAGGTGTATGACTAACATGACTAATGAATTAATTCTAACAATTAATATATGTTAAAAGTAAAATATATCATGAAATTATAGGGAGATTTTTTGTAGAATTACAGTGATAGATGTTAATTATGGTAAAGATAATTACTGTATTTTCCACACACTTTTTCCCACTGTGCAGGTTCTGTTCAGTAATTACAAAATACACGCTGTTGTTTACCTATCTACCCTATTTTTTCCTAGAACTTTTTAGACACTACTCTATTTTCAATAACCAAAACTGCGACTACAGATCTTCTATTTTTTACGCTTTTATGCCGGTTGGAGAAGAGACTTTTCTGATACCTTACAGGTGTGGTCCTGCACTCAGACACACAAAATCGAATTTGCAGAAAAAAGAAATGGCTCTGCTGACCTTCATTAATTTTTCGGCCAGTAGTGTCTCCGAAGTGCAGGCTGGCTCATTCCAGGTCTTCAGGTCTCAGTTTTAGTCCTCAATCTCTCCTGGATTGGCTCGTCAATTGTTGTGAACAAAGAGATTCATGCCTGGGCCTGTGAAAAAAAAGCCTGGATCTCTGGAGAACATTTCTATCTTATTCTAACTTCAAAACTTGGAAGAAAAAATGCTGGAACAAAACAAAATCTGATGCGATGAAGTTTATTGCATGTTGGTTAAACAAATACAGTGGCAAACTTTAATTTGACAAAAACAAATTTGACTGCTTTATCTTCGGTTGGACTCATTGCTTTATAGTCGTGGAGAAGCTTTACTCATTTACATGTCCTGCCCCTTTTGGTGTCATATATCCCTCAAAATCCCAGTTTGAGCCAATCGCAGTTCTTGGTCTTTGTTTGCATGCCTTCTGATGTCACTTTCCAGTCAACCAATTGCAGCCTTCATAGCCAACACCCTCCCCTTTTCTTGGAAGACAGCGGTCTTCGGCTTCAGCTGTGCCTTATAAGGAACATGTGACCTTGAAAAATACCATATGTGTCCCACCAAGGCAAAAGCCACCATCTCGCGCATTTCTAAAATCGCCAGGAGCAGCCAAATAAGTTCAAAAAACCTTTCTTGAAGGAAAATAAGATTTTTCCAGATTTGTGTTCCTTTGTGGGTTTTTATTATCCCTCAACGTATTTTCAAAACCGAGTTTGATTTATAAATAGTAGAAAAATGTTAAACCGTGGAGTTAAATATTCCTGTTAGATTACATGAGGAAACGTATTCCACTTACCGAGACGCTAAACAACGCTGAACGACGCAGATCTATCGTTTCCTTTAGAGCAACCTTCCAGGTGAAGATCATTCCTCCATATGATATGATGTAATATGTGATATGAAGTCACAATGTGAAACCGTTTTGATAGAATTCAACCTTTAAATCGTACTACTTTTACACACACGGAGCCATTGTTGTGAAACCGCGAAGAAGAAGATCTCTTTGCGTGAGGCACCTATGTTACTTCCGTAAACAGACGGTTAAAGCGCAGCACGGGGGGTGTTTCGGTCTCACTTGTCTGTGAAAACTTTCTTCTCCGTATCGTTATGGATTATGCGAAGTGGGTGGCGGAAGCTCTGAATCATATTTCGGACCTTAATCTGGCTAGTGCGATAAATCCAACTCAGTGTTAGCAGCGCGTACTGGACTTCATTTTCTGCGATGATAGTCAGTTCTCCGACGGCGACGTAGAAAACAACAGCGATGCTGAATCTGATATTACGCCGGACTTGGAGAACATTTCAAACAGCGGATTTCAAACTTAATGTGACGATGAAACTGAATATTTTCAAGAGCTTTCAGGGCCACCAAGAGCACTAGATACTGGCAACCTCAGTGAAAACCTACTCAAATTAATGTTAGCTATTCCCCTGTGATAGATGATGAATCTCATGCCAGATGAGAGTTTACAATGGCAAACGCTGTGGGGATACTAAGATTTTCTTTGTCTTTCCAAAAAGTGCAGACACGCAAAACAAGATGGACCAACGGACTTCGACAAGGAAATCAAGGCTGACGATAAACCAAGAGGGTCAGGGGCTGGCACCAACAACAAATGGAAGCTGTTGACCTTTTTGACCTTCCTTCCAAGCGAACTATCAAGAACAGGCCAACCAGCGATAACATGCCTCAAAGCCCTGAGGAAGTCGTGCTGAACATGATGCTAGAGGAAGACGGTGGATGGAGAAGACCAGGGATCAATAACCCCCCAAAGTGTGTCCCCTTCTGCCTCACGTGCAAAATAGAAAAAATGTGGACCAGCCAGTTGGCGATGAATTTCAAGAAAAGCTCCTGAAAGTTCTCTGTAAAAAAAAACAAAAAAGGACGAGGATTAACTTTGTCAAAAACTCAAACATCGGTCTGATTTTTCAGATTTGTGTGGCTCAGTTACTGCATGAATTTTTTTTTTACCGTAATTTCATGCAGTTCACACATTTAGCAGAAAGTTATTGTTGTTTTCTGGTTACATGTTTAATGTTATGCATTTGTAATAAGAAATGTTTGTGTACAGGTACTCCTCACTTAACAACCGAGTTCTGTTCCTAGGACTAGGTTGTTAAGCGAATTGGTTGATAAGCGAGGACCCGTGTTATTTCACGGTAAGGGGGCGGGGCCATTGCGAATGCTAGTGTAGTAAATACTGACAGACTGTGGGAATGAGACTGAGACTGAGAACGGTGATGAGATGAGATGTATATAGTGCATATGGTAAATATATCATATATATAGTGTATGTAGTATAGATATATCGTATATATAGTGTATATAGTATATAAAGGGTGTTGCGCGATTGTACGCAGCGCACAATACAGACTGGTCGGACAGCTGGTCGTAAGTGCGAACGGCCGTTAAACAGGTAGATCATTATGTGAGGAGTACCTGAATTCCATGAAATGCCCAAAAAATTGGACACATTGCTCGTGCTTGCAGAAAAGTCACTTCTCAAAGTCAGTATGTGGAAGCCGTGGGAAATGCATCCAGAAGAGATGATGACGGTGAGCTTTTTGGAGTGTATGCAGTATACTCTGCCTCGGGCTGTGAAAAAGGACACACAATTAATGTTGCAGTGGAGGACAAGTGCACAAGTGCAAGTACAACTATGCCACCACCACAAAAGGCTCGTCTGGTGACACCATGGGCTGATGCATAGCGCTCTCCTTGACATGTCCAACATCGTTGGCGGCCATCATTTCTGCTCAACGTGAATCGACTTCCATCAGAGAGCAGCACTGAGGCTCACTGGTCCCTCTTCCAGCGTAAATGCTCAATGGCCCATGCAAGACGATGATGCCTGTGCCTGGTGGTGTGGTCAGGTACCCTTGCAGGTCGTCTAGCACGCAGACCACGCTGATGTAAACGGTTTTGAATGGTCTGACGTGACACTTGGGTGCCTCTCACCTCCCTTAAATGTGCCTGGAGTTGAGTGGCATTCATCATCCTGTTCCGCAGGGCACTGTTCACAGTCAAGCGGTCATCAGTGTGGGATGTGGCCAAAGGACGTCCACTTCTATGCCTTTCTGTGACTCTTCCAGTCTCTGTATCTCTATGGCAACCTGCTGAGGACACTCTGTGACACTCTAAGCTCAGTGGCCACTTCCCTCTGAGAACATCCTGTTGGAAGCCTTGCAATGGCGAGGTACTGTTGATCAATTGTTAGGTGTCGTCTTGGTCTCATGATGTCAAAACGTGAACAGCATGATGAAAAGGACTGTTTAAATACCAATTCTAATTGAACCAGCAAATGTATTGGTCGATTCATGGATCAAATAAGTGTTGTGAATTTTACCGTTCAGCTCCATGTTAGAGAACAGCAAGTTGTGCAAAAAGTACTGAAACACTGAACAGTTGGACATGTACATTCAAAAGTTTAGAGAAGGTGAAATTAAGTTCACCTGTAAAGGTTATAGTGCATTTTAGGTTCATCCTGAAATTTCATCCGAAAGCCGAATATCCCTAACTTTTTGTGAGTAGTATATGTCACTAAGTGACATATGTAGATGACTGAGAATAGGGTAAAACTCTAAAGCCACTTCAGTTAACGACAGCTATTCTCTCATCAAGTTCAAGTTGGTGTGGATGCTGGGAATTTATTTAGAGGTAAGTATACTTTAACTACAGAGATGTTTTTAATATTGGCGTCTAGGCTACCCATTTTGATCTTATCATGTGCAGTTTCCTAATTTTTTACAGTGAAAAAGGAGGATTATTAATTTCACCTGTTCTTTCCATAACAGAGTACCAGAAAACTTTTACTTAAAATGCAGGAATGACATTTATTTGCATTGCATAAATCAATACCATACAGCTGGGTTAGAATAAGAATGAAAAATAAGAACATGAATAGTGAAATAGATATAAAAATAATGATTAAAAGTTTTGTAAAATAATAAAAATTAAGAAGCATACCCATTTCTTTCTGATTTAATCTAATTTAGGGAGAACAGAGCGGTCCTGGTCCAAGGACATTCCAGGTCTTATCTGCTCCATTTGGCAGCGTTCCCACAAACTGCCTGATTCTCCATCCACAGAACTAGGGAGAGCCAAAAGTGCCATAATTTGCCTCTATTTTAATGCAATCTACATCAAAACACGAGTGTTTAATGGTGTTGTAGGCATTCAAAACACGCTTATTTTACGTCATATTCCTTAGGGTAATGAGCCCTACCTTCTGCCAATCAGTTCAAAGTTTCTGTAACCAATCCGTGAAGAGTAAAGCCAGACCAAAGCAGTGCATCGATGAAAGGTGCAGCCATTGTTTGGCTGTTTGCCTTTATGAAAAGTACAGAATTCCGATTCGGTGGATTTTGTGACAGTAAAGAATCCTCTTTTCGACATTCTCCCTGAATACCATTCAGGGAGGATATTCATTAACGTGATTAGTACATTAAAGAAGATCCAAATGACTGTAGCCTATGTTACAAATAGCAAGCAATATATCACAGTTTCTACCACTTTCCATTATGTCCACTGGATGGCATTCTATTATTAAAAAGTCTATTATACATTCAAGATTGAAGAGGTTTGTTCGTCACAAACTTATCCATACGTTCATACATATATGCTGTGAAATGTCCTTGCAACGCACCCGGAGATTATGCACAATAGTTACTGAACCGAACATAATAGCTAACCTCATTCCTACCTAGCTAACTAACTGAAACTAACTGATTTCTAAAACCTAATGCAGTTATTGAATTCAGTTGTTATTTGTAATTGCGCGCCTTTATTACCCCCTTCTTCCCCTAAAAATAGTTGTGTTTTTTTGTTTCCAATCCTCTCTGACCTGACTGCACGGTTGGTTTAAATGCGGAGGTGTTTTCTGGATTTAAGACATCGGTGGAACGTCCGACATTTTGACCGTGTGTTTAATTAACAGCAACAACAAAATCAAGGAGGACTTCTCGAGTGGTGTTTTTTTTATCACATTTTTTCATTTAACCAGGATAAGGTCCTATTGAGATGAAAAAGCTATTTTACAAGAGAGCACTGGAAAACAGGCAGCAGCACAAAATATAAAGTTATAGAAAACAGACAAAAAACAAAAAAGACAATTTTATACTTGCTGTTAATATGAACATACATTTGGGAGCATTAGTCTCTGGCCCAGAGCATTATTAGGGGTCCAGCACCAAAGGGGCGGGAGCCCTATTTCCCTTTTTTTTTTTTGTCAGTGAAAAACTGACATAAGTAGTCTATGAATCTGATGAATCCTCCTCACTCACAGACTCGATGAATAAAATGTGTATTCGGGACAGTTCCAAAATGCCGTCCTCCAAGTTCGGCAATATCGGTCCATTATTGTGGAATAATTTAGTAAAAAAACGTTACTTTTTGTCATCGGCGCAACGCACAGCTCGCACTGGTCAAACGATAGCATTGCAGTCTAGTGAGTGGGACTTTAACTTAAGGAATAAAAGATTAGAAGTCTAAGCCATACAAAGCTACAAAGTGACAGGTATAATTGTACCAGACAAATAACATATCATCATAAATACATACGCTTCTGAGGACAACTGACACGGACCAAAGTAATTTCTACAAAATAAAAACCCAAGAACATCACTGTCAGAATTTATAGACATTCCAGAGACATCAATGTATACAATCTTCCTGAATTATAATCACCGGTAACAATATCCATAACCTATTACATAATACAAGGAACATGTATTTATTGTATAAATGCATTTATTTATTGTGTATGTCTTTTGAAATATTTATATTTTATACATGTATTGGCACATTTATTTATGTATATATTTATTAATACATTTATTACACATTGTGGTCCACATTTAATCCTCATCGGTTGATATTTCAGGCAAAATTTGTGAAATACTCCGAAATTGTAGGATTGTTGAATAGTGGGAACTTGGAAATTTGTAATTTCTGTCAATACCAAATAATGGTGTGTTTTCCAAACAGCGTCTCAGTGAGGATCCTCAAGTCCTTCTACTCTAGAGCGCATCCTGACAGGCAACATCACTGCCTGGTTTGGGAACTGTACTGCTCAGGACAGACGGGCCCTGTAGAGGGTGGTGTGTTCAGCCCAATGTACCACTGGAACTACCCTCCCCTCCCTGCAGGACTTATACACCGGGAGGTGTAGTAGCAGAGCCCGCAGGATCATGAAGGATCCTCACTGCCATGTCAGTCATGCGGTTCCACGCGAGGCACACAGCATTTCTCTATTGTTGTGCAAGAGGTCTAATTTTTCCAACTGCTACGCTGCCTTTTCCATAGAAACCCAAGATAAAACCACTTAGAAATGTCTTGGTAAAGAGTGCAATCAATTAAGGTGTCCATGTTTCCCTCTCCATACAGCAGATAGTCTCTGCTCCTCCCTCGCCAGGAGGTGACCTGGCTGGAGGGGGGGAGGGGGGGGGGGCGCAATACTCAATTATTTGATTATTATTATTTATGTGTGAAGAATACTGTTTATATCTGTTCTACACAAAAATAACTTACTATAGCACTGGTTTTATTTAATTAATTTTTATTGTGAAACGATTTAAAATTGTGTGTGTATGTATATATATATATATATATATATATATATATATATATATATATATATATATATATATATTAGCATACATTTATATTAGTATTACCCACTATCCTGGACACCTCCCCGTCAATCAGATGAACCATTGCAAATTATAACAACCCTCCAATGAACTTGAACCACTGTCTCCCCCCACAGCCATACACACAGCATTACACTAGTGATTTGTGGCAGACTATTATGAAGACTTTTTAGACCCTTTAACTTTTTCTTAAATATAAAAGTTAAAAACATTTTTGGGCAGATTTACGATTAAATCATCTGTCGGTGATGGACTCCATCGATCGCGATTGACATTGATGACAGACATTTTTTTTTTTAATTATTATTATTAGTATTATTATTTTGTTAATCCTTCAGGAAGATTCGGAGTATTGAAAGGGCGTTAGCGCAGTTTACCGTGTTCCGAAAACTGGAGCGGAGTGGGGAAGACGGGGCGGAGGCTCTCGCCCTCTCCGCTCAGAGCTGTCGACGAACCGCTGGTGATCGGACCCCACTTCGCCGCTCGACAACGCCCGTGATCTGCGCTCCGCGGTGCGCACGTCGCAGGCGTGCTGAGGGCCACGTTCCTCATGAATATATCTTGCCCAGACAATCCGCTACCTCAATGCCCATTCATGCCTAAAACATTGAAATAAAAATATAACGCCTGATAAGAAGGGGCTCGGGCACGTGAGTGCTGCTCTATACCCGAAAAACTTTGATTGTAACGTGGCAATATATGATATAATCTCATAGAGAACGATTCCGATTTATTTCATCACTTTCTGACTCGTAGGGAAAATGAAAAACACAACCCTAACTCCTCACTAGTTCCTTTCTCCTCCAGACAGCGGTGCGCGCAGACTCCCGTGCCCGTCTTTTTTTTTTTTTTTTTTTTTTAATTTTAGATCTATTTCTTTTCGGGTTTTTTTTTCCCTACACGTATGAAACGACATTATCAAACACAACTGACTGAAGTGAACCCCTTGCGTCCCCACCTCGTTGCTGTGGGACTTCCTTTAGTAAAAGCTAGATGTTTTTGTTTAAATACTTCACTGGTGAATAATATATCCTGCAGTTCTGGAGCGAGGAGACCCACGTTTGCCAAATTAGATGACGTTCTATGCGCGCACCCCCGTGTGGCTTACACGTGTGGCTGGGGGGGGGGGGGGGGGGATCGGACACAGCCACGACACAGCTGGAAGATATCGCTGACCTGCCCCCCCCCCCCCCCCCCCCCCCCTGCATGCATTAAATTTGTGGAAAGTTGTTTTAAATATACGTTTCCATCCTGTATATTGTTACACTAATGTCTCTGTCGCAATGTAGCTTGAATGTTATTCTCCCTTGTAAGTGGCTCTGGATAAAAGCGTCTGCTAAATGACTAAATGTAAATGTCAATGTCATATTTAGTTGGGCACAGATTTCACTGCATATATGTATGGAAGTATGTATATGTATGTGACAAATAAAAAATCTTGAATCTTGAATCTTGAATTTGTGTTTTGTATTTTCTCGCCGTCGTCCAGCAGATGGGGCTGCTTGTCTCATTGGGATCTCCGCCTCCGCCTACATCTCCCCCGCCCTACTCCGCTGCTGCCGCCGGAGCTTTTATTGTTCTGATGCTGTAATTTTTATTGTACAAGGAAGCCCACGTTTCCACCACTAGACTGCGACACTGACCACAGATTTTGAAAGCAAATCTGCTACACCCAACAAAGCATTAAGCCCAAATTGCAGCAGACACACAACAGCCAGCAATCCAACTTCGGCCAATATTGCACTGATTATAATCCAACATTAAACTCAGTATCACCAAACCAGCATCACGACGGACACACACGGGGAAAAAAAAACACATTTTAACTCACCCTCTCAGCGTGGACCCATAGAGGGATAGAATTGAGCTGGTGACGCCATTTTCCGGGTGAATACAAACTTCCCTGCAAAAGGTCCAGATAACCGCCTTTCACAAAACGACTTCTCGCTGTCGGCAGGCTCCTGAGACATTTTCTTGCATGGCCCCACAAAGGTTATGTTCGCCCCGTCCAGCAATTCACTTTCGAAATTGCAGACTGGGGACCAACAAGGTCAAGGGCAAGGGTGTTCCGTACAAGTGGTACAGTTGAAATCGACATGAACGGAACACGCGGGCTGCAGACCGTGATGCCTTGGAAATCGGTCATTCAGAGTTGACAAGGCACCAAGATACTTCAGCAATGCACTAGCTAATACCATCCACGATTTGTCCGACTAGAATCATACCCCACAATTCGCTACAATACTCATACCGCGCACAAATCACATTCAAGAATGTGTTAAATAACAATATAAAATGTTGTTTACTTTGATTGGCCACATGCAAAACCAGGCGTTCAGCCAATCTTCTGCGTTGTCTTGAACAGCCCATCTGTCACGATTTGTCCGTCATATATTTTGGGAAAATGAAACATATCCCTTGTTTTATTAGGCAATTTAACTTTTTGTAGCCTATTATTTATATAATAGGCTACAGGGCTATAATAAAGCCCTGTATCCCTTAAGAATGCCCATGCTCAGTAATCCATTTAGTGTGAATTCCTGCCCCCCTAATTCCATCAGATTATTACTCTTCCGTGTCCCATACTTCCAACAATTTAGAACTACCTGCTCTACTGACTCTACCACCTGACATCCCTCATACAAGCCTGGTTGATGTTTCCCAACAATGTTCAGTGTTGTGTTTAGTGCATAATTCCCCAACCTTAACCTTTTCAGACTCTTTTGAATTTGATATAGATGCCTCCCCTTCCCCTCTGCCCCCCACCTTTCTTGCCACATTTGTTTTTTTCCCCAGATTACATATTTAACTTCTGCTTTACTGACACAAATTTGCATTGCTATATTTCCTTTCTTTAGAGCCCTCTTCTCCAACTCATCCAGCCTCTCATTCCCCCGATTTGTTATTCTTATGACTGACTTGAGGACTTCATATAGTACATCTTGACGACTGTTTGAATGAAAAGACCTTAAACTTGCTAGGGCTGAGTGTGAATCTGAGCATATCAACACTATTTCTTGTCTATTTTTTTTCCACCCATTGTAGCACAACCAGCCATGCCGACATCTCCACTGTGTAAACCCTTAATTTATTGGATGTTCTTCTGTTGATTCCAAATCCTTTTGCTGGTATTTCCACCGCAAACCCTCTCACTCCTGTCTCAGGATTCTTGGTACCATCTGTATAAATCTGTGCAAAATCACTATACTCTTTCATTACATGATAGTTGAATGCACTTACCAATACATTTGATCTTTTTCTTTCCTTTTTACCTCTTACACATCCCAGTCTATATCAGGCCACACAAGCATCTATGGAGCCTAACCGGATAAACAACTCTAATTTCCTTACAAGAGACCTGGCTGCTGATCCATACGCTACACTGCCCTAATCCAACACAGATCTTATCAAGGCCACATACATTCTTTGCAACAATGAACAATTTGCTCCCCATTCTCTACCAGTCAAACATCTCATCACATTTATTACTTTTTTTGCATTTTTCTCCTATCTTCCTGAAATGGTCTGCCCAAGTTTTCTGTGAATCAAAAAGAACTCCCACAAATATAAATGTTCCAACCCTTTCTAATTATTTCCCATACATCCTTAGCTTCATCCCTTCCTCAGTTCTTTTCCTGGTGAAAAAGACTGAGTTTTTTCTACTGAAAATCTACACACCCAACCATAGCCCCACTCCACCACCTCAGCAATTGCTCCTTGTACTTTTCTTGTTGTGTGCTCCATGTTCCTTTCACTTTTCCACAAGGCCCCATCATCAGCAAACAGGGATCTACCTATATCTACTGGTACCATTAAGAAGACGTCATTGATCATCATGATGAAAACAGTAGGGGGCTTATCATACTACCTTGAGGTGTGCCATTTCCAACTGTGTACTGATTTGTCTGACCTAATCCGTACTTGAATTTTTCTTCCAAACAAAAGATCCTTTACCCAGTTCAAAACTCTCCCAATACCCATCATGCGCAGCTTAATTGACAATGTTTCTTCCACATCGTGTCAGAGGCTTTTTCGATGTCAAAAATACTGCAATGACTGATTCTTTATTTGCCTGGGCCTTTCTTATTTCACCTTTGCGGTGAAAGCAAACAAATCAGTCCACGCACTTTTAGAATTCTTTATTTTCCTCCGAGACTTTTCTTTTTGGGATTTGAAATGCATAGCTACTGTATTACCGGAGAAAGAGTTCAAAATATGAGGATGAATAATATGGCTGTTTGGTCAGAGCTGCAGTCTACTTACTTACTTCATTCCCGGAGAGCACGTTCTGCAGCTATCCAGTATCCACTCCCAGCTGTATTCTCTCCCATTGGCTGGAATGTCTGCATGTGCACGAGTAAGGGGCCGAATACTTGATTTTGATTGGGTGGTTGCCACGTAAGGACGTAGAATATCTTATCGACTGCTGCTTCTTTCCATGCACTTGGTAATCGTCCCTCCTCCCACACTCTGTTATAAAGGTGCAGCAACATGGAGAAAGCTCATTCCCCTAGATGCTTCAGCATAACATAACAATTTGATCTTTCCCTGGAGAGGTTGGTCTTGATCTGTTTATTGCTCTCACCTTTGCCAAAGTAAATGGTTCATCCATTATATCACTTCTTTAGAAGCTCCTTTGCAGCGGCCCCTCCATTTTGCTCAATCACTTCCTCACAAACTCGAAATCTTTAAATACTGTCCTTGAAGTTGGTCGGTATTCACCGGTACGCAGTACCAGCACTTACTCTTTGGCGTATTGTGTACTGTACTGCTTCTTTTAATTATTAGAACACGCAAGCTGCGAGCCCTGGCTAGAGGTTGCCATGTCATTGACCTACCTGACGGCTGAAAGTAATGAAAACAAATAGCATACATATGGCTATGGAGAAGCAATATAAAACAATGTGATGAAATAATATCCCAAAGAAATACAGATATATATGATTTGAAATGTTTGGTATTGGTGCTTTTTTGTTTTTCATTGCATTACAAGTAGCCACACAGTTTCAACAACAACAACAAAATGTTGATTTGTGGATTGCATTCGGGCATTAGCATTGGAGCTTTATGTATCTCAGACACGGAGAAAGATGCAAAAGTGAAATGGCAGCTCAATGTTCTTGCATGGAACAGCAGCTTCAAAGTTCAACTGGACATTGAAACCCAAGAGATAAAATGCTCTTTACAACAATTACGTTTAGCTGACATAACATATCTCCTTATGCCTGATCTCCCATTCTGCCTTGGTCCACTCCCTTGTGCTCTGTTAACTGTGGCCCACAAACTGCAGCACCCTGCAGAGCATCATCTACAGGGACCAGGAATACGTCTGCTGCCATGCCTCCATATCTGAACTCTCATGAGCTGCGTCAGTAAACGATCGGACCGTGCAGTACATGGTATTACTACTATGGGCGTAACCATTCCCAAATCCCTTACCTTTACCCACACCAACCCCATTGTGTGTGGCTTGTAATCACTGAAACACTTCTCAGGAAATCGTGTTGTTGCGGACTTTGGAACTGAAAATAAACTCTTGTCATCAGCTCATACGTCGGCAGGATTTATTCATATCAGCGAGCATTATGCCCAATGAAAGAGGAGAAGCTAACGCACTTCTTGAATGTAATGGGGAAAAACAGAGTTAAAACATAGTTAGAGTGGAGTTATTGGCGAGACAACTTTGGATGGCAGCCTCTTGCGGTAAGTGTTTGGGTTATAATTAAATAGCAGGGCTATCTGTGTGTGTGCGTGTGCCTGGGCGTGCGTGTGTGTGTGTGCCATCACTGAGTAGTTCTGGCTCCACCTCTATCCAGAGCCCTGTTTGTCCAAGCTGGTACTGCTGCTACTGGGGGGTAAGCAGAGTGGAAAGAGCTCTGCCGGAAACACCATACTTTGCAGGACAGTTTTCCAGACAACTGCAGGGATGGCCCGCAGCTCCAGGGAGAAGAGGAGTGTATTTGGAAAACAGGTATAGGTTTTAATACTGTAATAGAGGTGATCGCGCTGTGTCAAACTCCTTTGCCGCAAACATTTCATCACGCAGGTGACTGTGGTGGACACCCCAGGGTGGTCCTCTTCATCATCCTCTTCAACGGGTTCAGACAGCATCTCCCGGGAGATCAATAGAGGGCTTGCTCTCTGCCTCCCTGAGCCCCACGCCATTCTGCTGGTGCTGGCCGCCACCTCCCCCTTCGGCCCGGAGGAGTGGGCGGACATGGAAGTCCATCTTCGGCTGCTGCAGACCAGCATCTGGCAGCGAGCAATGGTCCTCTTCACCCATGGAGATGAATTAGGTCAGTATTACTCACTGTTCCAGACTTCAGCCACTGCTGCCATTTGTGACATAAAACTGTGGTCATTTGATTTGGCAGGAGCCCTGTCTATCCAGGAGCATGTTAGAAGACAGGGGAGGAGCCTGCAGTGGCTGATGGAGCGATGCAGGAACAGGTACCACGTTCTAGCTTGCAAACGTGGGGGAGTCCCATCGGAACAGGTCCAGGAGCTCCTCGCCAAGGTGGCAGCGATGGCGGGGGCCAACGCAAGACCCGGGCTGATCCCACAGATGAAGTACAGTCTGCTGAGAGAAGAACAGATAAGGAGAGAAGAGAGTAAGCAGCGTGGAGGAGAAGGGGATGTAGAAAAGGCAGCGATGCATAATGGGATGGAAAAGAAATGGGGGCTGGTGGCCCCAGGAGTTCCAGCTGATCCTGGTCCTACATACTCTCTCATGGGTAAGGGAAGATCACTCCCAACGTTGGAAGGTTTTGTGTGTGTACGGTCACCAAAATGCTATGGAAGAAGGGCCATGACATGTAATCAGGTGTCCTAAGCTTGCTGTTGGCGTTTACTGTTTCTCAAAAAACTGGGAGATAAAAGTGAGTCCTACAGTATTGAGGATTTCAATATAAGTCCATGATCAACACACCTACTGTGTAGTCAATGCATAAACAATATGACCCCCCCCCCCCATGTTGTATAATTCTTGGTACCCTAACAGACCCTGCTACATTGAAGAACAGCCTGGCCTTTATCCTACTGGGAAGAAGAGTTTCAGGGAAGAGCTCAGCTGGCAACGCCATCCTGGGAAGAGCAGCGTTCCAGAGTGGCAGAAAGACTGCTGCGTGCACCGTGGGCCATGGAAACATATCAGGCCGGCAGATAACGGTGGTGGACACCCCAGGGTGGAGTCTGTTTGGTCTGGCTAAAGCCCAGAAGGTCAAACTGGAGATCGCTCGAAGCACCTCCCTCTGCCCCGCGATGAGTAAAGTGACAATTTTGTTGGCTATACCTGTGGACTCCTTCAAGGAGAAAGACCAGTTGGCGTTGAAGAGGTACCTCTGCGTTTTGGGGGATGGTGTGTGGAAGCGCACGGTGGTGCTGTTCACCTACGGGGCCGAGCTGAGAGGGAGGACAATTGAGGGGCACATCGAGGAGAAGGGAGAGCCGCTCCAGTGGGTGGTGGAAAGATGCGGCCACCGGCACTGCATCTTTGACAAGAACATGGAAGATGAGACTCAGGTTTCTCGACTTTTGGGCATTGTGGAGCATCTGAGGGAATAATATGAAAACAAAACAAAAAAAGTATTGTTGATAGAGACCAATTTTAAGTACAATAAAAGTAGGGTTGTCACCTTCAGCTCAGAGAAATAAGGCACACTTACTGCATACCCCAACTCATTGTTGTTTCTCACAAAGTGCCTCGAGAAAACAGACTTATTTAAGTGCTTTATTATCTGCCAAAATGCTGCTAAAAACAAATCTATATAAAATCACACTGTCTTAAAAATTGGATTTGACTTAAAGATTAAATTATATTATTTAATTTAATACAAGTGTTCATATAAATTGAAATGAGTGAAGCATACTATTGATACAAAACATTGAAGGTTGTAAAAATTTCAAGTTTGTAAACATTCGTTCTCATGAGCAGTTCAGTCCCTCTCAGTGCCTTTGTTTCTAAATCTCTGGGAATTGCACCAGAAACTCAATTATTGCATACTTGCAATGTTCAATACTGCAATTATGCAACACTTTACAGAATTGCAATCATCTGCAGTATTTCTCTTTCTGCACTCGTTGCTTTGGGCTGCCTCCAGTTCCTCCATCAATTACACATTATATTATACGCAAATTCCTTGTAGTGCAATTGTTCCTAATAAAATGTTAGATTTAAAATACTTCGCCCTTGCGCGATAGGCTGCAGTTTATTTTATATTTCAACACCAATAAAACCAAAACAAAACGCATAATCACGTCACTTTGTTTGGGTGTCTAGTCCTCCTTCTGATATCAAAGCCAATTGGAAGGTCGCTAGAGCTCAAACGCTCGCTATTGGTGAACAGCGCGTTCCACTCGGCCAATCATAACTCAGCACATGACATTCGCTACGACGCGTCTCGCTCAACGCGGAAGTGCTGCGGTTGTTGCCAGGTCCGCGATTTTTACTGCGGATAAGGGCTGCTTTTGAAGCGCTGCTTTGCATGCAAATTACTTGTGCCGCCCCGCCCCCCCCCAACGGGTTTCCGCTGGTTTTGATTGGCCATCACGCTGGATTTGTCGCACAGCCCTGGCAACCCCGAAGTACAGTAACGTTATTTAACCCGAAGGTCGGTCGACTTGAGCTGCCGGTTTGAATATAGTCGATGATGGTTTCAATGAGGTTATAAACATATAGTTGTTCGACTTGCATTTTCTTTTTGCTTTGGACGGTTTTGGGGTGGCGCGGTAAATGGGTCAACGGCCCACATTGGAAGTCGGCTCCGGTGTCTTGCTGCTCCTCTGCTGCCATGCTTCCCGGCGTGCTGTGTGGGGCCGCCTTCTTCCCCGGGCTCTTCTTCGGCTTGAGGAAAATCCTCAAGTCCACGTTCGCGCACTGGGGCGACGCGGACGTGGTGGTCGTCAGTGAGAGGTATGGCCGCCTTGCACGACTTTGTTTGCCGGATTGTCGACCCCAAAAGTTCACCTGACTTTGTCGCCCCCCCCCCCTCTGCTCCAGGGTGGTTTCCTCCATCCACGCGTCCCTGGCCACGGCCTCGGGGGTCCTCATAGTCACCTCCTGCAGGAACGTGATGACGGACAGGTTGGGTGGGCGTCGATTGCGCAAATAAAGCTTGGACGAGCGTGTGATGCAGAACCTAAACGATCTATTCAGACTTTCTGTGATCCGGTCACGCGCAGGCACTGGCTGGCCGACGGCTTTGCGCTCTTCGGAGCCCCCTACATGGCTTACGACCTCTACGCCATGTACCTGAGCTATTACCACCACCACCGGCGGCGGCGGGAGGGCGAAAGTGTGGACGGCGCCTACCGAAACCACTCATTGCAGACGGTTAAGGGGTTCCTGTCGAGGGACCGGCTGATGATCCTCCACCACCTGGCGCTGCTGCTCGTTTTCATGCCCGTCACACTGGTGAGGACGGAGCGGGGCTCCCTCCCAAAACCGTCAACCCATGGGGGAAGACATTTATTTGATTATTTGACCCCCCCCCCCCACCTTTATTTAAATTTGTTGATTATAGAAATTATTTTCCCTACATTTTGTCTCTTTTGTATACACCAGCTGGTTAGCTATTAAATAAAATACCTTTTGAAGACCCCTAAACATTCTTTATACTGGGAACAACCCCCCCCCCAAAAACAACAAACAAGGAAGACAAGTTCTGTTTCTTTTTATACACACACGACCAGAGAATGGCCTGCTGACCGTGTGCATGTGTGCAGTTCTTCAGGAGGGGACTGGGAGACTTCTTCATCGGCTGTTTTTTCATCACAGAGTGTAGCACTCCCTTTGTCTCACTGGGGAAGATTCTCATCCAGGTAAACACTTCTAAAAGTTAGATGTGGAGGTGTCTCATATCATTTCCGGCTGTCAGTGTCTTTAACCAATTCCCTATAGCCAGGTGGTGTAGTGCAGGGTATATGGAGTAAACCAACTTATTTTTCAGTCACCATTGTGTATAGCCACTTTTAAATCGCCTCTGATGCGCATCTTTCAGTAGTGTCCTGCAATAGCCAAATCATGACAGTCCGAGCATGTTCTCTTAAACACTCGCTAAGGAGGTGATCTTCACAAACAGTGGCTAATGATGTAGTTGTCTCACCCTATAGTCAGCGGGCCTGTATTGCTCGATTGCCCTTCGGTGGCTAATGTTAATTCCATGATGGTCATTACTCCCTGAAGTCAAGCGACAGTTTTCAAATACTACCGGACCCTTTTTGTGTGAACTTAATATGCGAGAGTAGTCTTACATGTCACTGTTTAACACAGGGTGTTTATCCTTTGCTGGATGGGCCGCTTAAAAATAACTTTTTTGGGAAAAAATTAATTACTACTGCCTACAGTCTCTCTATCTATCTCTATCTATCTCTATCTTAAAAAAAACAAAACTTTTTTTTACACTTCCTAGCTGGGCCTTGACGAGAGCAGACTCCACAGGATCAACGGCGTCTTGGTGCTGGCCAGCTTCTTCGTTTGTCGCATACTGCTGTTCCCCTTCATGTACTGGATGTACGGCCGACAGCACGGCATCCCCCTCCACACAGTTCCCTCCCATCTGCCGCTGCACTGCAACGTGGGCAACCTGGCCATCCTGGCACCGCAGGTCTACTGGTTCATACTCCTGCTGAGGAAAGCACGCAGGCTTTACCTGAGGCAAAGGAAGTGCCAAGGTGGTAGCGACAGAGCGAAGAAGGAATGAAACCCTTTACGACATCCCAGGATAGACTCTGGGATTCTTTTGGTGATTTCTTTCTTGAGTTAATTCAAATTTCATGTGACTGTAAAGACATGAACAATTCCATTCTAATTGTTGTGCATGGATTCAATTGCAGTTTTACTATCATTAAATAAAAGGCCACTGGTTTCTTCAGAGAATGACACTGAATCCTTTCAACAGAGCTGGGAAGATCTTTACCATGTCCCAGAACACACACACACACACACACACACACACACACACGTGTATGTGTGTATATATGTGTGTGTGTATATATATGTGTGTGTATATATATGTGTGTATATATATGTGTGTGTGTGTGTGTGTGTGTGTGTGTATGTGTATATATATATATATATATATGTGTGTGTGTGTATGTATATGTGTGTGTATATATATATGTGTGTGTGTATATACAGTGGGGCAAAAAAGTATTTAGTCAGCC
>NC_137197.1:28772593-28792593 GCF_960531495.2 Zeus faber | reverse complement strand
TTAGATGCATGTTTGAAAAGCTCAAATGAAAAATCTGAGTGGTATTTTCAGAAAAAACAACAACTTTAAAAACATGTTTTGGGGGCCTCAGAGACCATATATTAACTTGGTGAAAATGAGCACAATAGGTCCTCTTTAACACCAAAGGTGGGATGCTTACAAATTGACACTGGGACCTGTGTCGTACCAAGACATCGTTCCACATATAACAATCAGTCTAGTTAGTACATCATCACGAAAGCATGATTGGAATAAGAGAGCAGGAAGATAAAGATGTGAATGCATTACCCGTTTTAGCATTTTGGAGAAGAAAACTGATCGACATACAGTACAAAGAACACATGAAAAATGGATCTGATGGCTCTGTGTATGGCTGCAGCTCTAGGCCAAAAGTCCTACCTGCTCAGGGAGATTGCAGACCGCCAGCAGAGATGAGGGCACCTCGTTTTTGAAGTGCTCCCCCCAGACAGGCTTCAAGTAGAAGCGCACCGTCCAGTCCAGCTCCTCCACCTTGCTGTAGAGCCAGAACAGGGCCCTGGACCAGGTACCGGGGGCAGACGCGACTTCTCGGCCCACCAGCTGCCCCAGGGTGGTCAGCACTAACACCAGCAGCTCCTTTGTGTCCATTGAAAAGTGGGGTAGGGCGTCCTCAGCTGGCTCCTCCCAACACCTGGTAGAGGAATTATGTGGGGTTGGTAAGGAAGGGCAAGACAGTTTAGGGGAGTTTGAATTCACAAAAGCTCAATCAAACCTTACAAATAGTGAAGGTCAGTGATTTAAATGGCGTAGCAAATAGCAATAACTAACTGGCTTCAATTCACAAAACAGGTGCATTTAAAGGCACAATAGGATATCTTTTGCACATAAATCAGCCAAATGTGTCACTGATCTGTGCTTCTGACAGCCACCTCTTGCATTGTTGTTCACTGAACTTGCAGTGTTGTTCACCATCGTAATAATTCTGCTAATTATATAATCTGTATGTTAATTGCGAACAATGCATGTCAGCCTAAGATAACGGAATCACCTGGAAGCCCGGTTGAGGTGCTGTGCTAGGACACAGAGCAGGGGAAAGGGGGAGCAGTCCATCACCCAGTGACGAGAGGAGGCCGGCTCCTGGAGCTCCACAGTCAGAGCACTGTGGAGTATTTGCACACTCAATTCCATGCTTATGGGGCCGCGGTCTGGAGAAGAGATGGGGAAGTGTTGCATTTGAGAAAGATTTGTATTGCACTACTACATTCAAAGTCGGAATTTATGGAAGAATACCCACCCTAAAGACCTATCAATTTAATTGTTATTTTTAAGACAGAGAATTTAGACCATTGTTGTATAAAGGCACTTCAAAAGCATTACTGAAGGAATATTTTCTCACCCGTAACACAGTAGTGGGGTAGGACGAAGAAACTGACCACCTCGCGCGGTGAGAGAAGGCTCCGCATCTCCTCCCCGTCAACCACTTTGACTGGCTCCATCAGCAGCGCCAGGAAGCTCAGGAACTGTGCCACCTCGTTTGACATCAACTCTTTGGTTAAGACTGTCTCCTGCAGACAGCTGCAGAGGAGGCTGGCATCCCCCGAAGCGTCCCTGCTCCCGTCTCCCACTGCTGTTGTGTCTTCTCTCCCAATACCCCCCATCAACCCTGGCAGCCTCTGCAGGATCTTGGCCATGAGGGAGAAAGCCCCCTTATTGAAAACAGCCGTGTGGCAGCAGCGCCGTAGGGTCGCCTCTGGGTTCTGAAACGCTACCCTTGCCACCAAGGAGGTGGCTGTGTCCAAGTTACCGTGGGAACCTGCCGTTGCTGCTCTGCCCCCTCCCTGGATGATGCAGTTAAATGCCATGTTGAGTTCCTGCCCAAACCCCTCGATCAGGACAGGGGGGGCGCAGCTGCCGTAAAACCCCCTGCTGGACAGCTTCAGCATGGCATCCAGCGCTTTGTTCTTGTCCTCCAGTGAGAGCTCCAAAAAAATGTTTGCAATGGTCTTCGACAATTTTCTACATTGGCTCACGTCCGCTCCCTCTCTGCCACATTTGTATATCAGGGCATCAGCGAGTGTGACCACAGTGTCATGTTGTTGGAAGGCCGCCTGGTTTTTTTCCAGGCAGTCTGTCCAGCGGCTGTCGCGCGCAGCCCAGCTCTTCTCGGCAGCAAATACCTTTGCAAAGTCTCCATAGTCTTCCAGGCGATGGTCAATGATAGACATGGTGACCCTGGCCTTCGCCTCCTGGCTGCTCTCTGGATCTAGGAAGGCGAGCAACTCCAAGACTTGTCTCAACCCGTTCATCGCCTCCCCTAGGACCTGTTCACCCTCCATGCCACTCATAGTCTCAAGTTTGCTGACTCTCTCCAGTGCCTCGAGGGTTCTCTGGGCAGACTGGCTGAGCCTGAATACAAAGTAACTAGGATCAGAGCCGTCGTTGGCTTTTGGAAGCCCTCTCTGTTGACAACACTGCATGAGCTCTGTTACTAATCCCAGGGCTTGAGGTAGCGTCACTACATTCGGTCGAAATGTAGAGGGGCTGTGGGACACACGCAGGTCCCTTTGGGCCTCTTGGAGGAGCACCGAACTCCATTTCCCATCATCCTCCTCTTTGAGGCTGGCGGCCTTCGACAGGATACGCAGCTTCTGCTCGGTAGGGAGCACCACGGCTTGGTCTATTAGAAAGGAGGTGTAGATGGCATCAAGGGCCACAGAGAGGGCTTGGCAACAGAGGTCGGCTGTGAATATATTGTTCCTTACATCTCGTAGAGTGTGAAGGAGAATGTAAAGGACATCAGAGGACTGAGAGGACTGAGAGGACGACGGCGGAACGCTGGCGGTATCTAGTTTGAACCTCTTGGCAGCCTGAGTGGCCGCCACGGCAGACAGAGGCTGAGGGCAGGAGAGACGGGCAAACTGCTGAGCGAACATCTGCCCCAGACTTATATCGACTCTGTCCTCCACTCTGCCTCTCCACAGCTCCCACCACACATCCAGAAGGAGGCGGACGTCCTCCTCCGAGGTGGGGCCGCAGGTGACGTGCTTGGCCAGGCCTGTCAGCTCGGAACAGACCTGGGCGTTGGGTAGACAAAGGAGGAACTGGCCGAAGATGTCGGCAGCCTCCATCGACTTCACCAGCTCCAGCAGGACCACGCGGCTGACCTCAGGGAGGCCATTCTGTAAAGGGAAGAGCGGGTTCTCCCGCCAGCCGGTCTCCACATCCTCCCTCAGCTCCCTGCACAGCTGCTTGCACCACAGCACACACACTACTTTTGCTTTCCAGTGGAGGACGTTGGCCGGACTGCTGTGCTCCACCTGTCCGCACAGGTCTTTCACTGCAGCCAGGATGGGCTGGCCCACCCTGGCCCAGTCACATTTCTGAACAGAGGCAAGGGATAAGGGAAGGCACAGCTTGTCGGCCAAAAGGAAGCCTCCTTGAAGAATTGCAGACTCTGTAGGGAAACACAGGACATATCTGTATCACAGATACTATGATTTGGTATGCCACTGAGACAGAACACCTTCAATTTAAATTTACAGTTATAGTTCAACAAATCAACAAATCTTTTGTGTCAGCTAGTTATGACAGTTTCCAATTTAAAGCATAAACTAAGTGACAACAATATATCACCATGAATATATATATATAAAATATATACCTTTGTCCATCCTCGGCGCGATAGTACACCAAAGGAAATGCAGGACAGGTTTTTAAATTCCCATTCCTAACACAAATGATACTCCACGCTTTACTCTCAATATCCCTCTCAAAGCTCCAAGCGTCTACTTGTTTCTTTTGAACAAACAGCACCGAATTCAATCGTTTCGCGAATCGACAATTTGCGGTTCAAATTGTCTCCATGTGTACACGTCCAGAGCCAACTCCGAGCCAGCGCGCACATCTGCGCCTGTGTGGAGCGCTTCCTCTTCACCGCGCCAACGAGTGTTCACAAGGGGCGACACGTCTCCTCCGAAAGACTGTCCTGTCCGCCCCGCAGCGCCACCAGGACAACCGCGGTACTGCAGTTTATGTGGCACGACAGGAGCCTGTTTATCGTAGTACTGTACAAATATATATATATATATATATATATATATAAAATTAGGCTACACAAATATTCAATTTAGCTCACTTTTTGCGGACTAAAAGTGCAAAGCTCATAACAAATAAACCCACCATCATTAGTGAATATGCTTTATACCTTAATACATTTTCTTCTTTGTATATCTTTACATATTTTCATATTTTTAAACTATTTCCTAGTTTTATTAATTTCTTTATATTTTGATATTTTATTTGTAATATTTATTTTAATATTTAGGTCTTCCGAAATGAAAAATACAATGAAATGTTTTTTTAAAATTTTGTTCTCTTGTATTAATTTAAATACTGTTGTAAAAGCAAACGACGAGAAGACGCCATTCTGGTACGGAGCAAATGGTGGGGGCTCGTCGCCCAATGTTCCAGAAGGAACGGGAGGAACTAACTAGCTAACTAAAATAATCATTTTTCAATTCCTTCATGGACCCGTAAGGGGGGGGGGGGCGGACCCCAGTTTGGAGACCCCCGGAATTACTTTTAGTTTTAGTGCTAAACAAGGAGTGTGTCCAAACACCATGTTTCAATCCAGCCATGTTAAGTGTCAATTACATTCTTTGGCTTTCGTCACTGAGAAGCAGGACAGACTTGAAACCAAACTTGTTGTTGAAACGAAAGCGAAAGCGCTGTCCTGCACACTGCAAGCAAGCTGCACGGAATAAACATGGAGGGATTCCCAATACTGTTCATTTTCTCGCTTCTTTTCGCGGGTAAGCGATTTCTGGATATGATATTCTTGCGGAATTAGCCGCGTTTAAGTCTCTCTCTCTCTCTCTCTCTCTCCCAAAAAAATGAATTCACTTTCCAAGGGTTGTTAAAATGTATTTGTACTTCTGAGCAAAGTTAGCTTCAAATAGGAATAGCAAAAATGTAGACAGGACAGTTAAGATTGGTCGATACAAATAAGGATATGGGCTAAAATGGTCAGAAATGTGTAAACATTGCACTTCAAAATATGGACATGGAGGAATACAGTAAATTTCCTTGGACTAGGCCATCCACTGTGCTTGAGCTAGTATCATATTTCTCCATCTCATATATACAGTGTATCTATACTGTATACTAAACCCACCAGCCACAACATTAAAACCACCTAATATTGTCTAACCCCCCCTACTAGTCACTGCAGGGAACACCCCACAATTTTGGAGATGCTCTGACCCAGTTGTCTAGCCATCACAATTTGGTCCTTGTCACAGTCGCTCAGATCCTTATGCTTTCCCATTTTTCCTGCTTCCGACACATCAACTTCAAGAACTGACTGTTCACTTGCTGCCTAATACATCCCACCCCTTGACAGGTGCCATTGTCACAAGATGAGCAATGTTCGCTTCACCTGTCGGTGGTTTTAATGTTGTGGCCGATCGGTGTGTATTCCTCTGTTTCTGTTTCTATTCCTCCCTCACTTTCCTCTCTCTCATTGCTCTCAGGAATCCGATCTATGCAACCCGTGTCTTGGCTGCCCTGCACCTTCATAGATGAACACGTGTCCGTGAACGGGGAGGGTCACCTCGAGACCCAGGTTCAACCCCGAGAGGCGGTGCTGCAGTTTGGCCAAGCAGGAGACATTTTGGTGAATCCCCACACTGTCACTTTCATGGTCACTGGTAGGTGCCATCCTAAAATGACAACTCAGCACAACAACTATTGTTTTCCCTCTTCCACTGTATTCAGCTCTACTCCTTCCTACACAATCAATCCTCATTTAGCTTCAAAGGTGGACCTGCGTTCGTACATGGAAGGGGGCGACGCAGAGCACGTGGAGTGTGAGGTGCGCAGGTACAGTACACGAGGCATCCAAGTGCTGTGGCCCAGCCACAGGGCCCGGGAGTACGACCGCTGGTTCAAATGCTCCCTCAAACACAGCGGGGGCCGTTTCAGAGTCATCGGCTTCCTCAGACACACCCCCGCCGGGCCACCCCCGGGACAGGAGGACCACCGTAACTTGCCCGTCATCGGGGACAAGGATCTAATCGTCACCTCCGGTACTGACGATCCCCATGTGAGAACCTTCTTGAGTGGTAGCTATGAGCACCGCGACTTCAAGTTTTTCGTCTGTGATTTCCAGCTGCTATGGTGCTCCATACCCGGACCCCGGTGGTGCGAGCGGGACTGCTGTCTGACCAGAAGCTCCACTGCCAGTTCGCCGTGGACCACAAGGGCCCTAAATTCACGGCTGAGTGGCGGGCGCAGCGGCATGGAGATTGGACCCAGTTGTTCAGCTACAGCAACTCGGAGAAGAGCGGGACAGGGGTCACGCTGCGGGCTCTGGTGGCAAGTGGGGACGTCTCCCTCTCCCTCCCTCCCGTCAAGATTGCCAGCGAGGGCAAGTATGTCTGCTCCGTGTCCGTGTCTCCTCTGACTGCCGTCCAAGACATAACTCTGGATGTCGTCGGTGAGTTAAAAATGTGGAGGAAGCTGGGGGTGTGGGTCTTCATTTAAGGTGTGTCTCCCCATTTTACGTAATGCAATTTCATTCATCTCTAAAGCGTTCATTGCATGGTTGTTTCTCCTCAGAACGTCCCCGCGTCTCCCTCAACGTGGGCCCCGAGCTCTCCCTGGTGGACGGCGGCGAGCAGAAGGTGGTGTGCGAGGCGGAGGGCTACTACCCCCTGGACGTGAAGATGGAGTGGTTCCGCGAGGCCCCGGGGGGCTCGCGGTACCGGGTGGGCTCCCCGCTGCCGAAGAGGCTGGACAACATTCTCCTCTCCAGCCACAAGCACAGCCGGGACGGGACCTTCTCGCTCTCGGCATTCTTCTACCTCTCAGTGTCGGTCGCGGACTCAGGGAGTCGGTTTTCCTGTGAGGTCTCCCACAGCTCACTCCTCGTCCCTGTCCGCAAGAGCTTCACCCTCACCGTCCACGGTGAGGAACGTTCATACTCACGTACCATGGCTTGGTAAAAGTAAAAATAGCTCTCAACGTGAGTAAGAGTAAGGACCTACTGGGTTCATTAACGTTGCTGAAGTATTATATATTCTATATATATATTATATAGTATTATACCGTTTTTACCCCAAAATTAGAGGCAAATTTTTATGCGATTGACGCTTTCCCATTGCCGGGAGAAATGCCTTTTTTTTTTTTACTGGTGTGTCACGTTCAACGTCACCAACACGTCATGGTGCCAGCGTGATTGTGAGCAAAACAGTAGAGGACACAGCAAATTAAAAAACTCACAACATAAAACTGTTAAACTTGGGGGGAAAAAAAAGTATTTTGAGCCGTTCAAAAGGATCAGATTCAATTTCGTGAACGATCCAACACTACAGAAGAAGTGCTGCCGGTGCATGCCACTGATCTTTCGGCGGTGGGGAGTGGAGGTGCTTCTCCGGTTCGGGGACCGGCTCGGGGCGGTGCTGGAGTGGCTCGGAGCCCGGTGAGAAGCGTGGAGGTTCTCCGCTATGCTACACCATCCCTCCACTCATAGCATTTCACCCCCCCCCACCCCCGCGGAGAAAAAAAAAGTCATTTACTTCTTATTTTGGGTCCGAAATGGAATATGAAATGATTGAATGATACACGGATATTCCTGTCTATTTATGTGTCTGGAACTTCAACGCGCGTCGCATCGCACCCCTTTTGTAAAGGGGCCAAAATTAGCGGGTCGACCCGGGTATCCTGTTCACGTCAGAGCCGATCGGAGGTGGAGCTATTAAAAACCTGTGTCTTTCGCCGGCTCATTTGACCCGGGACTGAGACCCGGGCGTTACCTTTCCCACTGATGACAAATGCCGGATGTTAGCCGGTGTTACCGGGTTTTTGTCGCAGTTGGAAAGGGGTATAGGTTACCCTGAGTAAAGTCAAGCTTATTTTAGCATGTAGCATGAAGTTTCAACATACGATGCATAGTTTGCGGAGCTAGTTCTGTCAGACAACTTGCCGGCACCCCACGCCTCCACGCCCATTATCCGAAAAGGTACTTTCTACTTACATATAATGAAAGGATACAACCACTTGTGAATTAACCAACATCAACAATCATATCAGCCAATTTTTTGTGTGTTCTTGGTAAAGGGTCTTAGTTGATTGGAGGAAGGGGAATACGTTGTTAAAATGTAGCAAGATGAGAAAGCAAGAGAGTATAAAGTACATTCAGTTGTGGCCGAAGATATTGGCACCCTTGCACATTCAATGAAAATAACTCAATTTTTTTTTCTAAAATAAGTTGAAGTGTACAAAAAGTAATTGGTCTCCACAATTCGTTACTTTGCTGTTAATAGTACAGAAATGTTGTTTTTGATCCAGAACTTAATATAGCCTTTTGAATCATAAAATAAACAGAAATGGCATTGACAAAAGGATTCAACCCTAGATTTGATGTTTGGCAGCATTTGGAGAAAATTGCCCTTCCACTTCAATCCTTCACTTTCATTGCGCCACAGGGTTTTGTGATACCCTGACGTGACATGATACCCTGACGTGATACCCGCACTGAAGTCAGTCCGCCCCGGCCAAGCATCGCGCGGGTGAGGGAGGTGAACGGGGAAGGTGCCGCCAGCCCTGGTCATCCACCGGGGCTGGCGGCTTGGGACCACCAAGTCGGAAATATAAAATGATAAAAACAAATATCTCCAATTGCAATTGTGTATTCCATTAAACTAATGTGTTGCTTAAATGTACTCTTATTATGAGACAATTTTAGCCTTATTCCTTCAGCTGCAACCCGAGCAGTGTTAAACATTGCCTGCTCCATTCAATAGAAATATGTGTATGTATGTTTGTTTGACATTTGAGTTCAAAATTAAAAATCGAAATTGAATCGCAATGATCAAGTTAACCCTTAGAGACAAAGCATGTTTGTGTTTGATCATGTTCTGGGATTTTGAGCACAATCTAGTCTCGAAAACATGCAAATATAACACACAACTAAACTGACCTTACTGGTTGTAACTATTAACTTCCTTCCCTGCAGTAGAGATATAAGGCAGGATATCAGTCGTTTTTTTCCTCACTTAGCTTGCCTGAGCTTATCTGAACTTGGCTTCTGTTTTAGCTACGGTTATGCATTTTATTAAATATTCCTGAAAAGCCACATAAAACAAGACGTTTTGTCATTGAACTGAAGCAGGGGCACTGAACCGCCACCAGGTGGCAGTAGAAGCTGTGCAGCTGGATGACAGGTGTTGTGTGTTGTTCCGCCAGAGCCCTCAGGTGTGATGTTGCTGCTCTCCGTCGGCTCCGCTGTGGTTGTCCTACTGCTCATCTTGTTTGCCATGCTACGCTACCTGCACTCAGGTCAGTGTCGCCACACACTCAGTATTTCTTCACGGAGTTAACCGTTTGATCATATTGAAACTAATTGGTTCATGTTTCATGTAATTTCACAGTGCGGCAAGAGTCATGGAAGGTGAGGCATAATAATACATCTCTAAAACAAAAACATAAAGAAATCTCATTATATCACACTGGTACATAGTGTTTGTTAATCTATATGTTCATTTGTGTTTCCATCCCTCACAGCATAAACCCTATTAAGTAGCCGCGCCACTCCGACTTGAGACCAAATGTCTTTTATTTGGTGCCTTCCGTTTGATTGGCGGAGCTCGACTTGGTTCGATCTTTTTGGTGAAATGGTGTTTCTGTGAAACAAAATCAAAGAAAAACTGACTGTGTCCTGTTTGTGACTTGGGTTATTATTCACACTCGTGATAAGTTCAAGTTCAAGTTCGAGAACAGTCGATTGGATAAATAGTTTGATCTTTGAAAATGTTGGGGAGGTTGAAGGTTGTTTTTTTGTTTTGTTTGTGATATTGGGACTTGACTTGACACTTTACAAATGAGCAAATTTCTAAGAATTTAAAGTGGTAATCCGTAAGTTTATTTTGTGATAGCAATTCCCATATTTGCTATTCATCTCGTATTTATTTCGCTTGCACGTCATAAGAAACAGCCATTTGATGTATTTTGGATGTATGTGTTCCCTCTTTATGCTGTTTCCACTGTGGGGTCTGCCGCTCCTTGGTTACAATATAAAGATCAGCACGCGGTTCTGTGTAACAAAAAGCAGAGCTCTTGTCATCTTACAGGTCGTCCACAGGACAGAGTTTTTGCAACAGTTCTTGATGGTTAAAGAGTTATATTACAGGTTGAGAACTTAAACTCCATTTGCAGACTAACTGTCCTCGATGCAATGGCATAAAAGTACTATGTATTGTATGCCCAGCATGCTGACAGCACGGGTGAAAAACTAAAAAAGAAGATCGGCACGCGCTAGAGGTGAAAGGCAGCTGCGCTGAATTTGACGAAGCCGTGTAGCTTGATCTGATTAGATATGGATGAACATTCACAAAATCACGCGGCGACGAAGACGAGGGTAGACGAAACCCAGATGTTGAAAAGAACGGATGGAATTCTGGGATTGGTCACGTAATCCACCCAATACGGACAATCCTATGGAGTACCAATTTAAATCAAGTGTGTATTTTTGTTTCCGTCTATAAGTGTGGGTTTGTATCTGTATTTGTCTCCTGTGTGCATTTCCTCTGCTTCTACTTCATTTGGGGAGCTCGGAAGGCGCTTCAATTGAACGCTTCTGACTACAATGTGGGCTGGTAATCTCTCTTTTTACGGATGACGCTTCTTATGCGCTCACCCCCCTCACCAAAAAATAAATAAAATCCACTTGTGAAACCTGCATCCGAGTATTTTAGATGCCTTGCCCTCGATTTCTCCTGTTCTCTACCCTTTAAATCACCAACGCCTTATTATGGCAAATATCAGGGAAACACCTTGTTAAACATCATGTCGTGGGGGGGTCAGGTGGTGTTGGGGTAAGTGTCTTTTGTTTTCACTGTGTGGGTATAACTCCACCTGTGCGGAAAGGAGCGTTGCCGCAGTTTGATCGCACACGCTCAAGGTAAACAAACCAAGGAGATCTCTCTCGGAGGTATTTAGGGGGCGTTTTGACAGTCAGCGGGTTCGAGAATGATTGTGTGTGTGTGCGTGTGTGTGTGTGTGTGCACGCATGCGTGCATGTGTGTGTGAGAGAGAGAATCAGTAAGTAAATATTAATGCAGCACTTTATAGAACACACTGTGACACAGTGAATCACAACTGGAAGAATATTCAAAACAAACCCAGTAAGCATAAAATAAATGAGATGAGGTCTCCATCAAAGGGCTAACCTATAAAGACGGAGCCACTTAAAACGACGGACAGACCGGGGCTGATCTTATGTGTTGAGGTAGAATGTTCCAGAGGGACGGGGCTGAAACATTGAAGGCGTACGATTTTGGTGTACGATCGGAGCGGGGGACGGATAACAGGCCCAGACGAGTGGATCTGAGTGGCCGACGGGGTAAAGGCGTCAGCGGCTCAGAGATATAGTGAGGGTCTTGGCCCTGCCGAGGCTTTTAAAGTGGTGCGTATGCACGTGTCAAAGGAGGACGGTGAGGGAAAGGAAGGGTGCTTGTTAAAACAAAAAACCCAGGAGAGGAGGGGAAGCACGGAGAAAATTGGTCGTTGATAGGCTGCCAGAGTCGGTGGAAGTTTACGGAAGGTGAACTAGACGTGTCAGTACCTGGTGACGGGGGGAAGCCTGCCTGTCTGCCGACGCTTGGATGGAGGCTCAGTGTCTTCTTTCACAGTTGCAGGCGATCCTTTAAGCCGACTAAAAGGAGTTTTATCGGACCGGAGGGCGAGCCTCTTCTGGTCGCCTTCCGCGAACCTTCACCAACCTTGGCACTGAATCGTCGGCCGGTTTCATCAAAAGATGTATTGTGTGCTGTGCAGCATTGCCCAGCCCCTGGATGTTGGAGATACGGAGACCGACCAGCGTGGCGTGAAATTCCCGTGGCAGGGTATGCGTTGAATTACCCCCACCCACCCATGGCAAAGTTAAATATACTGTAGCGTCTGCTAACTGTCGTCTCGCCTTCCGAGGGCTGGTATTTCTTATCGGGTGAATAAAATAATTGAGGGAGGCCACAGAAAACAACTCAATGGCAAGGTGCCCAAACATACTTTTCCACCTTCAAACTGAATGTACAACGATTGAGGCAGCTCTGGATGCAAAGGCAAATATCGGTTAATGTCTTCCATCCACCGTTGGTCAGGTGGTTTCTTTCCAAAGCCTGTAGAGAGAAGCCATCCCGTATCTCAGTTCCTCCCGACCCCCGACCCCTCACTCTGTAATGGATTCCAGGTTTAAAAAAAAACAAAAGGAAAAAACGTAAGGAAAACATTGGTGTTTTTCAGCCGAATGCCTATTTTTCCACCATCGGGGTCATCGTTGGCATTGGAATCGTTTAAATCAATCCAGTATTGAGAGAATGGCCAAAGGCAACTGAGGAAAAGCAGGGTTGGGGTTCAAGAAATACCGGAATTACCCTTCTAATAAGACAACTTCACTCCTCCATATAGCCACTCTTTACTGGAAGTGTCATATTAAATGGCTGGTGGCCAGGGTTTACCTCAGAGTTTGAAACAGTCATGACTAGTGGAGCCCGGGGTGTGTGTGGGGGGTTCAGTTAGAGCTGGATCAACTGTACTTCCAGGAAATTTCGCCCATTGACTCTACATACTGGCTCTTAGTTTTCTTATACTTTTTTCTTTCACATGTCACACTTTGGTGAAGAAAAATGACTCATGGTTCGTTCGTTCGTGTAGGGCTACACAGGCAATTGGGACATTAGCCAAGAAGTGGTATCGTCATCCAGTTCAATGAGGCCGCTGACTCCATGTGGTGATTTGAAGACATTCATGATGTGTTGATGTGTTTAACAGTCTGTGGTTTTCTGCATTCACAGAGATTTGTGGCAGACACTCCAATCATATGCAGATAGGTTTGGGTCTTTGCTACTCCAGAGGTAATTCTGTTGAGGTTGACCCAGGCATTCTGTGGTAGGTCACACCCAGGCGGATTGGTTGAAGGGGAGTTGATGAACTTCCTCAACGTGGAGGTTGACTCGGACCATTGCTTGTTCCAGCAGTCAAGGATCCATCCAGGGTGTGGAGGGCTCGTGGTAAGGAGTCTCCTAGCTTCGGTGGAGAAGTGTCTGCGTTTGAGTCTCTGGTGGCCATATTCAGCAGGTGGGGGGATCAGGCTTGTTGGCTCATCTGCACTCTTGCAGGCCAGCTTCAAGGTCAGGAAGTTACGACGGAGCTCTGGAGGTGGAATGCCAGACAGTATGGGGAGAAACTCGACAGGGGTTGATGGCAGGGCACCACTAATTAGCCATGGCGGTGTTAAGCACAACATCAACACAGGCTGGTGGTGGCACGGTGGCGCAGTGCATTGCACTGCTGCCTCACAGCAAGAGCGCCTGGGGCGCTGTTGGCACCGTGCTCCGGCGGGTTATCTCCCAAATAGGAGCCTTTCTGTGTGGAGTTTGCATGTTCTCCCCGTGCTCACATGGGGTTTCCTCCACCTCACGTCAGTAAGGACCCCCACCAAAATCATGCACACATCATCGTCTGACCAGCGATGGACACTTATCACCTGGTCCCCGGGCGCGTCCACGTACGCTGCCCACTGCTCCTGGCTGTGCCCCCAGAGGAAGGACAAGCCAGGATGGGTTAAATGCAGAGGAACCATTTCACCGGCCACCATCATGTGCATGTGTGTGTGTGTGTGTGCAAGCATGTGTTGTAGTGTGTTGTGTGACAAATAAAGACTGTTTCTTCTTTCTTTCTTCTTCTGTACGGCTGTTGTGGCTCCATGCAGGGGCGGCATACTCAGCCGTGGAGTATGCAAGGGCAAGGGTAGAGGTGCGCAGGGTGGTGAAGTTTGCACCCCGTCCAGTGCCAGCCAGTCTCTTCAGGAGGTTTACACGGGCAGCGGTCTTGGCAGCAACTTGTTGGATGTGTGGCTTGAAAGTGATGACTCAGGTGAGAAGCTACAAAGACCAACAAGGTCGGCGTGTCTTGGGGACAGATGATAGAACGTAGTGCAATGCCATGCACAGACCAAGGTGAAACCAACCACACCACCCATAACAATACCACATTTACCAACTTCAAAACATATCTCATGGTTCAGAGCTGGGTTGTGTTGTGCACGTTAGGTATTAAACACAATTATATTGCATATGCAATCAAATTCAGGTACTCCTCACTTAATGACCTACCTGTTTTAACCGCTGTTGGGACTTACGACCAGCTCTCTGACCAGTCTGTATTGTGCGCTGCGTACAATACCGCGGCGTGCGCGCTATGTGCCCGGCGTCTCAGTGTCAAGCATCTCATCGCGCATCACCCTATCACTACATACACTATATATACGATATACACTATACACTATATATACTACATACACTGTATATACTATATACACTGTATGTACTATATACACTATATACACTATATACACTTTATACACTATATATACGAAATAGACTATATATGCTATATATACTATATACACTGTATACATCTCATCACCGTTCTCAGTCTCAGTCTCGTTCCCGCAGTCCATCAGTATTTACTACACTGGAATGGAATGGCCACGCCCCCTTACCGTGAAACTTAACGGGTCCTCGCTTATCGACCAATTTGCTTAACGACCTGGTCCTCGGAACGGAACTCGGTTGTTAAGTGAGGAGTAGCTGTACTACATATAGCATATTGCAACCAATGATGCTGGCTAACCCTTACACCTCCAATGACGCCAATGCAATCTGTCTACAATAGGGGTCAGAACATGTATTCTGTATGCTATATTCTATATTTTATATATATCTTCTGTGTCTTTCTACTATTCTGTTCATATTTGATCTGTCATGAAACAATTTTCATGTGTTCGTCCGTGTGTGTGTGTGTGTGTCTTGTGTGAGTGTGCGTGTGTCCGCTCATGTTCACAGTTTGACCCCGACGTCCTGCAACGTCCCTTTGTGCACGCTGTGGTAACTTAAGTCCAGTGGAAAGTGCCTGTCAAGAGCACGGGAATGTCCCCTGAGTGTGTGTGTGTGTGTGTGTGTGCGCGCGTGTGTGTGTGGGTATGTAAGTACATCACAAGATCCGACCGCAGGCCGCACACTTAACTGCTGCACACATTCGTGTGGAACCAGTGGAAAATACGGTAGTAGTCTATGCTCTTAATCTGTTTGCGGCTTCTTCTCCTCATTCGCTCTTTCTCTTTCTACCCCTCTCTCTCCGTTTTCCTTATTTTATCTTATTACATATTTTTCTAACCGCATATACTCCAGTACTCCCTCTTCCGCCACTCTTTTTCAATGAATGCTTTTGTTTCTGGTGCAGCAGACCTAAGTATTGATTCATCATACGGAACAATCACTGGGGTCCCTACATCCTACCCACATCTCTCTCTTTCTCTCTCTCTCTCTCTCTCTCTGTCTCTCTCTCTCTCTCTCTCTTTCTCTCTCTTTTCTGTCTATCTCATCCCACTTCTCCAAAACTAGTTTATAGCCGGGCAGTGCAGTGAGGTCTGGAGTTACGCGCATTCCCAGTGTGCGCATCATAAAAGAAAGAAGCCTGTATAAATACATGCAGGAGCTTGAAAAGCAATGAGCTCACATTATGAACACATACAGTTTCTCGCATTTTTTTTCCCTCTTCATGTTGAAACACTGTGTTGCATAAGTGATTTATGTCAGTCGCACAATGTTTGGGCTGTATCGTACAAAGAAATATAGAATTAAAAATAATTTGTCACAGCATAGCTATGTGGGGGCTGAAACAGCCAGGGAATGTCTCACTGGGATTGTTATAATTTTGGGGAATGATTCTAGCCAAAATGATGTGTTGTTATTATTATTATTATTATTATTATCGTTATTATTATTACTTGTATTATTATTTTTTGATTATCTAATCTTCTAACTATAAAGGAAGGAATCTCTGTCTGTCCGTCTGTCTGTCTGTCTGTCTGTCTGTCTGTCTGACTGTATGTCCTTTGATTATCTCGACAACCGATCATCTGATCTACTTCACACTTGGCAGGTGTACTGCTGGGGATCCAAGGACATGCAGTGTCTAATTTTGTGCTATTTGGACACGCCACAAGTGTAATATTAATAAACAACAAGCGAACAGCGAGCTGCTCAGCTCTGTGCAGCAGTGGTTTGGGGCTTCAGGGCTCTGCGACTAAGTCACCCACATCCGCAGTCATGAAGGAACAGGCATGCACTGACTCTGGAAATGAGTCACTCGCGTCCACAGTGCAGCCCGTTCCCAATAGGCATGTTTCAGACGGGCACGCACTAGTTTAAATATAAAGGAAGGATTCTCTGTATGTCCATCGATTATGTCCACAACTGTTCATCCGATCTATCTTACACTTGGCGGGTGTATTGCTGGGAATCCAAAGACATGCAGTGCCAAATTTGGTGCAGTTTGGACACGCAATATGTGTAATGTAATATTAATATACTTTCAATAGCAGCGAACAGCGAGCCAGATGGGAGATGCCTCCCGCGAGAAACAGCAAGGGGCAGGGCTTCCCGTGAAAGCAATCGGCCCATTCCGAACAGGCATGTTTGGTGCCTCCTCCTCATCCTTTCCTCTCCTCTTAATTTCCCCTCCTCTCCTCTCCTCCCATCTGCTCCCCTCCCCCTCCACTCCTCTCCCTTCTCCTCTCCTCTCCTTTTGCATTAGTGCAACTTGCCCAAAATTAGCTTTGACTGAATATTGATATGAACGGTGTAACGACTCAAAGTATTTTTAACTCTCATCACCCACCCCTTCCACTCGCACCCGCCCCCCTCCCCCGTTGGTGTTTATGTGGAAACTGTGGCGGAGCAACTGGTAATTGATAGTGGTCCTCGGGAGATTCGGCGCCCAGGTTTGTGCCATTTAAATTTGCCCATTGTGTGTGTTTACACTCACACCCCACTGGTTGGTTAGAGACCACCAACACAAACACACACACTTAGACACACACACACACACACACACACACTCCCAGGGGTTCCCGTGGACAGTCGCAGTAGGGTAAGTGCGAAACATTCGTAGGAGGGCTTCGGCATCATCTACCGACGGGCGCGGGAACCCCCCCAAAAAACAACGATAAACAGTTTCCATGGAGACGGTGCCCATGTTTACGAGGTGTTGCCTTTGAGAGAAGCGGCTCGCTAACGTTGTCAGCTGACAGATGATAACTCTGAACTTTGAGTCGCTGGCTCTGGCAGCGAGTGCCGCATATAGCCCCGAACACCAGATATATAGTAGGTATAATCTCGAGTGGGAGAGAATGATTTGTGTGTGCTTGGAGTTGTGAGTGCGTGTTTGCCTGTGGGATCGTTCCGGTAAAGTACTGTGCGGACCCCAAGACTCTGAGGTTGTTTACTGTAATAACCAAACAGGCTAAGGTACTTATGTTCCGAGGACATGGTTTGGGGTTAAGGTGGAACATGACCCAATGGTTGTTGGGTATCTATGGGAAATAAGAAGGGTTGTTTTTTTTCTTTCTTCCCGAAAATCCAATTTTTACATATTTTTTTTATTAAAGAGTGGACCCACAGTGAGGGGTGAGGTAAGCCGTCATATTCAAACATTTGATGTTTCATGAAATTTTTCAGAAAAAAAACCTCACAACGAGGCAGAGTGAACCACCACATTAGCTCTGATTTTGAAATGAAGTCACCAGATCTGTGTGTGTGTGTGTGTGTGTGTGTGTGTGTGTGTGTGTGTGTGTGTGTGTGTGTGTGTGTGTGTGTGTGTGTGTGTGTGCGGACACAGGGCTGGACGAAACACGGGAAAGGTCAGTGGGATGGATTCCCAGACAGTAAAACAGCGAGACGGGAAATACAACTACACTACTCATTCTTTCTTTAACCCCCCATCCCCCTTTCCCGCTCTCATCTAGCGATGTGTAAAAATTATAAAATATTAATAACAATAATAATAATAATTTAAATCAAAATTGACACTTGGGATTGACTTCACATTACAGCCAATTTACGATCCCAACATCCATTAAAGGATTTTGCATTAATATGTTTTACTATGTCTAAATAACAGACAGAGGAAAACATATGGAAAATGGCCATTTTGTTTTCTTATAAATGTTTTATATATTTTCAGCTATTCGTAACTTTTCCTAGTTATTTTTCATTGATGGCAGATAGGCTTGTCGATTTGTTGATCAGCTCTATTTTTCAGATCTTCATCTCTTCTCTCTCTGTCTGTCTGTCTGTCTGTCTGTCTCTTTCCCTCACACACACACACACACACACACACACACACACACACACACACACACACACACACACACACACACACACACACACACACACACACACACACACACACACATTCTTGTATCAAAGTGAGGTCCGAGTAAATACACCTGATAAGTGATCCATGTTTCTGGTGCAATTCTAAACCAAAGAAATGGTTAATTCGGAGGCCGGCGCTCACAAGTATAGTACACACACACACACACACACACACACACACACACACACACGCCATACGGACACATACAGACAGACAGACACACACACACACACACACACACACACACACACACACACACACAACGCACACATATGGCCGGTTTTGAACAAAGGGTGTATAGGCGGTTGCCTAGGATGCCAATCATCCATCGGGGCAGGAAAGCAAGAAGAGGAAATAAAAATAAAAGAAAATACAATTATGGAAGACAATTTTAATATATTATTAGAATTCAAAATAAAAAGTTGTTGTGTGGCCCTAGATGTTATTTTTTGATGTTTCAAGAAAATAATGTTTTTGGCCGCCCCAAATCCCCAATCAAACTCTTTTCTTGACACCTCGCACCAAGCCAATAACATAAACTGATGCAAATAACACAACACAACCCACCGATCAACATGGACACCCGGAACCCCCTCCCCCACAGTCACAATACTAAAGTACAGACCAAAAAAAAAAAAAAACAGTGGAAAATGTATTGGTATGTGTTGGTATGTCAAAATTAAAAATGGATAACAAACAAGGTTAAAAAAAGGTCAAAAACATAAAGTTGTTGCTGTTCATTTTCAAAAATGTATTTTGTAGGCTCATTTTTTTGTGATTTACTTGCATAATTCGTCAGAATGCAGGAATAAAGGTCTGAAACAAAATTTCTTCCTGAGGGAGAACCCCTTGGCTAATGTTTTATCAATGGGGTTGAGTTGGTTTTAGGTGAGGTGGGAGCATCAAAGGGCAGGTTTGGTGGAGTTTGGGTGGAGGGTAGATGCACCTGTAAGGAATTTCGTGGCGCTGTGGGGCCCAAGGGTGGGCACCTTTAACAGATCTCGCCTAGGGCTCCAAAAAGGCTAGAGCCAGCGCTGCACGGACACGCACACGCGCGCGCGCACACACAAACACACACACACACACGCACACACTCACACACCTAAAGTCAACAAGACACAATAACAGCATCTCCCCAAAGGACTGATAACACACAGCCGGAGTGACCTCACTTCTCCAAAGTTCTGATGGGCACAGGAAACACTGCACGTGTCTGCGTGCACGTTCATGTTTTTCATGCATCTGTGAAAGAAGTGTGTGTGTGTGTGTGTGTGTGTGTGTGTGTGTGTGTGTGTGTGTGTGCGTGTGCGTGTGTGTGTGTGCGCGCGTGTGTGTGTGTATGCACAGGTGCGTCCAAGCCATTTTTGTGTGATTCCAAATAAACTCTGTCTAGCTTTTGCCCTTTGACCTTGAGGCTGTTTCATTGTGATTTACAGTGTGTACGGATTAGCATGTGTGTGTGTGTGTGTGTGTGTGTGTGTGTGTGTGTGTGTGTGTGTGTGTGTGTGTGTGTGTGTGTTTGTGCGTGCGCAAGCGTGCGCGTGCGTGTCTATGATGTAAGTCTATGTGGGAGTTTTTCTGCCGCTTTGATTTGGCCGTTAAGCAATCGAGTCACAAGTCATTTTAATGATACAGACTCTCAGCTACTGACATCTGTTTGTTTCACTCCCCTCTTCTCCTCCTCTTTTGTCTCTCGATCGAATTTCTCTCTTTTTTTTCCTCTTTCTCTGTTCTGCCCCTCT
>NC_137197.1:28750093-28765093 GCF_960531495.2 Zeus faber | reverse complement strand
TCCATATGAATGTGTGGCCATTTGAAAACTGATGCTACGAGATAACATCATACCTGCTCATCGCTTGACTAAAATTGATAATGATGTGGTGTTGTGTTGTATACCAAAGTCACCGCCAGGCCCGAACCGCAAACCTGTATTGTTTTACGAGTCATGGTATTTTCCTGGAAAGGGTAACCATGCGTCACCCATCTTTCTGTATCCTGTTTTGACGCGATGTCTCGTTTGTTTTACGGTGCGATGTTGTGCAACACACAAGGTATAGGTTCTCAGAGAATCCTGCTTTGGACTGAAAAGATCTCTCCATTGTTCCTTTTTTTTGCGTAGGTCCCATATGGAGCGTTTTATAAGATGACGGTCAATCAAAAAGTCACTTGAAATTTAATTATTCAGTCGAAAAATCCCAGTGGCTGTATCAAGGTCAATTACACTCAGGGTTTTATTTGTGGTTATTGTATTGCTCTGTGGAATACTCAATTCTGATTGGTCAATAGCGGCATTCAGCCGCCAGTTATTTCTGAATAATTATTTCAATAATGACTGTTACGTGCAACCATAGTTTCTCTGCTTGGATTCACATCCCTTGTTTCACCCCACCTACATGCTAATGCTAACGCTAACACGACCTTAATCATTTCAAATAGAAATTCTGTCTCAATGTATTATTTTATTTAGTAAGTAGCCATGATAAGCCATGAATAAGCGTAATCATGTTCAGCCAGCCGGTCAGTACCCCTTAATTAGTAACGGAACCAACTGCACATTAACACACATCCTGTAACCTCCTGTTTTTGCTGATTTGCTGATCTTTTATTTTTTATTTTTAATGCTTATATGTTTGTCTTATTATTATTATTATTATTATTATTATTATTATTATTATTATTATTATTATTATTATTATTGTTCTTGTGGAAACATAAGAAAATCCAATAACTAATATATTGTAAAAAAAATGATCGTCGTCATTGCGGAAAAACTGGTATTAGGGAAGTGTAGAAGGGGTTGAAAATCCTTATGATGTATGAGGCCAGTGGAAATGTCCATGGTGCAATGAATCAATACACTTGATAAAAGTAGGCTATTGGGTGAATTTGTTTGAAGTACTCATTGCTTCCAATGAATTCAAGCATATTTTCAGTATGTCAAGTTTCAAAATATGCTATGTCAATAAAACAAAAGGATGCAGACATTTTCTAGTGGACCTCATTTTACTATCTTCAACAATATTATAGACTGGATATTTTCTTGACAATGGCAAGGAGCTGCTGTTATTGGTGAAAGTTCCACCTGACAGACTAAGAGGAAGGAGCGAAGTGACCGAACTATGATCCAAAGCGCTCCTTTTGAAATGGAATCTGGAATGTAATCCACAACTTTAACTATTCTCTGCAGCATGTTTCCCAGAAAAATGGACTAACCTAGGTGTCAAAAACACAAAAGCCATTCCCGTGCACAGATCCTTAGATATGGATAAATATTTGTAAAAAAATATTTTAGTCAAGAATTTTCTTCTCCAACCACTGAAAACATCCTAAACAGCTATTAATCACACAAGGCCTCAAAGTCAGCTTGTAAAATGTACACACCAACAAACACCAACAAAAGTGGCTACCGGCGGCCGAGCAGAGGACCACAGATTTCCCCATGACGTTGCAATTCCCCTCAGGTCACTCAGTGGGGGGGTCACCTGTTAAGCTGATGTTACAGTCCTGTATATTACTTTTAATGGCTTAACATCTAACAGAGCCTGTCCACGTGGCGCTGACAGACTGGGGTGAGAGATTATGGAAAAGCAGCGATGGTGATGATGATGAATGATTGGCTGAAGTTTTGCAGAGGCCCAGTAGGTAAATATGACAGCGCATGAAGCACAGTGGGCTGGCTACCTGTTGTGATTGCAAGGCACGAACACAGAGAGGATTAAAATCAGTTGTTTACTGTACGTTGCTGTGAGGGACATCAACACAGGATAAAAACACATGATTGGACTCGGTTTCCATTGAAAAAAGTGACATCAAGAATAATAATAATCAGAATCACAATCTGTTTATTTCATCAAAAATTGATTGATGGCTTAACAGTCTGAAAAAATCGAACAAGAATTGCCAAATGTAGAAATATTGCCACATTTGCAAAGAAAATAGACAAATAAAAAACGAAAATGGCCAAATATATAAAATAAACATAATAAACATAATATACATGAAACAAATCGACGCTGCACAGGATGAGTTCTGTTTAACAGGCAATAGCGGGGCTAAATGGCAGTATGGCTGCTCGTATGGTTATGGGTATACATTTTATATATATATATATATATATATATATATATAATAACAATTTAAAAGAACTCTATAATTTAGGAAAAATAAGAAAATATTAATTTAGGTAGATATACTTTACGGAATTCATAAATTTGAATCCAATACTATATGTATGAGAGCAAAATAAGTTCCTTACCTGTCAGCACAATTTTTTTTTTCCGGCTGACTTGTGAAGTGTCTCTGTGAACTTTACATGACTGATAGAGCCATTATCCACGACCCCTGACCCCAAACCGTGCTACGAGGGTCTCGGTGTGTGTGAGTGCATTGCCACGCTGTTCCCAGCGCACTTACATAAAACCCTGGGGGGGAGATTGAGTGTATGCGCATAAATGTGTGTGCGTGTGTGTGTGTGTGTGTGTGTGTGTGTGTGTGTGTGTGTGTGTGTGTGTGTGTGTGTGTGATTGCGGTATTCCGGTAAATCACCGAGCCAAGTCCTCTTCCAAGTTACTAAACCCTTAACTCACTCGGACACAAGACACACACACACACACACACACACACACACACACACACACACACACACACACACACACACACACACACACACACACACATACTGTTGACAGTTAGCGGCAAGTCGGAATGTGGAGGTGGCAGTGCGCACTGTTGTCATGCATTGCGACCCACTCCCTACTCGACACACACACACATGCCGCACGCGCATGCACAGACTCAAACACATTACCCACTATCTGGTGTGGAATGTTTGCTTAGTGAGGGTTCCAGTTACATGGGAGGTGGGGGTAAGGGATGTGTGTGTGTGTGTGTGTGTGTGCGTGTGTGTGTGTGTGCGTGTGTGTGTGTGTGCGTGTGTGTGTGTGCGTGTGTGTGTGTGTGTGTGTGTGTGTGTGTGTGTGTGTGTGTGTGTGCGCGCGTGTGTGTGTGTGTGTGTGTGTGTGCGTGCGTGTGTGTGTGTGTGTCTGTGGGGGGGGGGGGGTCAATGTCTCTGCTGCCGGTGTGTCTGACTGAAACTGCCCACCTCCACCAGCCTCCCGTGTCATTGTTCTCTCTCGCCATCAAGCCCACGACTCTTCTACCGCAGAACCCAGCAGGAGCAGCAGCAGAGCCCACTGTCAAAATGTTGACATCTTCACCTTCTTTAAATAAAGGAGGTGAAGTGAGAGAGGGAGGGGGTGCGTTATTGTTCTCGTACTATGGGTGAAAGACAGACAGATCTTGGCCAGCATGAGTACAGAGAAGGTATGTGTGTCTGTCTGTCTGCCCTAACCCTGGGCACCCTTAACCTGAACATTAACCCTATCGCAGATTTCTTGCTTGGGCTCCTCCACACCAGTAGCAACCTTCCCCACTTAGGTAATTGAATTAAATTTACCTATCAGAAGGAGAACAACCCAGCAATCAAAACTAACTACTCACCCTCAGAAAGAGAGAGAGGGGGGTGGACGGTTGTATCTTGCTGTTAAAGTTCACCCAGTATGGTTGCGTGGTGGCGGCGGAGAAGTAGACAATGTAAACAGATGGACTCCTCCTCCAAACAGTTTACAGAGTGCAGGGACACTTTTAACCCCCCCACTCCGTTCCTCCAGCTCTCCTCTCTCCCTCCTTCGCTCTCTATCTTTCTCCGCCGCCACTCCCTCTCCCTCCCTCGCTCCCTCCGCCCATGCAGAGGGAGGGATCGGCCTGAAAGTAGGAGAAAGAGTTTAAACCAGAGTGCCGGCAGAGTGGAGCTCACACAGACTACAATTGGAACCTACAGAGTGGGAGAGCTGGGGTATGGATTACTACGGAGATGCACACACACACACACACACACACACACACACACACACACACACACACACACACACACACACACACACACACACACACACACACACACACATGCACACATGCACACACAGATCAGGCAGATATTGGGTTGATTCGTTCATAGGCAGGGAGGCATGGGAACACATACTTTAGCAGCTGTATGTCAGAGAAAGGATTACCTCACTGGTTTGTTTTATGGCACTTCTGTGGTGCAACTGCGCTCACGGAGATGTTTGCACACTTTTTCGCCATTCTGCTTCTCAGCAACTAGGTGCTCGCACTCCAGCATTGTCTCTTCTCTATTAGCCTCAATGTGTTATTGTATATGAACGGCTTTGCGCTGCCTTAGCCAGGTATTGTGTTGTCTCGGCGAGGATTGCGTTTCAATGTCCCCTTATCTGACATTGTCTTACCCCCTCGTTCTTTTTTCACAGGACTCGATCGAGGAATCTGCTTGGGCCTGTGAGGGATTTGCAAGGAGTTTGATTGCCGCCTCCCAAGCCGCAGGTCAAGTCTGGTCTGAATTGCAGGGTGTCTTGTGTGTGTCAGACTCACTGGGAAAGAAAGAGGGGAGCTGTGCTTGTCGAGCAGAGTGAACGCAGCCCTTTCCCAGTCCCTCCTCTTATATTTGTCCACGGAGGTTACCGACAGCAGCCTTAAGGGGAGGCAGACCAGACTATAGAGGGACAGAGCTTGCTGAGTGGGTGGATAAGACAGATCAGACCTTTGCTCCGCTAACCCCCCACCCCCCCGCCCCCCCCGATCCCCCGACCCTTTCCAGCTGAGCCCAACAGCACAACGACTGAGACAAAAAAATTCTGAACAACAAATAGAATAGGCTGCCTCAAAAGAAGATATTTGAGTTTCTGTCCCTCAGCAGGAGTCGTACGGACTTACTGACCAACTGCCCAGCCGATGCCCAGGGGGCCACCGATAGTAGCTGCCATAGCGATGGAGCCCCCGGCCCTCACTGAGATGGGAGACCTGTGTCCTCCGCGATCTTCTTCTTCTTCTCCGGGGGGTGAGACGGTGTGTGCGGCCCTGACCCGCTACGAGAACACGCTCCGCGACGCCATCCGTGAGATCCACGTGGACCTCAGTGCTTTCAAGCTGGGCATGGAGCGCCGCCTGGAAGACGCAACTAACACTAGTGCCCCGCTGGGTCGGGCGGTGGCCCAGCTCCAGCAGGAGAACCAGCAGCTCAGGAGCCAGCTGGAGGCTCTTACTCAACAGGTGGAGCTCCTGACTGGGATGGTGTGCGACCGCAGTTCCTCCCTTCCCAGCGCCGCCAACAACAATGGCAACAACCACAGCCAGAACCACAAAAATCACTTTAATGATTTCCAGCTAAATCACCAAGAGAATGCAGAGGTGATCCATGGAAAAGGCCAGGCCCATTTGCCGGTCCTTCTTCATCCCCGATCCCCGACCGAGGGAAACCCACCCCAGATCTACAATGGTCACAGTGAACATCCTGGAGCCTCGTCGCCCACCACAGGCTTCTCATCCTCCCCAGAGTCCAGCAGTCCTCCAGCAATCCCCAGAGTGTCCTCCGTGGTGACCAGCCCAGCGTCCAGCGGCAGTCCGTCCACCACCCGCTTCTCAAGCCGAGCTACCTTCTCTGTGTCCAGCAAGACAAACGTGAGTGTTTTTGTCACTGGGTTGGTCTTGTAATAGTTGCATTTACCATATCTTCAAGTGTCAGTAGCACGATTTGCCTCTCAAAATTATTTTAAGAATCTCAATCATTGGTATACTAACCATTGGTAACCTACAGGGAACTTCGAGGTCATAACCTCAGAGGATGCAACCCAAGAACTGTAGTTATCTTTTCCCGCTTGGGAACCTGCCATTGTATCTATAGAGCGGAATCTGTGTTTTGATCGAGTGCTGGCTGCTACGTGGCCGTGGGGATGTGTCATACCAGGCACTGGCTGTGTCACCGCGGTTGCACAATAGCCACCCCATGGGGATGCTTAAAGATTTATGAAGTGCTGTAATGCGAGTCGACCAGGCTCCCAGGAAGGTTGAGAGGGTGCAGGGGGCGGCACAGTGTGGTACGGTTAAATGCTGTGTAGTGTGGTGCGGTCGAAAGAGCACCCCCACCCCCCCGAGTCAAATATGCAATATCAGCATTGTGAAACACAGGCTCCTTGGTTTGTGAACAAACCTTTTGGAAGCAGAAACAAAACAGTAGGCAACTGTTGAAGTGGCTGCATCCAAACTTTGGAGGACACAGCTAGAATCTGTTTAGAGAGTCATCAGTCATTAGATCATGTTTGGTCAGGAGAGACCCATCTTGAAGGTATAGCTCTTGTTCTTCCCCCCCCCCAAAGTATTTTTTATTTGTTTTTGAAGTTATACAAAACACAATTTGAGATCAAATTTGATCTATTTTAGGTGTAGCTCTTGTTAATACATAATATTAACTCTTTGCTTAGACTCAAAGGAGCAATCTTTGATCAGGCTTTGGAAGTGCCACAACTCTAGGGTGTGTTTAAGACCCAACCTGGACGCTGTCATAACATAAGACCTTCAAAGATTATGTATAGAGGCTTTATATGTTAAACCAAAAAGAAAGTGGTTTCAAACAATGTATTTTATCAGGTTTTGCGGTGTGTTATTGGCTCTTTTGAACTGTTCACTTTGCTGCTACATCCGCGAAAACACAAGAGACTAGAAACAGGAAGTTGCGTTGCTTCACACTGGCATCCTGTTGTAGCCAACTCTTTGAATATAATGCAGCGGTTACTGCTATTCAAAACAAGTTAAAAAATACACCAAGACATTTTGAAATAGAGATTATGTGTTTTCAAGGCTTAAACGTTTGCCCCACTGGACTGCATTCAAGCACGGCGAGAAGCTGCAGCTGAGCGGTAGGTTTCTCAATGGCAGAGTGTTCTGCCGGGTTGTGCTATGAACAGTTATAAGTGATGGGAACCGACATTTTAATAAAGCCTGGGTTTAAAAAATAGCCAACCAATCCTTTAAGGCCATCCCATCCCATGAGAATGTTTTTTTTTTTCTGAACATCCCACGTGGCTTTGTGGATGCACTGGAAGGCCCGATGCTGATGACCGTGTTTAACGCATGGCCTCCCTGACCCTCTCCTCTTGATGATGTCAGGGCTTTTTAGAGAATAATCGTCATATCGAGAATAAATATTTATACAGGGCAAGAGAATAGAAACCAGCTGAGGAAAAAAAAGGAAGGAATAATATCCCCAGCTCTCTGCCTTTCCATCCGAGCGATTGAGTTTACGTGCTTGTGTGTGTGTGTGTGTGTGTGTGTGTGTGTGTGTGTGTGTGTGTGTGTGTGTTTCGGTGTGTGTGTGCGTGCGTGCGTGTGTGTGTGTGTGTCTCTTTGTGCGTCGGCATGCCGTAATTGTGATACGCAGGCTCTCATACAGAGCCCTTCCTTGGAAGCAGACTCTGCTCTTCTCTCGATGTGAGAGAGAGAGGAGAGAGAAATATCTGGTCTTGCAGCCGGCACTCTTTTCCCCCTGGTGATTTCTCTGTATCATCAACCCTTCCACTGCTTTTTTGGTGCTTTGTTTTCGCATTTGGTTGAATAACGCTCATGCTGTGGGACCGGTCGCTAGTCCGCATGCCGGAGTGGACCAGCATAGTTCAGTAAAAAGTTAATCCGGCTTTTGAATGTTGCACTTTTGTATCAAGGTATAATGAGCGGCTGTAAGAGAACCTAAAAATAGTTTTGCAGCTTGAGTAGTATTTGGCAGTAGGTTGGTTGTATGGGCTGGTTGGGGTGGGGTTACGGTACATCCTTGAACAGCTCAGCCTTGCCTGGCTAACTTTGGTCCAGCAGTGGCATTGAGGGCAGTTACTGTGCAATACAGTCTCGTATTATAGTGTACTCTCAACTCTCAAATTCACGAAAGGGTCATGTAGGCCTACCTACGTATGTGGTGGACAGGAGGTGAAGAGTATTTCCAGTGTTTCCAGCGTATCTCTTTCGCTTTTGCACAACATACCGACAAAGACATCAAACCACACATTAAAACGTGTGTGCACACGCAGACACACACACACACACACACACACACACACACACACACACACACATTATGCAAATGGCCATTACAGGTATAGCTCCCATTACCGAAGTATTTGGTGGATGCAATGGAGGAATGTTATCTGGCCGTGGAATCGCTGGGTCAGCGCTAAACAACACAAGGCTACCTTTGTTTCTTTGCGTGTCTCTCCACTGTGGGAGATTCCCTCTGTGCCCGGCGAGACATATCTCTCTCTCCCCCCTGAGAGCCTTCGAACAACAACAGAAGAAAAAAAAGCAGGCAACAGATCAGATCAAGCGAGAGACGCTGAATGCCACCAGCCATTGCAACCTGCATGTGCGACACTGTTTGTAGCTGTGTATTTATGGATTTGTGTGTGTGTGTGTGTGTGTGTGTGTGTGTGCGTGCGTGCGTGCGTGCGTGTGTGTGTGTGTGTGTGTGTGTGTGTGTGTGTGTGTGGCAGAGAATTACTGAACAAAGACAATATATTAATCCGGTAATAAAAGTCCACAGTACGTTTTTCATAGTACACGTAGCCTAAATTGAAGAATGTAAGAGAACGCTTTTCTCTCCCTTCTCCCCACCACATCGTCTCCTGTCTGTAGGAGGACGATGAGGAGGAGGAGGATGAGAGATGGGGAAAGGAGTGAATGATAAACACTGCACAGTAGGTACTTTGAGCCTCGTAAATAAAAAAAACGAGCTCCGCCGGCAGGCTGTTCCAACAGCTCTGACTGATATGGTAGACACACACACACACAGACACACACACAGACACACACACAGACACACACACATACACACACATACACACACACACATACATGCATGTACACACTGGAGACATTCTTAATGTTTGTGCACCAGCTGTAGTTAGTGCAGAGAGAAAGATGTGTATCAGCCTGCCTGCGTCTCCCAGCTGTTACTGTGCATCTTCACCCTAGCTCGCCAGCCCCTTGTGTGTGTGTTAGGTGTGTTTGAACACACACCTGTAACACGTATGCACTCTCACTCCAGAGCGCACACCTGCAACCGACAGCCAATATCTCTGCCTTATGAATTATGAATGCATGCTTTCTTTGGCTCTGTCTGTCTGTGTCCTCTGCCTGTCTCCATACCTCAGACACTGTTTGTGTGTGTGTGTGTGTGTGCGTGTGTGTGTGTGTGTGTGTGTGTGTGTGTGTGTGTGTGTGTGTGTGTGTGTGTGTGTGTGTGTGTGTGTGTGTGTACACAAGACTTATGGATGTGCTCTGGCTGCCAATTTACCTTTTCTTTCTGTGTGATATCAGTCTGATGATTTGCTCCCAGTACTCTTCCATCTTAGTCATGGTGTGTTTGTGTGTGTGTGTGTGTGTGTGTGTGTGTGTGTGTGTGTGTGTGTGTGTGTGTGTGTGTGTGTGTGTGTGTGTGTGTGTGTGTGTGTGTGTGTGTGTGTTTGCTTGCATGCGTGTGCGCGTGCGTGTGTGTCTGTATTAGATGGGGAGGTAAATAAGGAGCCAGCTGTGCAGCCCAGTTTTTACCCACAAGTGGTTTCTAGGTGATGGGAATTAGTTCAGATTTGCAGACAAAGCAAAGCGCCCTCCAAGATGTCTCCTCCTCTTCCTCCTCGCCCTCTCTCTTTCTTTCTTTCTTTCTTTCTTTCTTTCTTTCTTTCCTTCCTTCAATCCAATCTCCTCTCCATTCTCACCAAAATAGTTGCATTCTCCGCGGCTCAGAGTGAGGACACTCCTCACTCTGCCATCACACACACACACACAACAGACACATAAACACAAGCCTCTATCTCCTTGAGGCCCCTCTTGCAGATTACTACCGTTAGGTCGCCAGAGGTTATCAGCAATCCAGAGTCTTACAGCGCTGTAAATTCATCAACACCGCGCTCAGATCAGATGGGACCCAACCTGGCTGGGAGCCACACTGGTTGGACGGAGGTTGGGCGGGTGGGCGGGTGGGCGGATGGGGGTCGACTGGATATTTGGTGTTCATATCAGAGCTTGAATCACAGGTCAGATAAGGGGAGGCTGAGATATGTGCTTTTGAGAAACTGCAGGTTACTTGTTTTGACCCATTTTGAACGGACTTTGACCAGACCAGCAATGTCAGTAAAGGTCAGGAATGTGTGTGTGTGTGTGTGTGTGTGTGTGTGTGTGCGTGCGTGCGTGCGTGCGTGCGTGCATGTGTGTGTGTGTGTGTGTATGTGTTGGGAGAATGAGAATGAAAATGAGAATTATTTTGCCTCCACAAGGTCTCCCCACCACATTTGCATTTTAGCATACAGGGATTAGTTCTGCCACCGTTTTTACGTGGTGTGATGGATCGATGTGTGGTGGATGGATGGATGGATGATATCATCAAGTGGCAGGTTCTGTTCTGATCTGCGTCCAAACTAAACTGCTCTGTGATTATAGAACAGAGCGCTTACAAATGTACAAACGCACTTCACTCAAAGATTAAGACATCATTCCGCTCTCTACACATCTCATGCACACACACCATCCACTGACACACTCCCTGTTTGGTTGTTTGTCGGGAGCGTTTTCTTTCAGACACGTGCAGAAAGAGAGGGAGCTGTATGATGATGATGATGTAGCTTTGGGTCTATTTCTGGCAAAGCTGGCTCCGGTCACTGCTTCAATGTGTTTTCAGCATTAGCTCATAGTATAGTGTCTGGTGTCGCATGAGCACAGAATTTTCTTCTTTTTTTTTTTTTTGTTTTAACATGTGGTTTGGCCGCGTTTGCCCACATGAGACCAACGAGACATCGACGACCGCCGGGGTTGGAGGCTCCTTTCGCCGCCCGGAGACACGTGCACTCGTTGTGACCCGAGAGGTTCTTTGGCTCGGAGCATTTGCCGCTTGACTCGCCACGCTCGGAAAACTAAGGAGAGCTATGTCACTTTATGACTTCCAACTTCCACATATTCAATCTCCGACTAACAACTCGAGCGGCGTTGTCACTGACATTTAACGTGTTTCCATTACTCGCCTTTTCAAAGCCCCTCTGGTCGTTAACCTTTCGCTGAGTGAATACGGACAGTGGAGACAGTCACAACCGATTTGATTGGGCCTGAAATGATTTGTGTGTGTGTAGAGAGGAGTTACATCCCTGAGAGTAAAAGTAAGTGCCGTGTCATTTCTCTCCAGATGGACGGCGAAGCCTCGCTCGGCTGTGCCAGTTCTCTCTCTCTCTCCCGCTCTCATCTATCCCTCTTTCTCTATCGACCTTTCGGTGAAACACAGCTCGTAATAACTGTGTGTATGCTTGTCTTGTCCTCCTTCTTCAGTCACCACCTCGTCTTTCAGTGCCACATCCCCCCTCTCCACTGCCCCCCCCCCCTACCCCCACCCCCACCCCCACCCCCTACCAATTCCTGGTACCGAAACCCTCTTCGCCAACCCTTAATCGGGCTAATAATACAGTGGAGAGAGGAGAGAGTGAGAAGGGGGAAAACAGAGAACGAAGGAGAGAGAATCAGAAATGGAGAGAGAGAGATGCAGAGAATGAGTGAAGGTGGGACGTGGTGTTAAGAGCAGACCAGCAATGTCGGTAGAGGTCAGGAGTCTGTGTGTGTGTGTGGGTGTGTGTGTGTGTGTGTGTGTGTGTGTGTGCGTGCCTGCGTACGTGTGTGTGTGTGTGTGTAGGGGTTACGGGGAGGTATGTGGCCACTCCCTGACTACCCCCGGCTCTCCTAATAACTTCCAGACAATAGCTCGTGTTCCCGTCATCATCTCCGTGGAAACAGGTTAATAACTCACCAGGGCCAGCGGGTGAGCTGACCTCGTCAGTTGCCCCCACTGGAATAAGTCACTCTAGCAGGGGGGGTGGAAGGGGGTAAACATCAGAATGCGATTTTAAGCTCGATCCCATGGTAGCTAAGCTATCCCGAGATCCCCCGAAGAAGAACATTATATGAAGATATCTTTGATTTGAGTCCAGGTTTTTGGCAGAAACAAATCTTGGCGAAAATCCTCGCAGAAATACGGTCTCCTACCGTGTCCCGCCTCTGGATATTTGCAGAAATAGGAACACGATCCCTCGCGTAGAAGGTCCCAGTTGCGTATTTTTCCGGATAGCGGGCGACCCGTCTTTAAGTGCCCCTCGGTCAAACGCGCACACCGGAAAGAAATCGAAACACCAGGCCCATTCTCATCATGAGGAGATCCCAGGCTCTCATCTTTCTCCTACGAGTGTTTACATCACCTCCTTGCGCTTCATCAGCTCGCCCCATCGGTGGCGTGCTGAGAGAACAGCGCTCGTTTTAAGGGGTTGAAACTATTTGAGCTGTTTTTTTTGCAGTGCGATTGCGGCCCCGAGTGACCCTTAAAGGTACCTCAGTCCCTCAGGGCTTCCTACCTTTAGTGTCTTTGGCCTGCCCTCCCACTTTAGGTCAGTTAAATCTCCTGCTGATCACTGAGCACTGCCTTGCTCAAAGACCGAGAAGGGAACAGTGCAACTCATTTTACATTCAAAGACAGTTTTGAAGGTCCTAATCTGAAATCACGCTAACTTCCGGTCAAATCGAATGGTATCTTATGGATGTGATCATCTGTAGTTCAGTGCATTGGAAAACTTACCTACTTTGTCTTTTGAGTCAGCTGTCCGGGGACCAGACAGTCCACTATCCCGGTTTCTCCTACAATGACCTCTGACCTCCCTTCATCTCTACGGGGCTCAGCATGTCTGACAACCCCCACCCTCCCCCCTCCAACCTCCTCGTTCTTTCTCCTAATCTGCCTCACTGCCAGGACCGTAGGGGAGCATTGGTGGGCTGGGGGTGGTGGCATAGCTGCCATCCCTCCCGTTTTTCCCGGGATTCTCCTGTATTTTACACTTCTTTCCCGCTGTCCTCCAGGTTGTTTTTTTTCCGTGAAATATCACATACTTTTAACCTTTCTCAAAAAAAAATGGTTCCGCCCATCTCCGTGACCTCCGCTCTGCTGACCGCCGCACGTTCTGTTGTGCATCCCCCAGAAATGGGGAGCGGGGATTGAATAGACCAAAGAAATCACTGTGTGTAACTGTACATAACGGGGACACTTTGTCAGTCACTCTCTAACCCTCTCTCCCTCTCTCAGTGTGCCACTGGGACAGGAAAGTTTTCTTATTTTCAAATCCCAATGTTGACAGGTATACATGGCTGTGTGTGGATGTATGGATGAGGATGGATGAAGGAGGGAGGGAGGCTCTTCCAGTGCGCTATTGCAGCCATATGTTGGAGCTTGAGGTTGAGTTGGTATGGAGTGGCCCGGAGAATTTGAAATAGGTATAGGGAGTGAAAAACAGAACAGCCAAATCACAAAAGTTTTGGATTGAGTTCATGGTGGGGTGGGAAGGGATTTTAAAATGTGGTGTGCTCAGTGTGCATCAGAGCAGGGGCTATGTACATTCCAGTGCATTTACAGTATGAGAGGGTATCCTAATAGAATCAACGGGTCAAAAGTGCATCCGAGCAAACGCACGGCATCACATTCTGCCCTTAGGTGTCTGTCCCCAGCAATCTGTTCTTCATGTAGGCCGACAAACCTTACACCTTATGCGTGTTTTTAAAGTTAAAACATTCAAGGTGAAAAGGGTCTGTCCACTGAAAGACCCTGAGAGACGGCGCCGTGGGCCAAGACCGTAGTAGCGCACAGGGCTATAAAATGAGCAGTTCCTTCCCAACAGCATGAAATCAGCACGGATCTGATTTTTCATTTTCCATCTTCTGCACTAAAAATGTGTTCAAAGGGTTAGGGTTGGGCATCCATTCTTTCCACTTTAAACCCCAAACTTAAAAAAAAACAAAAAAAAAACGGTGTCTGCTGTGATTCTCTGCCAGGGAAATTGCAGGCTGCGTTGGAGCGTTCCGTGAATGAACAGGTGGTTTGAGCGCGTCTGCCTTTGTCCAAGAGTATTCCCCCCTGTAACCTGTGAGAGTTCCAGGAGGAAATTACAGAGGAGGAACAGTGCACTGGCTGTTTCCCTCTTATTGCCAGGGCGAGAGCTCCGATGGCGGGGTAATTTGGGATGTGTGCGTTTTTACATGCTTCTATATCCTTAAAGTGGAGTTCCACTTATGCCGATGTGTTTGTGTGTATGTGGAATGTACATATTCATTCATAAGCAAAAGAATGAGTTTATTCCACCAAGCACATTTTCATATATGAGGAACTTTTAGTGGTGAGGATTTATGCGTTTCTCTACAGAAAATTTGCTAAAAAATAAAAAAGTATAATTGTAAGATAGAATCAAATAAAATAAAAAATTTAATAAAAATAGCCAAAAATACATAAATAGCCCCAAAGAATATAAAAAAATATATACAGAATTTACAAATGTGATTATAAATTATTGGCCTCGGTGTATATATTTCATACATTTTTTATGTGAAGCGTATGGGCTGACGTTTTACTCTTGGGACTTTACCAGCCCTGCGGATATTTAAAATTCTGGTCAAAAATTCAAATTTATACCCCTGTGTTCCTTTAGCCCATAGCCCAGTCAAAGTACTGTATTTCCTACCAGCGCGAGACCCTCAGTCTGCCGTAAACTCTGGAAATCAGAAACATGTGTGTGTTGCCTCGATATCAATCTCTGTGCCCGCAGTTTTATTTTGTTAAATTTGAAAAGAGATATGCTGTCTTTTGTTTTGTTGCCGTCAGAATATGGAAAAAATGAGGCCAAGATGTGGTCAAGAAATGGCTCCATTACAGTTACACACACACACACACACACACACACACACACACACACACTCACACAAACATTATGAAATTGTATTCTCTTGCAGCTGTGCCCAAACTTGATTGGCACATACTGTCCTGCACCCCTCCTACTGACCCAATCCTCTGTCCCGGGTTCCGTTCCATTCCATCTCTCCACATGCA
>NC_137197.1:28710093-28747593 GCF_960531495.2 Zeus faber | reverse complement strand
AGTTGAGGCTATGAACAGAGATAAAACTGAAAATAAAACTAAAAACGATAGGAGCTCCAAGCGTCACCACTCCAGCTCATTTGAACCTGAGTTTTAGGTATTCTGGATATTCACCACAGTCACAGGAAGTAGCCATGTGTGGAAAACAGACTTTTTCCATTGCAACGAACCACAATGTCGTTTTAACGCTGACTTTGCCACCTTGGTCAGGCTTAAATACCTAAACCAGATTGCACATTACTGACTGCGAGGGACGGATTTAAAAAAAGAAAAAAACTGTCTTTGTCTTATCAGGAGATGGAGACACAGAGCACAACATGCCCTGGTGCCTCTCACCGCACACCCCTCCATGCTGCCGACTCCCTTTATCAGCCTCTTTAAAGTCGGCCTCGCAGGATGAGACGCGTGAGGCCTGCCGCATTAAACCATGCCTCATTTGTTGCTTTGTTTTGCTGCTGTTCCGTCCAAAGTCCTGCAACAAAACAAAAATAATGGCCGCATGTTGGAGAAACTGTGAAAATTTAAAACGGGCCAACGGTGACTCAGAGAACAAGACATCTGGATTCTTTTTTGTGTTCGAAACCAAACATAATGGCCGAAAGGCTTTGTATTACTTCCAAGCACAACAAGTTTATGTGTTTTATGTGTTTTATGTGATGTCGACTGAGCTTTAAACTTACCTTCCCGAGATTAAATGAATAAATGAAAAACGCAGTCTGAGGTTGACTATGTTTCCCTATTATTCCAGAGTATTGAACGGGAGGAGCCGATAGAGGTAGACCCAGTTCCGGCACATTCTGGACTGGAGAACGGCCACTCAACCAATGCAGGTAATTGCTTACGACTGTGTCAGATAAGTCCCTTTATATTGTATGGAATGTTTATTATTCCAATTCCATTTGCACCTCAAGATGGTTTGGAGGCTATACTTGTCTCACCGTAAAATATGCTTACACATCGAAAAGGTACTGCGCTTCTGTTCCCCATGAATTGCAATTGCGGTGCCCCTATGCAAGGCAGTTAAATCCAGTGTAATCCAGTGTGGCTTCTTAGTGGCCCATAGACGAGCAATGTAGTTTACTGCTCTCTCTGTAGTGGTAAGGGTGTCTAAACATTTTAATTTGGAGTAGTGTTTGGCATAAACATAAATCACAGTTAAAATGTGAACTTAATCTGGGCAAGGCAAGGAAGGGAAAGACCCCCTTCACCAGGTCATTGTGGAATTTTTTTTATTATTTTTTATTTTTTACCCGTGCTGTCAGCATGTTGGGCATACAACACAGAGTATTTGTATGCCATCGCATCTAGGACAGAGTTAGTCTGCAAGTGGAGTTCAAGTTCTCAGCCTGCAATACAACATTGGACAACAACATGTCTTGAAAAACAGTTAATCAAGTTAATCAGATCCAGGAAAACTGGAACAACGATTGGGCACGTGGCCACGTGGTCATAGTTATGGCAGTAAATAAGGGAGGAAAGGAAAGGAATGCAACCAGGAGGGTGCTTGGGTGCACTCGAAGCAGGTGTGGTGGTGTGTGCGTGTGGTTGGTTCTGGTGTATACAGTCGGTATTATGTTGTGGTGCCTCCAAGCAGCAGAAAGGGCCCCGAAGCCCCCCCGCGCTCCGCAGCTGCATAGACACCCCACGGCTGCAGGAAAGCCCTGAGAACCCCGCCCTGCAGCCACAGAAGATCCCCGGGCCCCCAGAGAAGCCGGAGGCCCATGGAGCAACTCCCACGCCTGGCCCCGAGGAGCATAACCCAATCCCAAGGAGCACTAGGAGACCCTACACCCCAGGGACGCACACATACAACACATCCCCAAGTGCAGGCACAAGACGCAGCAGGCACAGAACCCGGGCCGCTGGCTTTAGGCACAGACTGCAGGCCTGGATCCAGGCCCCCGCACCGACAGACCAATACCCTGCCCGAACCGCTTGCCCCGCAGGCGAGCCGGCGGGACCCCCATGGCCACCCATGCTTTGCGCACGGGGGAAGCCCGCCCCACCGCAGCCGACCAGATGTAGCAGAGTGTGCTCAGCACGGAGCACCCAGATGCGAGTCCTTCAGGCAAGTCGAACCCGAATCACTCGCACCCATCCTGGTCTGGTGGAGTGTTGTTGAGTAAGATTGCTGTGCGAGTGTATGTGATATAAGCTAATATAAGTGGGATTAAAATTTCGGGACAGACAACAAGCACGCATCCCCACCCACATAGCTCGCACCCCTCCCATCCCACAAACCCTACACCTAGCACATCCACCTCCCCTACCTGGTGGCACCCAATCTACAGTGACCAGCCACGCCATGCCATTAGGCCTCCTGGTCAGCCGGCCCCCCACATGCAGACCACAGAACAGAGAGCGCCAGACGGCACCCCCGCCAACAGCCCAACGCCCGAGCGACGAGCGCCCAGTGCACCGAGAGCACCAGAGGACAGGTACCACGGCAGCCCAGTTTGACGACAGGAGTCCGCCCCCCACCGATGGAGACCACATGGTGAGGCCCGCACCAAGCACACCCAGCCAGGTTCAGACCCCCGGGTCACAGGACCAGGCGGAGCGCCTAACCAGCTCCGGCAAGACGGGCCAGCTCCGGGACCCCCCCCACAACCACAGGCCTACGTGCCACGGACGTCCCCAGGCACCCACCAAACTGCAGAGCCTCGGCGAGACCAGGAGGACCCCACATGTTCCAAAACACCACGACATCGCCCCAATTTAGGAAGACTCAAGTATTAATGGATGGAGTTATGTCAGTGATAAAAGTAGCCCATATTTTATTAAATTAATCAACCTTGTTTTTGGGATGTGGTGAAATTATCTCACTTTTTCCAAATGAGTAATATTACGTATTTTCTTGGCAATTGTTAAGGCGATCAAAATGGGTTGGTGGTGTTCAAGTGGTGGGTCAACTGAGGAGAGGTCACCGAGGAGATATATAGTCGGGGAGACTGGAATGCTGCAACCCAGAAGGGTTGATAGCTGGAGTGTAATTTTACTTTTTCATCCTATCAGAGAACTCCATTTTGGTGCACGGGAAGATCTCCCCGGACTTCCCACATGAGCACACGGCTCCGGTGCCCATGCGGATGCCCCACCTCCCCATCACCGCCACGACCAAGGTGGCCGAAATGAAGGGCCCCGACTCTCCCACCAGCACCATTGGTTCCCAAACCTCGGCCGCCACGGAGGACCCGCCTCCTGGCAAATCAACTATCAACAAAAATCAGCCTCAGCCAATGGCAGAGTCCTCCGTTCAACCAGGTGAGCTTGGCAATTTCATTCACACGAAAAGATTCAACCTCTTGCCAAATCCTTTCCCTTGTACTGACCTTACTCTAACTTGCTTTCTCTTTACCTTAGTGGCTTCTATGAAAACATGGACTCCTACTACAGTCAGAACTCTTGGATCTCCAAGACTTCACGGTGAGTCTGACGGATGGACACCCAGATTCTGAACGGTTCTGGTGATGATCATCTTCATTAGAATCGGCCCAGATAGCATTTAGATGACAGTATTGTTTGTTTCTTGCAGACAAGGCCTTCTCATCCCCCGGTAAATCTGTGACGTACTCTGGGCTACCTCAATATGAGAGGTGAGAGGGTAACTCATCATAGCTGAATAATACCTTCACTCAGGCCAGCCACCAGTTTGACACAACAGTACTGGGAAAACCAATAGCTATGAGGTTAAAAAAACAGGGTGAGGTAAGGAAACTCCAAAATGATATTTTCTTTGGTTGGACCTTTTCCGAGCAGTGACGGACGGTCCTTCGGTCACGGTGTGGAGAAGAGGCGGGAGCTAGTGAGGTCCCAAACTCTTCCACGCAACATCGGAGCTCAGGCTCGCAGATCCATCTTCGAAAGACTGGACGCAGAGGCCACCAACAGGTAAGAGGTCCTACCTTCCCGTCGTGTTACTCTCCTCTTTTAGTTCTGTCTTCGTTCCGTCGAATTATGATAAAAACCCAAACGCTTGTGATTCACGCTCCCGCTCTCTCTCCCCAGCCGCCCCAAGCCGGTGGACTCCAAACCTAAGCTGAAGCGATCTCAGAGCTTTGGAGTGTCCAGCGCCAGCAGCATCAAACAGATCCTCCTGGAATGGTGCCGCTCCAAGACCATAGGATACCAGGTAGAACAACACACAACAGACACATTGTCGGTGATAGACGAGAGTTGTTTTTAGAACCCTCTGAAGAAACAAAGAGGCCTGACCCACATTCAAAGTTCTCATTTGCATCACATTTACATTAAGTCTTTGACCACACTACACGTTTGTGCTACGAACGTTTGTCAGCAGTCGCGGAATACAAACCAGAAGTAACCCGCACAGTCACAGAGTTGGATATTTATATCTTAGAAACTGTAGACAAAAGAAAAACAGAGATGAAACAGAGAGCCTTAGAGGAAAAGTAACCCACATGGGGAAATAGTTAGAAGGGGTTGAAGGTCCTTGCCTGTGTCCCAAATTGACCCTTCATCAGCCATGTCAACCATTATCGGGGGTGTTCTAAATCATTTGAGAAGTTCACTGCAAATTGTCTTCAAGAAACAATGCTGTTTTGTAAAACTGTTCTTTCAACTAATTTCCCAATGAAGTGGCTTATATAAAGACATCATATTTTTAAGTTGGTCTGACTTTTAGCTGATTCACGCCTGCCTGATTTATTCTTTTAGCTTCGACCTGTTAACACGTAGCTCAGCGATAATGCGTTAATTAGTGCCAGCTCTCAGCAGAATCACAGACAGACTTCATCGTAGACAACGCATTGTTTTGTAGGCGTGCGACAAGAGAGAGTGAGGGGGAGAGAGAGAGAACTGGATGTGTCTGTTGGCAATTTGCTTGGGGGGGGGGGCGGGGCGGGAGGGTTGTTTAGGACACGGCTGAGTGCGCTGGCACAGGCTTTGCCCCGTTACCCTTTCACAGCTGCCCACGCCAGTCAGTTCATGTGGCTTTGGTTATAGAGGCGGGCCGAGGCCCTCATTAACTGGGTGCGAGCTTTCAAAATCACGCAAACACAAGAAAAAAGATGGGGACAGAATGACAAAAGACAGAAAGCATAGGGCGGGCGTGGGGGGGAAGGAGGGGGACTAGACAGGAGGAGATACAGTACATCGAAAAAGACAATAACTTTTTTTGACCTTCTTGCTTTTTACATTGGCAGCTTGGGAATGAGCTAACTCTGAAAGCATGTGTGGACTGGAAAATAAAAGAGAGGAACACAAAAAGCAGAGCACAAGAGAAAGTGAACCGAGAACGGGAGAGCGGAGGGCAGATTAGGGACAGAGAGGCAGAAGGGATGGGAGGAGAAGAGAGGAGAACAAAGTGCAATCCACGCCGTCCCCCTGTTTGAGCCATTACAGTTTATAGGGCTAGATTGTGAATGGAGAGATGGATTCGTGAAGTGTAAACGGGGCTGCCACTCACTTTTTACACAGGTTTAACTTGTGTTTGCCTTGTTCTTACGACTCTCACCTCTCTCTCTCACTCTCTCTCTCTCTCTCACTCTCTCTCTCTCTCTCTCTCTCTCTCTCTCTCTCTCTCTCTCTCCCTCTTCCCGCTGTCTCTGCAGAACATAGACATCCAGAACTTCTCATCCAGCTGGAGCGATGGCATGGCCTTCTGCGCTCTGGTCCATTCCTTCTTCCCCACCGAGTTTGACTACAACTCCCTGTCCCCGGCTGACTGCAAGCACAACTTTGAGCTGGCCTTTGGGACCGCAGAGTAAGTGGCAGTTAATTGTTTTTTGGATGTGGATGAATGGGGTGAGTAGACGTCGGCTTGGGACATCTTGGCATGGTCAGTAATCCAAAGCTCCTTATCAATTTCGGTACGTGGGTTTTCGTGAACCGGCTTGACCTCAAAGCCAAGAACTTCCAATTTATGAAGCATGCATTGGTTGGCGACTTTTGGAAAAACTGAATTGGCCCAGACATCCCATCATTCATTGGAAGACAGAGGGAAAGAGGTTGTTCTGAATGGGAAGGATACATGTTCTCAGAATACAAGTCTGTTCTTGCGTACTAGATATTGATAAACGACCCAAGTCTTCCCGTATTCAAAGCCAATGTTCGGTCATGCGTTTGCTCTGTTCCTCATATTTCTAGGGCATCGCGTTATTTCTGTGTTTTCTTCTCAAAATCTGCATAAATATGTGTTATGTTTAATTCCAAGTAGAAGACAGTATCAAACATCTATCGTGCCGCCGTGTAGTTCAGCTATCACTTTTTAGTTTGTTTTGAACTAACTGGAGTTAATTTCCCACTGGTCAAGCTTATTTCTATGCGCATTCCAATTTCTTCTGACTGGGACTGGATCTGAATCTGTAACTATGTGTGTGTGTGTAACTATGTGTGTGTGTGTGTGTGCGTGCACACACACACACACACACACGCACACACACACACACACACATAGTTACCATATTGACAGGGGTCACTGAACATATTCAATACCATTTCCACGCTACTTCTGCCTGCGATGTGCACTGCGATCCACACCTCATTTCCACCTACTGTAAATAATGACTCCCCTGGGTCTACCTCCGTCGATCCATTTTCTCCCCTGCCCTCCCTTCTGTATCCTCCTTTACCCATCTCTCTTCCATTCCGTACATCCCCGCATCTTTCTGCGACGCATCTTTTTCTGTTGCGGTGAGATGTGAGCATTCCTTTTGACTGACGGCAGAGCATTGCAAGGGCCACGGGCAGCGTCTCCGAACCGCTGCGTAATCTCTTCGCAGTCACACACACACACAGACGTAGTGTCTGCTTAGATCTGATTCCATGGTAGTCTACAGCATGATATTACAAAGCATTTCAAATTAAGACAGATATATAGAGATATACTGTATCAAAGTCTGCTTTTGAACATACAGCTTTTCATTTGACCATGGTCATAATTTGCCCATGACACCAACCTGATGGACCCATGTCATGATTCAAGGTGTCTCCATGCTTGTACGCCCGTGGTTGGCATGGATAGGCTTCGGTCCTGACCCTGAAAAAATTGTAGAACAGCACCTGCAGTACTTCAGGCATGCTGCATATCCTTATCGAATTCAGTTGATCACCAGAAGGACCTCGGATGAATTAGCATCCGTTTCCATGAGCCTGCGGTTTAACCATGTTTTTGACGTTTTGTTTTCTCTTCGCGGCTGCAGGGTGAAAGCGGGGTGCGATCGGCTGATCGAAGTGGAGGACATGATGATCATGGGTCGCAAACCCGACCCCATGTGCGTCTTCACCTACGTCCAGTCGCTCTACAACCACCTGCGCAAGTTCGAGTGAACGTCTCAGCAGCAGAAACTCAAGAGATATTTTTTTTCTTTTCTTATATACGGAGACCCTCGACACTGTAAAGACTGTGCTTGACTTAGCATTCACAAAATGACTCTTTTTATTCTTAAAGTTTCAACCAGCGACATGGGACAATTTGCGACAAATAACAACCGCTGAAGGAAGCCGTAGAAACTACACCAACAAGGACATTTAGAACCACTGCTCTGAAGGAAGCCACGGAAAAGGAAACCATAGAAACTACACCAACATTGCCAAACATGTCTGTTCATCCTCCAAGAGGCTTCTTAGCCTTTGTAGGAGAGGGGTCTTGCAACGCCGGTCGTTCGGAAGCTGAATGTACCTCCACGCTTACACCAACTATAATGAAACCAGTTTGGGTAGTACATAAGCAGCGTAGTTCATGGGGTGGGGATTGAGTGGAGATTAAAAGGCCCGGAGGTCGGGGTGAGGGGCGCCCCCCCCCCCCCCCATTAGAGCAAATAAAATATTACTTATTGTACCTTCCATTGAACAGATTTGGTGATGGTGCTACAGTGCACAATGAAGAGACTTGTCCGCACCCTAGCGGCGGAAATACAACATTACATCCACAGCCACTATAAAGACTGATGTGCCTTGTTCTTTGCTGGGCCCAGAACTCTGCACACAGAGAGATGACACACACTGTTTTACTTTGAAACGTTTTGCATGTATGTTTAGAATTGTTTAGAGTCGTGCGGTTATGAAGAAAATATATTTTACGAGCACATTTGTCTTTGATTGTCAACTATAGCGGAAGTGTGTTTTTTTGTCTTTTTAGTTTGTGCTTGTTGGCTATATTTAACGTCACAGAGAGATAGAGGGGGAAATAGCAAATCTGTCTAATTGATCTTTGCCACCATTCTATCATTTAATACTGCAAGAATCAAACAGAGACACACCTCGAGTGTGTGTTTTATCAGCATCACAGCAGAACTATAATTTAGATTTTTTTTGTTTTTATTTTATAGACGCTAATTATAGGGTTTGATCCTTAATGTGTCTATGTTTATCAATTTTAAAAAGGTCTTAGTACAAAATGAATATGAATTTTGGAGGAATGTCCATGTGGAGAAACACGGAGACTGTAAAAACATATACATAAATATATATATATATACATCCAAGTGGTGTCATATATTCTCTATTCTTGAAGTTGTGTACAATCATCAAAATTCCAAGCATCACATTCAAAGCAGCATTTCGATCTCTTCAGGGCAATATAATTTGTGGATATGTCAGCATATCTCTCCTTTTTTGATATTAGGCGCCATCTGTCTGCTGTAATATATCCAAAATAACCGCACACAAAAACCATACTCAATCAAATGGAATTTTAGTACATATATAGTTTGGTGATCTCTACATTTCTAATGTAATCAATTTACTGAGGTGAATAGATTACATGAACCTAAATTAAATATGTGGTTAAAATATTTGAACCTAAATTAAATTTTTGGTTTAAATATTTGAACCCAAATTAAATATTTGAAATTAAAATTCTCACAAGTAAGTTTTCCATTAAACATAAAGCAGTTTTAGATTTTAATATAACAGATGATGTGTAGTTTTCCACACATTTAAAGTTGATTTAGCAGCTAAATGCGGGGAAAGTGTGCTGTTACGGTAGAATATATATATAAAATCCATTTTATTTTCCAGGTTCCTTCATATCACATAGGTGAATTAGAAAAAAAAGTGAAAAGGAGAATTAAGTTATTATTCTCTGACTTTGTTGATCCAAGAGATAACAACAACAACAACAAGGCCTGGAAAAGGGGATGGCATTTTGTGTATTCCAGGATACAGTGGTGTTGAGCTGTTAACGCGTTTAGGATCCTTTGGACTTTAGTCAAAGGTTGGAAATTAATTCACCGATCGACCCCCAATACACAGGAAGAGGAGGTGTGAACTATGCGGAGGTACCAATTCCCAATTGATTCATTCATGGTGTCCATGAAGTTTTTTGTTTTTTTTATGTCATTGGATTCAATTATAATAAATACGACAAAAAGATAGACAGATAGATAGATAGATAGATAGATAGATAGATAGATAGATAGATAGATAGATAGATAGATAGACAGATAGATAGATAGATAGATAGATGATAGATAGATAGATAGATAGATAGATAGATAGATAGATAGATAGATAGACAGATAGACAGATAGATAGACAGATAGATAGATAGATAGATAGATAGATAGATAGATAGATAGATAGATAGATAGACAGATAGATAGATAGATAGATAGATAGATAGATAGATAGATGGATGGATAGATAGATAGATGGATAGATAGATAGATAGATAGATAGATAGATAGATAGATAGATAGATAGATAGATAGATAGATAGATAGATAGATAGATAGATAGATAGATAGATAGATAGATAGATAGATAGATAGCACAGCACCACTCATTAAAACTGTTAACATTAAAGTAATGAGAATGCAAAATAGAGAGGAAAAAATGATATGCGGTCTCCAGGGGGTAAAAAACATTTTTATTTTTCATTAATTCAATTGGATTCAATGATAATAACTTATGTAAAACTTATGTAAAATACGACTCAATTAAGAAACTCTCCCTCAGAAAAAAAACAACAATACATAAGAACAATAGAATATAAATATTATAATATTTTATTAATGTTGAAACATTTTTTTATTTTTCGTTTATTTCATTGGATTCGAGGATAATAGATAAGACGAATGATGCCCGTGTGTTCAGCCTTAACATAGCTTTGAAATACCACTCAATTGATAAACTCACACACATGGATAGATAGAGGGATGAATAAAATGTATGTGCCAAAAATATTGTATTATTATTTTAATACAATGTTCAAACATATACGTTCAAATATTCACCCCTTATCAGATTTGGGATAAGACCCCATCCCCGCCGGTCCCTGTAGTATCCCCGCAGGGGTCCCTCCCGATGGCCCCGATCCTAGATCTGCCAGACTTCCACGGGGAAGGGACACGTCCACCCAGCGGGGGCTGAATCCACACCGCGTCTCCTCCCGCTCTGCTCCCTTTCATCTGTGGTTCAATCGCGATCGCCGCGGTTCAGAGATTAGGGGAGACACGCGGGACGGGCATCAGCCGAAAGTGACACCTGACCGTGCGTGGATTTCCGTGGATCGTCGGAGAATCCTCTGGATATATATATATAAAGTCTCAGGTCACGGCCGCGTCAGTCGCAGGATCGTGCTGAAGGGCCGAGCTGTGGAGATTTGGGTTTTTTTTTTTGTGTGTGTGTGTGTGTGTGTGTGTGTGGAGTTATAGGCCATGGCTCTCTTCGTGGACTCCAACCTCACCTTGCTCAGGAGCGAGCACAAGGACGTGGATTTGAACGCGTTGTTTGAAGAACAGGATCCCGGTAAAGGTACGTTACACACCATCACTTCAAGAAATGTTCAAAAAAGAAAAACACAACTTTTATTTTATCCGACCAACCACTTTGGTTTTTTTCATGTGGTTATGAAAGCCCGAAATTTGTTTGGAATCCACAACAAAATGGATTTATGTTTAAAGGACATTTTTAATTTTTCTATTTTTAAATAGTAGAATGAACACAACTGAAATATATTTTATTTCTGAATGAAATGCCATGTTTTTAACGTAGTGTGATAATGCTTAATTGTGGGATTCTATAGCTTATTTTACAAAAAAAAATTGAATAAATCAAAACGTTTTCTTAACACATTTTTCGGTCATAATGAAGAATTGTGCTGCCTCACGGAAGGTTTATCCTCCACTGGCCTTTTACCCCCAAAATTATTTTTCATTTTTTGAAAAAAATGTTTTCTTTAATCCTGAAAACAGGAAAATTCAAATAAAATAAACTGATAAAAGGTGAAATGTTTGAATAATTGTCATTATGATGGCTTTATTGCAGATGCCAAAAGTGCCCTCTTATCCCCTGAGCCTGAGCGAGCTGCCTACATGGAGGGCCAGAGGAAACGCAAGAGAACCATCTTCAGCCGAGCACAGCTGTCCGAGCTGGAGCAGGCGTTCGCCGTGACGCCCTACCCCGACATCACCCTGCGGGAGAGGCTGGCCGAGCACACCCGTCTGCCCGAGAGCAAGATCCAGGTGAGTCCAGGCTCAGTGTGGTATGGACTGACCCGACGGCCTGTAATGCTCACTGTTGAAAATTTGCCATTTCAGTGCCGTCACACTTTTAGTAATATTATGCAACTTTAAGACTTGAAACATTTCCTTTCACAGGTATGGTTCCAAAACCGAAGGGCCAGGAGCATTAAGACCAGAAGACTCCCCAAGTCCTCCAAAGCTGTCCTGGAAGGGAAAGGGGTGATGAATTCCAGTCAACACAGGACCCGGGTCCCCTCCTCTGGACCGGCCTCCTCCTTCCCCAACCCCGGTGCCGTAGGGGACCTTTTCAGGCCGGAGCAGAGTCAACCATGCAACGAGGGCCAACAGATTTTCTCCGACTGGATCCAGTTTTATGGCAACCCCGTCTCCTCTTCCCCGTCTTCATCATCCCTCCACCACCACCACCACCACCACCACCCTTCGACCGGCTCCCCAAAACTCTCTGAGCCCCTTCCCTGGGAAGAGGAACACCAGCTGGCCCACCTGGCCCCTTTCCCCATCTCACTGTCCGGCCTCCTTCCGGGTCCCCTTGCCCAGCCCGTGGCGAGGCAACCCCACCATTCCTCCACCCAACGCCACTACAGCGACGCCAGTTTCCCTCAGACACTCCGGAACATCAAGGCCCAGAGCCAGGGACCCGCGGGGGCCCAGCCGACGAGGTACGGAGGCTCCGCTGGCAACGGAGGCGGGGGCCTCGCCTCGGTGGACCAAGTGGTCCCTTCCCACACCCAGCAGGTATACTGGGACGTAGCCCATGGACAGAGCTGCCAACACCACCACCACCCACACCCACAGGTTGGTCCACAGACTTCCATGGGCTACATCTCGGATCTCATCTACAATGCTGCCATCGTCACCAACTTCCTGGAATTCTGATGTGAACACTCTTGGATGGATCTCCTGAATAGTGGAACCTGGTCACCAGAGGGCAGGGGCGCCGCCACGGAATTTTGGCCCCATGAAAAGATATCACATTGGGCCCCACCCTAATGTTCTAATATTTTAGGGCCCCTGTCAGAGACAGGGAAAACGGAGCAACGTCAGTGTGTATACATATCCTACATCAGTAAAAGTGTAACTATTGTTTGTTTCAGGTTGTCGTGAAACCCATTCCGTCCACGTTGTCATTTTGTATGTAACGCAAGTTTGAGGAATAAATCTATTATTTAAACCCACCGATGAATCAACTTGAAGGCTGATTTGCGATGCGGTGATCAGGGTTAATGCCGTTACTCTTCCTAAGGCTTGGAAGGCTCACTTACAGCACAAATAACCCAACAACAGCTTTCTACAAAGGACTTGGTCCTGTACATGATATGGAATCTTCTCTGTTTGTTTCTCGTGGTGCGTTTAACACCGCAACCTCCTTGGGGGAAGCCGTATCGTCCAAAACATGGCGATTAAAATGATTCCCCCCATGGCCAGATACCATGACAGGAATAATTATTTTCCGAGCAAAACAAATATTTTTATTTTCATATCAGTCCCCAAGATAAGTATTAGGAGATGGACAGAGGAGGATGAGGAGGAGGAGGGGGGATGAAACATAATAAGAACTAAATTAAAGCAGGAGCTCAGAGTCTATCAGCTTATGGATTCTGCAATTCGACCTGGATTTAAGTTGCCAAAGTATTACATGAGAGGTATAATACACGAACAGATATGACAGACAGTAGGGCCCACTGTTAGACAGTGGTCTCGGCATATCACAATCATCTTTAATACCAAATAATCTTTCAATAAACCCTTAATCCGGGTGTCAAATCTCAGATCTTCAGGGAGATACTTTTTTATTTCGTATTCCAGATGTAGTTACATCGTTTTAATCTTTCCGTTATGACCGGACTTGTGCTTATTTACAGGACGAGGGAAGGAGATGAGATTCTTTCCGAAAAATATGGACATATTTCTGTGGGGGGTGGGCGTGGTGGGTGGGGGTAAGGGCAGAGTGGATGAGAAACTAAAAACAGATCCTCGTTCATGTTGTATTAGAGTTGTTTTGGTGTTGTTGTTTAAAGGATGTTGAGTCTTGGGTGGCAATGGCAAGGAAAAAAAAATCCATATCGTTGCCCTACGGATGCCGAAAACAGATAAACACAGATCACACACACACACACACACACACACACACACACACACACACAATAACTCCAGCATCTGCCAGGTTGAGATAGACGACAATAAATGGTTAAGAAACTGTTTTCAGTAAATATTATCACAAAGCTGGGAGATTATTGCGATAAATCTAAATCAAAAATAAGGGGAAAATATAACAAAAATTAAATTACATTTTAGGAAAGTGGAACAAAGGTGGCATGTATGGATTATGGAGAGGGTCTACTGGGCACAGGCCACCAGGCCCCAAGATCTTCACTTACGTATAGGACTTACTGTATAAAGGATATACTACTAGCAGGTGGTCATGGACATTGGTGGTAATTCAAAAATTTGGGAAACTAGTAATGGTATGGTGAAAAAATTAATACCCGTATATTTTTTTATATACAATATACCATATACATAACATCTTCAACATTGTACATTGGTTAATAAAGAACTATATTTTCCTTTTATGGGCTCAATAGGATTATCATGCCCTCTCACTGCAGATATATTGCCAGACCCATGACACCTTGATTGAGAACAATCACGTAATGACGGAATGAAATATGGAAATAATAGCTAAATCTTTAGCATTTGTATTAATATTATTTAGCTGTAATACACAAATCTACTAAGTCAGATTCCTAGCAAATGTAAATGTGCCTGACCAAAAAAAAAGATTCTCATTGTCAATCTTACCATGGATATTTCCCCATACATATTTCATTTACCAGGTACAGGAATACAATCACAGACAAAATTAGAGATTTTTTTTTTAATATCAGATAAGAACTAAATACAGAATGACAGTGACAAAAAAAATAAAATAAAATCTGCAACAAAGAAAAAGTAACAATTAAAGTCAAAAACAAGCAAAGGCAAAATCACATTATCGCAGCTCCAAACTGGGGCTTTTGGTCCAATTGTTTCCTTAAATCTGCTGTAGCAGAACACGTAACGCCATCTTGGGTTGGAGATCTGGACCTTCCTGTCGATCATCCATGTAGAAGTCACTAGGGTGGACCTGTGAATTTTGTTTTTTACATTTTAGCGATTAAAGATCAGAAAATGTTTCAGCGTGTCCTTGTTCAGTGCAAAAAACCCAGCGGTGTTTTCTCTTTCTTTCTTTCTTTCTTTCTGCTATTGCCTGTTCGCTAGGGTTCTCCCAGCTCTCCCTCCATCGTTCGCACCAGGACGTAGAGCTCGGCCAGGCCCACCACAGACGCTGAGATCACAGCGGATATCACCCTCTGGAGACACCGGGATGACAAATAAATTCATTTATGAATAAATAAACTCCAAAATCCTCCCATATATTGGAAAAAAGTTCAAAACATTCCTTTGATAAAATATTGAGTGTGTTCACAGTAGAACCCTTATTGAACACTTTATTTTTCTAAAAGTGTATGTTTAATGTGGAATGTTTTTGGTTTATAGGCTTATTGCCAACATTCTGTTTACCCTTTATGGTAAACAAAATGTATTTCAGGTTTATTGTACCATTGTACCATTCTATCTTCTATCACTATTTCAATCTCATATTTCTGCTTCACTGTGTAATTCATAACTTATCGTATAGGACTGTATCTTCTTTTTCGACATCTCTATCTTTTATTGTTTTTTTGTTATCTTTAGGTTAAATAAGACAAACCTGTATTGGTCCCACAACGGGGAAATTTGCAAAATTCTATCAAACAAACAAATCTATTGTTTGTCGTTGGGTTTAGTGTATATTGCAATATCTAATTGTTTACAGTTAATTGTTAGGATACGTGTATAGTATTTAAATGTTTCCATATATTGACATTTTCATTTATATATTTTTATTGAATTGCTTTATTGTTATTTTTCTACTGATTTGATGCTGTTGAGAATTTTTAATTCTGTTGCAATTTCCCTCTGGGATGAGTGAATAACAAAAATAATAATAATAATAAAAAATAAAAGGATGAAGAAAGTGGGTAGGGAGATAAGTAAATAAGTAAGCAAATAACTAAGCAGGTAAGTAAGTATTACTGTACATATGTACTGTAGGTGAGTAAGTAAATAAGTAATAAGTAGGAAAATTACTGTACGTACTTACACAGGAAAGTAATAAAGTAGGTAGATAGGTAGGCAGGTAAGAAAGTAAGTTAAGTAAGAAAGTAGGTAAGTAAGCAAGAAAGTAGGTAGGTAGGTAAGTAGGTAGGTAGGTAGGTAGAGTAAATAAGTGAGAAAGTAGGTAAGTAAGTGAGTGAGTAAGTAAGTAGTTTGGTAGGTAGGTAGAGTAAGTGAGAAAGTAGGTAGGTAAGTGAGTAAGTAGGTAGGTAGGTAGGTAAGTAATTAAGAAAGAAAGTAGGTAAGTAACTAGGTAGGTAGGTAAGTACGGTAGATAAGTTACTAAGTCCATAGGTAGGTATCTATATCTATCGAACACACTGACAGGCTATAGTCACAGATTTCACGATTGTCGGATAATCTGATGTTTTTGACTGATTTCAATGTATTGAAGGATGTATTGGATAGATGAGGTTCCACTAACCGCTGAGGTCTCCTTGAAGAGGTATTGGCTGCCGATATAGGAACAGGCAAAGGTAGCGGCCACCGTCACCAGGAAGTTCAAAACCGTCACCACGGTCGCTTTAGCAGATCGCACTACAAAGAGACTTGAGTTAATATTGCTTCTTAGCCCAATGTTTTAGAATAATATATATGGTGATTATTTATTTTAAAATCTATACAATACTCAAATTCACCTGTAAAAAAAGCCCTGAATTGGGGAAGGTGGAGAATTTAGAAGGATGCTGTGCTCCTCTAACCAATACTTTTAACATATAATCAAGTATATCAAAGAAAGATCAACCTGGCCGACAAATATCACAGCATGCAATGTTGTTATGTCATGTAAAATGTGTTTGATGAAATCGGAATACTCTTATACTTATGGTGGAAAACAGTGACATTCATTTTGTAGTGTTTTGTAGCATCGGGCAAATGCATACAGTATACCGGTGAATATACTGTATATTGTACTAACCTTCCCTTCCAAAATCAGCCAGTGTTCCATTCCTGTTGATTTCCTGGAATGGAGGAAAGAGTTGAACTTGAGCCACGGTGAATTATTTTTTTTACAATGAAACAATCATACGGCACTGTCCTGTTAACTACCAAAAACGTCAGAAACATGTACGATTGTGCTTTTGCTATTATGGCCACATACTAATAATGAGTTACAAGTTGTGAACGATTCGTTTGTACCTAACAACTCTTCTAAATGACCTGGGAGTGGGAAGCCACTCCGGCAAAAGAGTGGGCGAGGGAGTGCATCTTCTATTCACAAACGGAAAATAATCAACTCTCGTACATCGTTCACAGGAAGTCCTCCCTAACTCACAAAGCAGGAAAACAAATGACTCAAACGAACAAAGAGTCGGAAAATCGAAACGACTTGTTTTACTGGGGGAGCCGTTGAGAACCGACTCTCCAAAAAGAGTCTAACCTTCCATCACTACGTACAGCCCTCGCTCAAGAGTGAAACTTGTTCTGCTGGAACTGGTGAATTTAGATGAGATTCGTGCAGCCTTGCCATTTTGATCTTGCAACACAAAAGCTAAATCCCATTAGTTATCCATTTTTAAACAGAGTTTGAGGTGAAGTTTTGGGGCACAGTGGTTGACAAACACCGGCCTAGACAGAGCTCTATAATGGCGCAAATAATTTTGGTTAATGAATCTATTTTCACAATTGAATAAATATTGCCACATTGCAGGCAGCGTTATGGTCAACATCGATACCATTCACACCTGAAATTCCCCAAATTCACCTGAGTGTTGACGTTACGGGTAATCCTGTTGTATTCTTCGTTGGCAAGTTTAGCCTTGATCTTCTCCAGGCGTGCCACCAGCTCAGGGTTCTGGAGAGAGAGCGAGAGAACCACCAGGGTTTATAATATAAGCTTATGACATACGTATTGTGTCGCGTTAAAGTGTAGAAAGGAGATTTAAATCAACCCTTGCCCTGGGAGGCTTCACTGCTTCAGGCAGATGAAGTGAGCTGTCCTCCAACACCTCGTGCAGGTAGAGGGGGTGTCCTGCAAGGACAGGTCATGGCAGACTCGGATTAAACTGTCTCCTACAGTCTATATTATACCGTATAAATGTAGAGATCCACGGCCTACCGTGGTCGTGGAGGTATTTCTTCAGCTTCCTGATCGTCCCAAACGAGACCGCTGCCGCTTCCCGCTGGCCAACAACTGACTCCAGTTCCTCACGCAACCCTTGTGGAAACGACGAGTCCCTCTTCTCCAGCAACCCCGTGACTCTTTTTCGGAATTTATCCCCGACTATAAATGAGGAAGCCATCGCCTTAGCCTACGGGATCGTAAGGATCCCCGCTTCGGAAGTCAGACTTTGGATTGCAGCGGAAAAATGGTTGTAAACGACAGCTCGCTCGACCGCCAGGACCGTCCCGTACCTCTGCTTCCGTGCAAGTCAAGCCCGTCGACTAGCCACGGGGCTTGATGCTGCGTTCCATCGCAGATCGGAACTCGGTTCTTTCGGTTCTCTAGGTTCGGTAGTTCCCACTTCAGAGGTAAAGCTGCACCCGCGGAACATACGTTTGTGTGTTTGGCAAAGAACACTTTAGATCAAATTCAGACGCCCCCCCCCCCCCCCCCTCCTCAACGAGCACACGTCAAAGGGAACTTTGTTCAACCGTTAACGTCGTGCAACGCCGTGTTTTTGTGACGTCCGGTCTGTTATCTCGGCAAGCTCGGGTCCGAGCGATCTGCCCCGAAATTCCGATTCGGAATCTCGATCGAAATGGTCGTTCCATCGCACCTTTGCATGCAGGGCGGCCGTTTTGTTTTTTCCGCCCCCCGAGTTCACACTTCGATTGAACGCAGCGCGCACCTCGTACGCCGCCGTGTTTACCATGTGACGCAGTGACGCAGCCTTGCGTAGCCGTCACAGCCGTTCGAAAGGCGTACGTAGAAGATGAGCTAAAATGTGAATATCGACTATTATATTTTCTTCATTTTTTTTTTTTCATGATCTGCTAACACACACTAACTTGACAAAGGACAACATGTACACAACACCATCAAAGTAAACGCGAATACGCTTCGATCAGCGCGAGCCTTGGCGCGTCTAGTGTGCGTGTCCGCCGTGGGCGCTTTACCAGTGACGACGAAAGCTCGACTCGTTCTCATATTCGGTTCTATGACGAGTGTGAGTGAAGAGAGCCGTTCCACTTCCCAACTCATCCGTCACTTAAATAAATCGGTATGGAGCACGGCGAGCGAGGGGTGATTTCCGGTTGATTATCTAAAAATAGTTTATTTTGGCAGAAAATTGCAAAGTGGGAATTCCAAATAAAAAAAATCAAAAAAAACACTGAGATCAAAATGATTTAATTTGCTGAATTATGCCAAATGCATTGGCTTTCTTTCTTTTTTTGTTTTGTTTTGTTTTGTTTGTGGCCTTGGGACTTTAATTCGCTCATCGGTGACTCACTCACTCTTCTGCCGGAGTGACTCGACCCCCGAGTCACGTAAAGGGCTCGAATCGTTCGCGAGTTTCCCCATCGCTCGTCACTTTATTGATGGGAATTACGGCTCTTTGAAGGGAACCGCATTCGATGGCTCCGTACTACGGTGAGAGCCGCCTGTGTGTTTCCAATCTGCACATTGGCAAATTACACCAATAACACGTGGGAATACTTATAGTATAGAAATAGTAAACGTTGCGCCAAAGACCAGTGCGTGTGTGCCTTCGCTTCGTCAGCCTGGCGTGGCAGTTTCCCCGGCTCCTTTTCGGCCAGGGCATCTCCCGGCGAGGGAGGAGCATGGGCTATCTCCCAAATGGAGGGGAGGCATTTCCGGCGGCAGAATACGATAAATAAATAATAATAAAAAAAATAGCACGACATATCTGTGGCAAAAAGAAAAAGAAAGAATCATCACAAGCGAGACTCGGTTCCCTTCGTCCCAACAAAACAGCCGTTCAAAATAATCGGATCGTTCCCGAACGACCCAACACGACTTGTCCCAGTGTTGCCAGGTCCGCGGATTTCCCGCGGAATTGGGCTACTTTTGAAGTGTTGCTGAAGGGTTGAATTTGCCTTGGGTTGGGTTGACCTGTTTTGCATGCAGATTGCATTAATAACATGTATAAAAAAAAAAAGAACAACGGGGCTGGGGATGATGTATTGAGAGTTAGGGGGGAAAATGGAGAAAATGGAGTCAAAGTCAACTCTGATTCTGTTGTATGGAACGAAACCGTGCGTAATGGGGACACGTTCTTCGTGCGTGACCCCCCCCGTTGACTTTCCGCTGGTTTTGATTGGCCATGACGCGGTTTTTGTCACACAGACCTGGCAACCCCGACTAGTCCTACCGCGGGGGGAAGATGGCCGCCTGCGTTCTACGCCGAGGTTTACTGGCGACACTCAGTCGATATAACAGGAAACACACACAAAGAATACTGAGGGTCGTTGACAGCGGCAGCGGACTGGAGGTGTACAAGCCGCGGTTGCAATGCCTGGCGTGTGGACTGGCCAACAACGTCCAGCAGAGGAGGTTCATGTCGTCACGGTAAGGGGCGCTTGCAAGTGCCCTCCTGGCCATGCTAACGCTAAGCTAACGGCTAAGTAGCGAGACGTTGTTGACTAGCATGTCTCCACCTGAACGTTGTTCCGTTCTGCTGCGGTGTCGGGCACAGCGTGTACTTGGTCAGGTGTGATAACACTGTCTCCGAAAACGGGACGTTTTTCCACCTGTCAGAATTGAGTAAAGACGCTTTGTCTTCTGTCATTATAACTATTTTGTTTTCAACCTTGATACACACGTGTTGTTTTATTTATATATATATATATATATATATATATATGTGTGTGTGTGTATATGTATGTATGTGTGTGTATGTGTATATATACACACATATATATATATATATATATATATAACAAAGTAACTTGAATTTATAAAATCGATCTATAAAAAATCTAACAATATCTGCAAAGATAACTTAATTCAGGCTGCTGTCAAAAACCCCCCACTATTTTTGGAGAATATATAATGTCTATGGTTCTCCTATTGCATATTTTGTTATTTGTAATCCAAGCTATATTATAATTTACTATCCTAGTGCAGTGCCCGTTCCCCAGAAATATTGGTGGATGTCCTTGAGTTCTGTGGAAGTGACTCTGTCCCAGAGCCCTGAAGCCCTGAAGCTCTGCCCGCTGCTGCTGTACAGAGCTGAGCGGCTTGCTCCTAAGCCTGTTTATTTAAAATGTATTCATATGACAAGTGTCGCCTGTCCAAATTGCCCCTAATTCAATACTGCACGTCCTTGAATCCCCAGCAATACATCCACCAAGTGTGAAGCAGACAAGAGCGACAATCGGTTGTCGAGCAAATCGAAGACATACCGACAGAGATTCCTTCCTTTCCTCACCAGGGCTGGACATTGGATCCCAGTGTATAGTCTTTGTGCTATCATTAGCAACACAGAGTCATCTTGGCTCTGCATATTTCTGCTGATGGCTTGTAAACATCTATATGAGTAAACAAGTCTCAAACTTCTGAGTTTCTGAGTCTCAAACTCAGAAACAGCAATGACTAACTTTCCAGCGTTTAGCTTCCACTGCCAAAATGCTGAATACACTAAATCAGGGGTGCCCAATAGGTTGGTCGTTTGCGAAGGTAGTGCATGCCAATCAAAGATTTTTTTTTTTTTTTTTTAAACGTTAGCCTATCATCTATCCTCCATTTGGCATTTGCCACTTGATTGAAGTACAGGGCAGCAAGTCTAATGTTGCTTAAAACTTTGTTCATTGGGTTACAATCACAACTACTTAGATCTCCTCTCTTCTAACACACGGGTCACCATGTAGAAAACGAGTTAGCTACTGCAAAACTTTAGCGAGCTAAGTGACCTAGTCCAATTCATATCTTCTTCCAATTTATATCTACTAAAGAAGGCATAAAAATATGAGTGGGGGAGCCAGACCAAGTAAAAAAAACAAAAGCTTACCACTTCCATGCAGAATGGGAGGAGGACTTTTTTTTTCACCATGTCATACTCAAAGTGCGTTTGTCTGATCTGTCAATCTACTGTTGCTATTCCGAAAAAGGGAAATGTGGAAAGGCACTTCTGAACTGTTCATAAAATCTTCGACACTGATTTCCCTCCGAAGAGCGACCTGAGAAAGAGAAAGGTGACTGAACTGAAATCGCAGTTAATCAGACAGCAATCATTTTTCACACAGCTGAATCCTAAAGCAAAGGCAGCCACTGAAGCATCGTTCCGGGTGAGTCACGCCATCATTAAGCATAAGAAGTCCTCCCAAGATGGAGAGATGGTAAAAGAGGCCTTTGGTGAGGCAGCTGACTTGTTGTTTTGGGTCTTAAAAAAACCCCAAAACATAAATATAATCTTCAATCAAAGCTCTTCAGCTATCAAGAAGTACAGTTACATGCCGCTGTAAAGTAGTGGGCGATGAATTGACACAGCAGCTTTGGAAGGACATCGTGGAATGTGAGTTTCTCATTGCAAGTAGGCAAGTCTATGGACATAAGTGAACAGCACAATTGTGCATTTTTATTCGGATCGTGTTTACAGATATGACTGCAAAAGAGTAGCTGTTAACAATACTGCCCAGGGAAGAATGCGGGGAGAGGGCATTTTTCAGTCTTCAAACTTTATCGACAAAACCCAGAGGCAGGTGTGTAAATTGATGTCAATCACCACTAACGGTGCGCCCGCAATGGTGGGCCGCTTGAATGGATTTATTACCAAGTGCAAGGAGAAACATGCTTTCCCCGACTTCCTTAACTACCGCTGCATAATTCACCAACAAGCCTTATGTGCAAAAATGCTAAACATGAAAGAGGTAATGGATGTGCCAACAGCAAAAAACCTTGCATCAGAGCTGGAGACCCAAGGCAAGGCGTGTACGCAACTTGACAGTGGGCACTACACAGAGCAGATTGAAAACTGTCTGTCAGACTTTGATAAACGGTTTCAAGACTTTACTTTACTCGAGCCAATCGATACATTTATGTGCTGCCCATTGAGGGAAGATATTGAGGTTGATTTACTCGCATCAAAAATTGCAACACTGTTTCACCTGAACTCATCTGCAGTAGAGGATGAGATGTTGACACTACAGGCTGACATTCAGCTGAAGTCTAGGGCTCATGGACAGTTTTGGAAATACTCAAGGAGGAAAAGTACCCAAACATGAGGAAATGTGCCACCTCCTTGACTGCATTATTCGGTTCTACTTATTTATGCCAGTCAGCCTTTTCCCACATGAAAATTATAAAGTCCAAATACCGTTTCCACCATGACGGATGATCATTTGGAAGCCTGCCTCAGGCTGGCTACCAGCAGCTACTGTCCAGACTATGCAACCCTGGCCGACTCCATTCAGTGCAAGTCATCAGAGTAAGGTAGTGACCATAAATGTATTTTATTATGTTGTGCCATAAAGCTTCATGCAGTGATGCAAGGTACATATATTGTATATATATATAGTATACTCAATATCTTCTTCTTTCGGCTGCTCCCGGTAGTATACTCAGTATATATCTAAATAAATATATTTAGCAGTTTTTAATGCAGGTAGATAATTTTGACCTGGTCATTTTAAAAGTAGTCTGCAAGCTGAAAAAGTGTGGGCACCCCTGCACTAAATGATTCCATACAAGTGGAGCTCATACTATTTTAAGAGATCCCTTTGGCCTATAGGATTTCTAACTGGCATTGATAATACAACTAGATGTTCTGTTCTATTCTATTTTCACTCCTTTCCTCAACTGAAAATAGAGGACCGATAGGGGGGGATGCTTTGTGTACATAGACAGTTTAAGGTTAGGCTTGATTGTTTGTGTTTGTGCGTTTGTTTGTCCACAGTGCATACATGCCCCTGCAGTGGTAAAAGTAGCAGCAGTGATTCAGCACCAGCTTCTAAATGACTTCTGACAATTTTTTATTTTTATTTTATTTTATTTTTTTTAAGCTCCTATCTATTTCCACACTAGCTAATGACAGTTTAGAATGATGAGCTACTTTCATCGTTAAATAAAACATGACGTGTTGACTAGGCTACATGGAATGGAAGCCAGATACTTGAAATTATTGGCAATCCGTGCTGACGACCCTCAATGACGGAAAGAATCTGTTTACATAAGCTAGAGCTAGCTTTTGCAATTTCTAACCTAAATTTAGCTCGGATTACCTATGCACTCAGTTCATTGGCCTTTCTTAGGAATGAGAATAACCTAAATTAAGGATGCTGACAGACACAGACAACACCTGGGGGTGTTGTCTGTGTCTGTCTGTCCTCCTGTATAAGTCTTGCAGGGAGGGGAGGGTAGTTCCAGTGGTGCGTTCAGCTGAACACACAACCCTCTGCAAGGCCCGCCTGTCCTAAGCAGTACAGTTCCCAAACCAGGCAGTGATGTTGCCTGTCAGGATGCTCTCCACTGCTCCAGAGTAGAAGGTCTTGAGGATCCTCACTGAGACTCTGAATTTCTTCAACTGCCTGAGGTGGTAAAGAACTGCTTTGCCTTTCTCACCAGTGTCTGTCTGTATGGATAGTCCATGTTAAGTCCTCTGTGATGTGGACACCCAGGTACTTGAAGCTGCTCACCCTGCCGACTGAAGTCTCAATTATCACCAACGGCGCGGGCGTCCTCGGTTGTAATCCTCTTCTAAAGTCCACAATCAGCTCCTTATTTTTGCTGACGTTTAGGAGGAGGCTATTGTCCTGGCACCAGAGTTACATTGTGATACATTGTGTCTGTGATCAGGCCCAGCACGACGGTGTCGTCAGCAAACTTGATGATGGTGTTGGAGCTGGACCTGGCCACACAGTCATGTGTGTACAGGGAGTACAGTAGGGGACTGAGGACGCAGCCCTGGGGGGATCCTGTGTTCAGGGTGAGAGGGTGCTGGACGTGTGCCTCCCCACCCTAACCACCTGGGGCCTGGCTGGGAGGAAGTCCAGGATCCAGGCACACGGCGAAGTGTTCAGTCCTAGCTCCAGCAGCTTGACAGCCGGTCTGGTGGGAACTATGGCGTTGAAAGCTGAACTGTAGTCAATAAACAGCAATCTAACATAGACCCCCTTTCTGACCATCCAGGTGCGTGAGCATGGTGTGCAGTATCTGGGAGACCGCATCGTCCGTGGATCTTTTCGGGCAGTATCGAACTGTAGCGGGTCAGTGGTGCGGGGGAGAGAGCTGCAGATGTAATACTGGTCCGGTGAGAGCCACCGGACAGTCAGACACTGAGTGCGCTAATCTCCAGCGGTGTAACTCAAATTAGCCGGCGAGCTAGCGGTGTTGTCGCTAGCCTCAAACCACGCATAAAAGAAGTTCCGTTCTGACTTTACGTCCCTCGTCACTACCGTCCCACGTACGATGCTAGGCTTGTAAACAGGAAGCAGCAGATGGCAGTGTGGTCTGATTTTCCGAAAGCAAGACGGTCTTGTATCTGTTCTTGTACGGTGTGTAGCAGTGGTCCAAAGTTCCAAAGTGTGCCCAGGTGGCACACATGATGTGTTGATGGGAATCTGGCAGAAGACACGTTGAGCGGCACCAATGTTTTCTAACGGAAACTCTGAATGACATAAAATACTCATTTATTTATAATTATACTATAATTAATATAATAATATAATAATAATAATATAATTATACTATATTCAAAAGGTGTTGTGGCCAGTTAGAATTCCTTTCCTTCTTTTTTTTGTTTTACACTGTTTCCCTAATATTGCATGTCATTGTCGCAATTTACACATTTATCACAGATTGCATATTTTTTCCATAGCGTCCACCCCTAGCATACACTAATGCTATGAAACCTAATCTGAATCCCAACTTCCAATAATATATATAAAGCCCTGTTCATATATCTCCCTTGGTATCTCCTGTGTGAGATTAGCTTAGTGAGCAGCGAAGAAGTAAGCGTGTGATATATTAGGATTCAGCCAGCTGTTGTTATGTGTGTGTGCGTGCGTGTGTGTGTGTGTGTGCGTGCTCCCTGAATGATATTTGACGTTATTGACCTCTGACATGTGGAGGTGTTTTATTCAATCTTGTCAGCGAGGCCTACCATTTGTGGCTGAGATTAAGCCCTTAGAGCATGGGGGGCAGGGGGATTTGCCTTCCTGTAGAGATGACTTATGTCCAACTCATATTACATGCAAACATATCAGAGTCTGGGGGGGGGGGGTTCCAGGTCAACTCTCTTATGGAATGACACCCCCCCACGCCTCAAACTCTATCAATAACTAATCCTAAGAAGAGGGCAAATGTCATAAGTGATGAACACAAACAAAAAACAGGACCTTGACAAAACAACACATTTAAGTCAACAAAATGGGGACAGCAGTTAGGACGGCCTGGCCTCCCGTATCTCATCATCACTATTTTCTATAAAAATAAACAGAGTTTGTGTGTGTGTGTGTGTGTGTGTGTGTGTGTGTGTGTGTGTGTGTGTGTGTGAGAGAATCTATCTGAGTGTTTTAATTGATGCTGGTGTATGCGGTCAGAACAGTGTCCTATATCTAAGCCAGCATAAAGGATCTGCAACCACACACAGGGCCCAGCTGGGGAAAAAAAGCCCTGCAGCAGAAGAACTACAAACCTTGGTGCCCCAAACATCTCCAAAATCACAGTGTCCGCCCGTCCACAAAACCACCATGCAACAAAGCTCTTCACAAGCCATAAAACACCACTGTCCCATCTCACGCTTGGTGCTCAGTTAAATAATCAGTTTGTGCCATTGATGCATGGAGAAAATTTAATGTGATAATATTTTTTCCCATATTGCCAAGCTCTAATTTGAAGCTCTAATTTCATGGAGTCTCTGCAACATGGAATTTGGGCTTTTTTAAATTGGTTATTTCATTGATTTGAAACATATTTTCCGAGTTCACCCTGAATCTGTTCTGAGGATAATTTGTAATTATAAAATGTTATGAAAAATAAAATGAAATGCACCATCACAATCTCATACACTGTTTCAATGTTTCTGTAGATTGACAAATCCAAGTGTTGCCGAAATAGCTTGATCTTTTAAGTTATGGTTCAGTTGCAGTGTTAAAGTTGTCTCCAATTCTAATTGCTCTGTTAATGTAGTTGGATGAGAAAAAGGTGTGTAAGAAGATCAACTACATTTAGGCCACAAATGCTTGCAATTTAGACAGTGGTGTCATTTATTGAGATTGATGATTATAAATCATCATTCAGGCTCAGTAATTGGGCTGTGGTGAGTAGAGGTTATTCTGTTGTTTATTAGAATAGATGTGCCTCTTAATTAAGGAATACAATTGGGTGAAAAGATGAGGGGAAACTGATGATTTAAGTTTCTGGTATTCAAATTTTGATTGGTTTGGTGGGTGTCTGTACGAGGCATGAATCTGCCTGTAGTTTGGTTCAAGACTTAACTCTTTTTCCCTGACATTGCAGCAAAGCGACGGTATGGCATCCAACAGGTAGCAGATGAGGTATTTAGGATGGAAGGTTCTTTAAATGTGGAGGAGTATTTATGTGCAAGCAAGTTGGAAAGGGGGGGTTGTTGTTGTCTACCTAGCAAGTTGATGTGGCTCCACCTGGTGTTATTGTGTGGTATAGAAGTGTATGTGAAAACAGGATAGAACCATAAAGAATGCAACACACACAAACACTCGCCACCACACGCTATAGTAGCAAGCTAATCCAAGCCACTGGCACTTTGCTCCTTTGTGGTGATGTTGCTTTGTTTTTGATGGCAATCTCAGGTCGCATTATTATACAGACCTACATGTCGGCTTAGTGCCTCCTGATCTGATGACTTTTACTTGAAGCCCCAAGAAAAGCATTGTTCTACACACACACAAGTGACCAATTTGTAATGAAGTTGCCTGTTTTTGGCAGGAACAGGCCCGAGGGGAAGGTCTTGGAAGCAGTGGGCGTATTTGAGGCCGTAAAGCAGCATGGCAAATATGAAACTGGGCAGGTAAGAAGTCTCCTCCCTCGTCTCTCTTGAACTCTTGTTGCTCTGTCTCTTGGTAGGACTGATCTAATTCCTTTCTCATTCGGAGGTCATGTAGATTGACATGAATTAACAGTTTCTCTCCATGACATCATGAGAATTTTCCCCATATAAAATTATTTTTATAAGCTGATATTCTTTAGCGAATGGGGTAAACACAAGCTTTAGTGATTTAGCCTTTGGGAAAAAAAAAAAGTGACCACAACATGTTTGTTTCAAGACATTATATATGTGAAACACAATCAATTCAAGGACTCTGAGCTCCGAGATGCTCCATTAAAGCTCTTCGTAATCCCATGTACTGTATATGTTGTGCCCTATAGAGCGTGCGTGTGTGTGTGGAGGTACATATATTCATCACAAAAAACATTCATGAATTTTTTATTTTATGAATCTATTATGGGACTTCTGAAAATATGACAATCTGCTAATATACATACAGCAATGCTAATATTTGTCCCTTGGCCATTTTCACCTCAATTAGGCGCTTTTGGTAGCCATCCACAAGCTTCCGGCAAGCGGTGGTTGAATCTTTGACCGCCCTTGACCGCTCGTTAGTTAGTCGGTTAGTTAGTCGGCCTATTAGAAAGAATTTTTTATTTTTTATTTTTTCCTAGGACATATTGTATGCTATCACCGGGTGCGTTGCATTACATTTCACTGTATATATGTATGAAAGTATGTATATGTATATAACAGGCCCATATAACAGGCCCAGAGCATAATACTACCACCACCAGTGTGCTTGACAGTAGGTATGGTGTTCTTGGGGTTAATGGCCTCACCATGTCTCCTCCAAACATATTCCTGGTCATTGTGGCCAAATAGCTCAATTGCTCTTTCATCTGACGACAGAACTTTCCTCCAGAAGGCCTTTTCTTTGTCCGTGTGATCAACAGCAAACTTCAGACGAGCCTTAAGATGCCGCTTCTGGAGCGAGGGGCTTCCTTCTTGCACGGCAGCCTCTCAGCCTATGTCGATGTAAAACACGCTTGACTGTGGACACGGACACCTGTGTTCCATTGGCTTCTATTTCATCACAGACCTGCTTTTTGGTGTTTATTGTTTGACTCTTGACCATCCTGACAAATTTTCTCTCAGCAGCAGGTGGTAGCTTGCTTTTCCTTCCTGATCATGGCACTGACACATCTATGCCATGCACTTGATACTTACAAACAATTGTTTGCTCAGTTGATCATGGGATCTGTAGCTGCTTTAAAATGTCTCCCAGTGACATTCCTGCCTTGTTCAAATCAATGATCTGCTTTTTGAGATCCGTGCCGAGCTCCTTAGACTTTGCCATTGTAGGGTTTGTGATTGACACAACTTTCTACATAACCAAAATTGATAATTCAAGTTGCTGTATGTATATTTTTGACCCAGCAGATTTGGTCACATTTCAGAAGACCCATTATAAATAAATAAAATAACCAAAATTCATGTATGTTATGTGCTCCAATCATTACATCACAGAAAAATAAGAGTTGTGTTGTAGAAATTATTGGAAACTCAAGACTGCCATGACATTCATGTTCTTTACGTGTGTGTGTGTGTGTGTGTGTGTGTGTGTGTGTGTGTGTGTGTGTGTGTGTGTGTGTGTGTGTGTGTGTGTGTTACAGAGGACTTATACCATTTCTCCATGTTGTTGTTTTTCTCCTCAGCTCTTCCTCCACAGCGTGTTTGGCTACAGGGGCATTGTCCTGTTCCCCTGGCACGCTCGCCTCTATGACAGAGACGTCACTCCTCCCGTGTCTGACAGGTACGGTCCCGCAGTGTTGGCACCGGCATGGCGGCAAAACAAGACTTTATACAAGTTAAACGGGTGTTGAGACAGAGTTAACATAGATAGTATACTGTAGATCATAGTTCTTTGGTCTGATTGAGATTTAATCTTTCTGTCCCCTCATCCAGCAAACCTGAGCCCCCAGGTGCCCACGGCTCCAAGGAGGTGAAGGGGAAGACTCACACCTACTACCAAGTCCTCATCGACACCAGGGACTGTCCTCACATAGTGAGTCACACTCTAGCTACTTCTACTCTGTTCTGTCCTCAACGACAATAAGCCCCATTCCACCATGCGAGTAAAACTGACTCTCTTATGACTTTTTTTTGTTCAAAGGAAATGAATCACACTTGTGTAAAATTGAAAATATGGCCTTGGTTGCATCCTTCCGATTCAATATTATTTTCCATTGTGCGTGTCGACAGTCCCAGAGGTCCCAGACAGAAGCGGTGACGTTTCTCGCCAACCATGACGACAGCCGAGCTCTGTACGCCATCCCAGGTAGGCAGCCCTGACCACCGACAAATGCTACTCGCGTGTCCGATCGGTAGTCTTTGGCCCTTTCACAGTTTTAATGAGGTGTTGCTATAGGAACCTGGCACGTTAGAGCAAAATATTTATGATTGCTGTGCTTGCGAATGCGTCTAGGTCTAGGTGGCCTTTGACGCGCAGCAGAGGTCATTGACATCCCGCCGCACAGCGCTGCAGTGTTTGCGATAATAGCAGGCGGATTAGGGGCCTCTCCGGCTCATGGAAACATTCTACGCGTCTCCGAGCCGTATTAATCTGTCTATTCGCACCGCTACGGACATTGACGGTGTTCCAATCCTCTCTACCTCTTAATCTGTTTCGTCCCACCCAGGCCTGGACTACGTGAGCCATGAAGACATCCTGCCCTACAACTCAACGGAGCAGGTCCCCATCCAGCACGAACTGTTCGAGCGCTTCCTCCTGTTCAACCTTGCCAAATGTACAGGTTTCTCTCATTCTCTCTCTCTCTCTCTCTCTCTCTCTCTCTCTCTCTCTCTCTCTCTCTCTCTCTCTCTCTCTCTCTCTCTCTTAATTCATTGTTTTTTTAATCTCATGACCGAAGACATTCAACCTACTAAAATAAATACCCTTTTGTAATAACAAAATCATATGTATATTTTTCATAAATTGTGTACATATTTTGAATATAATATTTGTAGTATCAATATTAGTTAGATTATATGGATTAGTTTCTGAACAAATATCACTAAGAAGTGTGACATATTTATGGGCATTCCAAGCGACAGGCACAAGCTTCACGTTCAGAAAGAATTTTTTTACACTAATTTGCACATTCCTTGGATGTTTAGTATTACAAAATGTCCCGTACCAATGTACAGCCAACGGATTGATAAATTATACCAAATGTCCTTCTCAACAGTAATACATGTATACCTACAATATACATGTATACCTAAGTTTGAAGTGGCACCAGCTAAACTGAACAGACCGTTAACCGTTTGTCCTTGGATGGCAGCTCCTCCGTTCACGGCCCGGGACACTTTGAAGGCGTGGCAGGAGAAGAACCACCCGTGGCTGGAGCTGTCCGACGTCCACCGGGAGACCACCGAGAACATCCGTGTCACTGTCATCCCCTTCTACATGGGCATGAGGGTGAGTGGGGAGGCCAACACCCAGTAAATTAAGGCGAAAGCCTTAACTCACTGCTCCTACTTTTTACTTCTACTTATTAGTAGTGGAATTACTCCATCAAGTCTAAATGAAACAATCAACATCCCCCCGAGACGGTACAACCCTAGACTTTTGCTGAGTCATACTCAACTGGATCAAACAATGGTGATAAATTATACCGCAGCACAGAAAGCTCTGTGGTTTACATATTCCAAATAACAGGGAGAGGCTTGACTCTGTTAGGAGACGTTGCCAGTTCTGCTGCTGCAGCCGCTTGGAGGAAACAATAAAAAGAACTGCTGCAATCTCAACGACAGAATAAAATGAAGGTTGTTGTTGAATGGTTCCAGCACGTGGCATGGGAATCGTAGTGAAGCGGACTGGGGGTTTGTGTCTCGCCAACGTACCAAAGACATCCTATTGAGCGCTAAGTAATGCTTGATGACTTTGATGTGCTCACAGCAGAATTTTCCTGCGTTAAACGCAAGTCACTGTATTAAATATGTATTTGTGTGTTGCTGCATATAAAATATTTTTGTGTACTGTTTCTATGTGACTAAATAGTTAATTTCATTCCATAAATAATGATTAATGGCAGGCTCATATTAGGGTTGGCAGATATGTCAAAATGTACGTCCTGACAACCGTCAGCCCAACAACTGATTCTCGATATAATCACGGAGGTGGGGGGTGTTTATATTATTTGTTTATTTATTCTTTTTGAGGATTTCTCCAGATGGGCAGAAGAGCACCGGGCAATGTTAAAGTGGCGACACGGGATACCGGTTCTTATTGGCGCACGCTTTGAATTTCGCTTTACAGGTCATTAAATCAGCAAAATAAAAGGACAAAAATCGCCCAAAAAAACACAGTCGATGGACTCAGCCAATCGCTGGTTGCCGATATATTCGTCCAATCTCCCAAGCTTAGCTCATAATCAAGTTAACAAAGTGCTATGTTCCCATTGAAGGATAGATATATTTTTATTTAATTGAGGCCGTTAACATTTTTTTCAATCACATGAAAAATAATCGAAACTGTGACGTCTACCGAATTCTATGAAATATTCTTTCATTGTCCTTTAGTGACTGTGTTCAGGAATATCAAATCCCTCCTCTTTAAAACACTAATTTCAGTTTGTTTCACCCCCATCAACAGGAGGCCCAGAACTCCCATGTCTACTGGGTGAGTAGCTCATTCTCAAATAGTTTTATTAGGTCAATCTCCTGCTAAAAACCTGGTGAAACCTGACGTGTGTACGCGCGTGTGTGTGATTTCTGCTGCAGTGGAGGTACTGTATTCGTCTGGAGAACATGGGCAGTGAGGTGGTCCAGCTGAGAGAGCGGCACTGGAGAATCTTCAGCCTCTCTGGGACCCTGGAGACCGTCCGGGGACGCGGGGTGGTAGGCAGGGTCAGTACAACACACACAATCTTCCCTCGAAGTGAGGTCTGAGTAAATGCACCTGCTAAGTGAGGGCTCATGGTTCTGGTGCACTTCGAAACAAATAAATTGTCAATTCGGAGAACGGTCCTCACAAGTATATTAAAACACACACGCACACACATGGATTCATTGAACCTGGTATTTGTCAGAGAATGTGCCCATTACAGAAATCCGATGCCATATCAAACTATCAGTTACTAAAAGGGAGTTGATCTACTTGTTGACATGCGGAAGCTTTTTACATGTCCCTCCAATGGACAAAATGCAAATCGTTGCATTCTTATGACTAGGGATGTGCACGATTAGTCGATTAAGCGTTGCTACCCTCGCTAGTCTGCACCAGAAATACTAGTCGGTCAAACTTATTAAGCCCTATTATTATTTTTTATAAATGTACACATTTAAATTACACATGACATAATTTTCACTGAAATGTGGCGCACAAATGATCGTTTTCCCGGAGTCGGCGTCCCCTCGTTAGGGACCACTCATTGGGCGCGTTTCCTGGGGCCAAGGACTTGGTTACTCGCTCGCTGTGCCTTCCCTGTCTCCGTCTGGGGTCCCGCCGGCTTTGCAGTGCCCCAACACCCGACCTCGCTGCGGACTCAGTTACTCGCTGCGGCTTCCTTGTCCTGAGATCCTGCACCCCAGTGGTCAGGCACACCTCCCCACCCCACCTCCCCACCCCTACCCGGTCTGTTGAGCGCGTGCGATAGACCCCGAAAGATGGTGAACTATGCCTGGGCAGTGGCATTTAAAATACGATTTGCTTGTTGAAGAATGTGATTAACGGTTTCAAATGGCTCTTATAATATCCACAACATTTTTTTTACTTTTAGACAAGTCTAAGTATAAACTCCCATTAAAACATCAGGGAAATGAGTCATTAGAAACATCCCTACTCATGACCTCAAACCAGTGAGTCTATACAATTCCGTTGAAGTAATTGATCTAATTATGGATCAAATGTGTAAACACTAGAACGATGATTCTAAACCTTTTACTTATCAAGGACGCTCAATTTGATAGGCACGAGGCCACAAACCCCATTTAAAGAACTTTTATTGTAAGATATGATTCAGTCCAATCTTCCTCACCAGTCATTATTCTGCATTCTCTAAAGTTCCTAACGTCTTGTAAATGAAATAACGGTGAAGATGAACTATAAATCATTGGCTGGGGAACCTCCTGGAACCTCTCAAAGGACCCCAGGGGGTCCCCCGGACCCCGTGTTGAGAACCGCTGCACTGAGAACAAAGTTCCACAGCTCTGGCTCACCCTGTCGAGGTCTTGTTTGCCAGGAGCCTGTGTTGTCCAAAGAGCAGCCGGCGTTCCAGTACAGCAGCCACGTCTCCCTCCAAGCCCCCAGCGGCCACATGTGGTGAGTTTTCACACTCTCCCTCTACTCCACACCTTTCCTCTTCATCCTCCACCCCGACCGTTACGTCCACTCACTAACCCCACCCCCCACCTCCATATGTCTTTGGACAGGGGGACGTTCCGCATCGAGAGGACGGACGGCTCCCACTTCGACGTGCGCATTCCACCATTCTCCCTGGAGAGCAACAAAGACGACAAGGCTCCCCCTGCTGGCTACACCTTCTAACTGCGAGCCGGGCGCAGCGCCACCATGCCCTGTCCGGGTCATTGCACACGGGGTCGTCTAGAAATGTCCCTTTTCTTTTACGTCGCCGCGACGGTTCACCGTGAAATCTAGCACAGGTTAGGTGAAGGAAAGGCAAGATATAACTTTTTTTTTTTTTTTTTTGTTGTTTTTGTTTGTTTTGTTTTTTTAACTCAAACCCAAGCCGACGTAAAATATTGCAATGCAGGAAACCGTTTGGGGATTGTTCCGTGCACGTTGTTCAATGTCACGGTCAGGCGGCGAAAGAGAATTTTGCAGGCGTGCGCTACGACCGGTCTTCACTTTGTGGATCTGAAAACCTCGCCCCGCATCTACCAGAGCGTCTCCGCTTTTTTGCGGCGCGAGCCTGAAAGCCATCCTGTGAGGCTACAGATCAAACATGATACCTTGGTTAATTGTCACCTGAGATTTCCAAAGTAAATGGATAGAATGGAATATTAAAATGCAGTCAATCATTTCAGCTTTGACGGGGTAAAAGTTCCCCGTCCACGTCTGTTCAGGGTAACCCCCAACGGCAGAGATCAGAGTGAAGAACTCGGAGCGAGAACAAGTGGAACGGCCTCGTCCTTGCCCAGCTGGCTGCTTGGAGTGCTTTTAAACTTGGGAGGGGGGAGGGGGCGGTCGTTCAGGTGTGGAATCTGCTCCAGGGAAGTGAATCGGCCGATGGGCCTTCCACGTTGTGCACGGAATGTCTATTTAATAAGCACGAATGAAGTTCATCCAAGACAACGAGCGGGACGTCGCTTTCCCCGAGGTGTTGAAAATTGAAGGAAATTCCCAGGAATTGTCACTGTCATGGAATCCCGACCGCCCCCCTAAAAATGTTCCTGTCTCATCCAGCACTATTGCCCGAGTTGCGATTCCTCTCAGCACGTTTAGACTTTACAGTTCATTGAGCCTCCGTGTTGACAATAGCAATTTATTTCAAATTTGTCTCCTTGACTTCAAAACATCCTCTTTATGAAGTGAGGGAAGAAACTAAATTTTTTTTGGAATTTTTGGATAAATGATTTGGAACAATTGTGATGGTTCATGTTACTACTGTAAATAGAGATGTAATTAAAGGCGATTCAATAAATATACCTTTTGAAAAATACACCTTTGCAAACTCCCTTGGCATGTTCATTTTATGTGTGTATTTGCTGTCCATACAATATCTTTTGGAATTTGGCAACAAAGAAAACCAGCTCGTATTTCAAAGCTGTAATGGATCTAGTCGTTCGTTCGTTCGTTCGTGTAGGGCTACACAGGCAATTGGGACATTAGCCAAGAAGTGGTATCGTCATCCAGTTCAATGAGGCCGCTGACTCCATGTGGTGATTTGAAGATTGGGCATTCATCAATGATGTGTTCAACAGTCTGTGGTTTTCCGCATTCACAGAGATTTGTGGCAGACACTCCAATCATATGCAGATGGATGGATCTAGTGTGAGCGGGGGGAAAAAAAAAAATTGCCACAACTTGAACTACTAAATACATAAAATATAATGATGTATGAATGACATGGGGTTGAGGTAATTTCCATAATTTCCACAGTTGCCCCAAATGTCCATAACCAGGAACAATATTAAGGTTACAATACACAAGATGATTTACATTTCACTGCATATATGTATGAAAGTATGTATATGTATGTGACAAATAAACATCTTGAATCTTGAATGATTTCTCTCTTTACCTTGAACTTCCCCTGGTGTTAATGTGGGATAAACTGAGTTCCGGCATGTGCAATAGGAGATTTGAGGCATTTTTAGGAGATAGGAGACTTATTAAATGTTTTTGGTATATTTATCTCCATTAGTGCACAGAAGGGATGTGGCAGCTCTGGGTCTATTGACACTGCTGCAACCACGACCGCGTGCAGTTCCCTGTTTGGCCGCCAGGTGGCGGCAGGACGCCACTCAAACGCCTGCGCGCACCACGTGACGCCACCGCATCCTGTGGCTGAAAGTTGTCATCGGTGGAAAACACAAAAAAAGGGAAACTTAAGATTTTCACTCATATTTATGTATCGGTCATTGTTTACCTCATCCAGGATTACATTGATTACATTGTCTACAATATTATTGATAATGATTTTTTTTTTTTAGTGCAACCGTAATATGTGTTATTTATTGTGTATTATTTATTCTAATGCACATCATTATAATGTTTATAATGTTATTTTTGAAAGCCAGAAATAAACTATCGGTAGTTGGGATGAACCTCCGCCCAGCATCACCACCAGGACCCTCCACCCCCCCCCCCCCCCCCGCAGCGCTCCAGACTCTCTCCACCCATGAACCACAGCGCAGATGCGGCTGTTTTTCGTCGGGCGGCTGCGGCTGTGGGGAGGATGAGCCTCGGACAGGGGACGGTCCCGACCCGATGCGACGCGGCTTCCCGCAGCCTCTCAGCGGCCCGCCCGGAGGGGGGTGGAGGTCGGACCGAGCGGCGGCGTCCGGAGCTAAAAGGAGGTAAATTCCGTGGCCATGCCCCGCTTCTTCGTCTGGTCAACACCCCGCTTCCCGGCGGCCGGGGGTCGGCTCTATCACACGGGATAAACCCAGCGATCTAAAGAGGAAAAAGGAGCGAGAGAGAGGGACGCTTATTTCTGGGATTCTCCTGCTTTGATTCGAGACGACGTGTGGAAGCGGTTTTATTAAGTTATGTCCGGGATGAGAGGCTCCGGCGGGCCGGTCTCAGCATCCTGACTTTGCTCCATTCTACGGGACTACTGCTTCCTCCTCCTCCGGTCCTCCTCCCTCTTCAGCTCTCCTCCTCCTCCTTCTCCTCCTCCTCCTCCTCCTCTCGTCCTCCTCCCTCCTCAGCTCCCCTCCTCCTCCTCCTCCTCCTCCTCTCGTCCTCCTCCCTCTTCAGCTCCCCTCGTCCTCCTCCCTCCTCAGCTCCCCTCCTCCTCCTCCTCCTCCTCTGGTCCTCCTCCCTCTTCGCCCCCTCCTCCTCCTCCTCTTGTCTCTCTCTGCCATGTTCCCCACCTGAGCTCACTCACTCAGATGGATTCCCACTCGCACCACCAGTTCACCGGAGCGTAAAGTTATGTTCACCGAAGCCCACGACTGTTCCAATATTGTGATTGACTCCGGGACATCCCATCGCCGCCGCCTCCTCCTCCTCCATCGCCTCCTCCTCCTCCTCCTCCCCTGGCTCTGCTATGAACAGCCATGGTCCAGTGATGCTCTGGTGCCTGAGATCAAGGTCTGTTTTGGTTGTTGTGTTTTGGGAGCTCCACTTCCACAGGCTCTGCTCTGGCGACTGCAAAGCTTCCCAGATGATGTGACGATAAACTTCAGTTTCTTCTGGTTGTTGTTGTTGTTGTGGTTGTTGTTGTTGTTGATGACCAAGTAGCCCGGGTCACAGCAATTTTCTGGCATCAGCTCCGTGACTCCTG
>NC_137197.1:28610093-28705093 GCF_960531495.2 Zeus faber | reverse complement strand
CTTCTTCTTCTTCTCGGTGGTGTGAGTCCCGTGTCAATTAACGGGACCACCGGCAGTGACTCTGGTCTTTTCATGGATCGCGCCGCGGGCCTCGGGTGGAAGGAGTCGCCGCACAGTTCGGCGGCTTTGCTTATTTGAGCAAATGTTAAGGACTTGCTTTGATGTTGGCCTTTTTCTAATTGGCTGAGCATTCTCTCTGAAGGAATGGGTCCCACACACACACACACACACACAAACATACACCCACACACACACACACACACACATGCACGCACCCACTCACAAGTCAATATCCCATTAGGGCTGAAAGAATGACTTGGACTTGGAGACTTGATACTTCATGCAATTCTACTGTTGAATGGATGCTGCCGCATCTCCATCGTCAACCTACCTGTTGTGTACTTTTATACACACACACACACACACACACACACACACACACACACACACACACACGTTTTTGCATCTGATCACCACAGATGTAAAATAGTTGGATGGATTATGCATGTATTTGTGTGTGTGTGTGTGTGTGTGTGTGTGTGTGTGTGTGTGTGTGTGTGTGTGTGTGTGTGTGTGTGTGTGTGTGTGTGTGTGTGTGTGTGTGTGTGTGTGCGTGCGTGCGTGCGTGCGTGCGTGTGTGCGTGTGTGTGTGTCTTCATGTCTGTGGGTTTGTGTTTGCCAATCAGTCAAGTTTCGTTATGTACCCGCCCCTCCCACACAAAACAATAGACAGCATGGAAGCCACAGTGAGTCATACCTCTTTTGCAGGAGATCGCTCTCCCTCCCTCCCTCCCTCCCTCCCTCTCTCTCTATCTCTATCTCTATCTCCCTCCCTCTCTGTCTCTATCTCTATCTCGCTCCCTCTCTCTCGCTGTCTCCATCACTCTCTCTCCCTCTCGCTCTGTCTCTTGCACCCCGTCTTCCTCTTCTCAGAATCTGCCCGTTGCCACTGCCAGTCAACAGGCCATAAAATGTCTGCAACAACAAAGCCAAACACACAGATATACACGACGTGTATGTACACAACGGCGGACGTTAATCCACACATGTGTATGCACAGGCACACGCACACACACACACACATGCACACACACACACACGCACACACACACACACACACAGGTGCCCACGTAGCATAAAAAAATATACATTTTTTATTGTTTTATATTATATATAATATATTTATATGTATGGCTTTATTTATTTATAGATTTCTATGTATATATAATGTATTTTTTATTTTATTCAATGTATTCATGTATTTATATATAGTACACTTTATACATGTAAATGTACTATAAATATATATATATATATACTGTATCTACTGTATTTATATATTCAGTATATATAAATATATACATATATAAACACTGTATATACTATATGTAGAGTGTATATATACAGTAAATATATATATATATATATATATATATATATATATATATATCTCCACACTTATCTTCACCAGCAGAACATACCAGCTCACCGACATTATGGGCAAAACTAGCTGTGGAGATAGAAAAGCAGACCTAGAACATATTGTGTACAGAGAATGTTCTGCCAAGACAGACTAGTATTATAACTAGTATTCTAACTAGTTTTCCAAATAGTATTCTAACTAGTATTGTTTCTAGTATTCTTCCGAGTATTCTTACTAGTATTCCTATCCTCAGAATGAGCGTCCGGGAGATGGAAGTTGGGGGAGGGGTTCACAGTGTATGCACCCCGGCCCCCAGGAGGATGGTATATTATTATTATAGTTGGTGGTCACTATTAAGGTCACACGTTCACAACGGACAGAGCATGTTAGAAAACTACGAGTTCCAAATAAGCTTGGGAACGGGGTGGGGAAAAAAACGATGTCCCTGTATTTTCATCAGAAATTGCATTTGAGACGGTTGACAAAGGGGAAGAAGTCGATGAAGTATTAGCATTAGCGTTAGCATCCTCCGTGTTTGGTATTCAGTGGTCAACGGGGAGTGACGGGGGCAAAAGGACCAGGTAAAGGGAGTCGACAGGGATTCTCAATGGGTTGTTATTTGTGCCTGAAGCTTCATAAATAATCTCAACCTAAACTTGATTACACAAGTAGTAGTAGTAGTAGTAGTAGTAGTAGTAGTAGTAGTAGTAGTAGGAGTTGTTGTTGTTGTGGAGCAGAGACAGAGATGATTGACCATTATTTTGTTTTAATGGTGAGAGGTGAGAAACAGGATGTGAGCTGCAGAATGTTATAACTTGTGCATGTGCAGGAGGGTGTTGCACTTGCTCATTTTTAGCGCCTGTAGATAAGATCTGCTCACACTGGCGTTACTCATACGAGACAGAGCGGACACTCGTTCTGTTGTTATCAACGGGAATATCCGTTATACTAAAGATGGCCAATTGCGTCATGGCGTCACGGCCACGGAGCGCACCTAGCTCACTGTTTCTGAGGCACCAGTGTGTACAACCTTGGGGAATTGGGGGAAAACATAACTTTTTTTATTCTTATGAAATGTAAACGATGCCAGAACCTCTCTGAAGCATAATAGTAGCATAATACTTACTATAATATGCTAAAATAGAATACGAAAATGTACCAGGATGACAATCGGTGAAATATCTGATGTATGCATGCAAACACTGCACACTACACTGGCTAATGTATCCCATAATGCATTGTGAGGGCAAGACCTCGACAAAGGTTTCTATGCAGTCATCATGGCAACGCCCTGCAAGGAGCCGCGCGGTTATATGGCAACGTACGTATGTCCGAGATACAGGTCTAATATCCCTTTTCTTCTGTGTGTGTGTGTGTGTGTGTGTGTATGTGTGTGTGTGTGTGTGTGAGTGTGTGTGTGTGTGTGTGTGTGTGTGTGTGTGTGTGTGTTTGCGCGTGTGCGTGTACATGTACGTGGGTGTGCAGGATCTGGGCATGGAGTCGACTTCTCTGGACGACGTGCTGTACCGCTACGCCAGCTTCAGGAACCTGGTGGACCCCATCACACACGACCTGATCATCAGCCTGGCGCGATACGTCCACTGCCCAAAGACGGTAGGGGCGCGCACACACACACACACACACAGGCACATGCACACGTGCTGCCATTTAAGGCTGATGGGATTCAACGCACCAGCACAGATGAGGGGCATCCGCTGTCCCCCCGGCTGACTTTATCTCACTTTACTATTAGGTTACGGAAGTGCTCGAAGTGGGTGTATGCATGCAGCGGTCAGTCCTCTGCTGGTCTGCCCTCGACTGACTTTGTGTGTGTGTGTGTGTGTGTGTGTGTGTGTGTGTGTGTGTGTGTGTGTGTGTGTTTGTGTGTTCATAAGTATCCCTAAGTGCGGCGTGTGTTAATGCGCCCTTGAGTTTTACTGTATGTGTTCCGTCGACTTCTGATGTTTATGTAGCGGCGTATGTGCGTGCGGCAGAGAGAGGGCAAGAGAAACAAGGAGCTCTGCACGCTATGAATAATGAATGATGAATGGGAAAATATAGCTGATGGAGGCGACGATGGTTTGTGGCGCAATCTGTCTGTTTTGCCCATGTGTTTGTTTTGAGTCACTATCAATCTGAGTATTTCTGCCATCACCATTTCGGCCATCTGAGTATTTCTTTTTTTTAACCATCGCACTCAAGGTGCAGTAATGGATTCTCCCTGTTAACATGAACAATGTCATATGGTATCACCATTTGACTTTCATCAGTCACATTAGTAGATCGTGAAACTCAGTGCTGTAATTGCATCCTCTTTTCTCTGCTTTGGGAAAAGCTTATTAATGTCTATTGTCTCTATTTTCAGTACAAGCAGTTAGATGGAGTTAGAACTCCATTGCCGCTGAAAGTGAGAGCCCTTGAGCGTCTGGAACAAAGGGGCCCCGTTCTGTATTTAAAAGAATATCGCTTTACTGGCTCTTACTATACGGAGAGCACTCATGGAGAGCAGCGTATTCAAGTTGGATTCTGACTTTGCTGTTCTTAGCTTGGGTCCGGTTATGGTCGGATAGTGCTCCCTATAGTGTTTGAAAACAATACTGTGGCAGTTCCGTCTGTCACACGCCACCCAAGTGGCGTTTTCAGGGCCCTCCTGCACAGAGAAACAGATGGTGATGGGTTGTAGACACCAGTTTATTGCAGAGAGGAGGCTATGTGGAATTAGCCAGGAGCAGATTGAACATGTCATGACAGGGCTCCTATGCTCAGTTTGTGTGTGGATGGGGTTTTTAAAGCTACCGCTCGTTAGCCCAGCCAACGAACGTCGGGTGTGGCTGCTCAAACCCTCCTATCCATACTCCACATACCCCCAACACCAAACTGAGGCCAGGAAAAATTCCTTTGAGTGGAGATCACAATAGGAGATCAGAGGAAAATTTGAGGAGTAGAAAGGAATAATTAATAAAAAAGATGCATGAGGGCAGGGGCGGTCTTTTTAAAAGTTAAAGGGGAATGGAACAAGTTGAAGTGCAAAAGGGGAAAGAAAGTTGTGTTGTGTCTACCTTATGGTTTAAAATACCTGTAAAGTGAAAATAAATATGTGTTCTGAGCTCGTCACACCACAGAACAGTGTGTTATTAACCACCCAGCCAAATTAGAAAGCTTAAACAAATCACCAAGTATATGAATTTAGGTTTCAAAATCGTAAAAAAAAGGCAGTTCCCTCCATTCTCAGATGCTGGGGGCAGGTCCGCTGAAGATGCTGAAACCACGCCCAATCGTGTTAATCGTCTTAAGCGTTTACATTGGAGTAAATTCCATGTTTAAATGTTCTTCTGAACCCAGTCCTGTGTGTCTAGTTGTTCACCTTACAGCACCTCTGTCTGACTGCAGGACTCCCCGCTCTCCGGTGTCCCCCGCTGGCTCCTCCACAGGCCAGGTCAGGGCGCTGCGGCCTGTGAGCATGCAGCTAATGCTAACGTAACCAAACCCTGCGCTGGCCGGCCAATGGAATGGTTCTTTTTATTTTCTTCCGGGGGCATAGGCGCCAATTTATATTTCTGCCAATGGGTGCCGGGGTTTGCCGGGGGCTGCAAAGGTTCGGTGCAAAGACTTGGTATGAGTTCACTGTCTCCCTGAAGACGCCTTTTACTCCAGATGTTTATTCCCAAAACAGCGTTTAATCCCAAACTCTGGGCTGTTATCTTAGTTTAGCTTACCTTTTTTTTAATCTTATTTCACCACTGATGCTCAGTTTCGGACGGTTTGACCTGGTCTTTATTTCACGTTGGGCCCAGGGCCATGCAAAGTATGACATTGTATATGTCATCCGGTCAAGATTTAGCCCCGCTAAAGCTCCGGACCAGAAAAATGGTGAGAAACAGTGTAGTAGTCTAACTCCACAATTCAGTACTACATCGTTCAGTCTTTTCACATGTTTTCAGCAATTACTTTCTTACATGAATAATGTGTTTAGAAACAAACCACTGAATTCACTTCACAGGGACTTTAAGGTCGAGGTCTTAGTTTTAATCTTTTAGCCCATGGTTTGTGGTCAAAACTGGGGGCTGGATCTATATTTTCAATATACAAAAACAGACTCTTAATTCATTTTCAAGTGAAATTAATTCCGCTTACCTCAACGTGCAAATAAAGGAAAATGATATAACCACTTTATCTAGAAATTGTATGAATTAATAATTGGCTACTCAATGCAACAACTAAAAAGCTTTTGTTAAGCTTGTTCATTCAGAAAATATTGCTTTTCCCGCTTTTGCCTCTGCCTTACTTTCCATCCATGGGCAAATATATTATAATTATAGTATGCAGTACACCAACCAGCCACAACATTACTACCACCCCACATAACCACTAATATTGTGTAGCTTCCCCTCGTGTTGCCAAAACAGCTCTGACCTATGGAGGCATGGACTCCACAAGACCTCTGAAGGTGTCTGGCACCAGACGTTAGCAGCAGATCCTTTAAGTCCTGTCAGTTGTGAGGTGGGGCCTCTATGGATTGGGCTTGTTATTCAAGCACATCCCACAGATGTTCGATCGGATCGGACCCTAACTCCGGCCATCCACATGATGTCGGAAAAAAACGTGATTCATCAGACCAGGCCACCTTTTTCTATTGCTCCAAGGTCTAGTTCTGACGCTCACGTGCCCAGTATGGGCACTCTAACTGTTCTGCAGCTATGCAGCCCCATACACAGCAAGCTGTGATGCACTGTGTGTTTTGACACCTTTCTATCAAAGCACCATTTACTTTTTCAGCAATCTGTGCTGCAGTAGCTCTTCTGTGGGATTGGACAAGACGGGCTGGACTTCGCTGGACTTCGTTGTCGCTGGTTGTCCTTCCTTGTTCCACTTTTGGTAGGCACTTGGTCAGGCACTGCATACCGGGAACACCCACAAGACCTGCCGTTTTGGAGATGCTCTGACCCAGTCATCTAGCCATCACTATTTGGTGCTTGTCAAAGTTGCTCAGATCCTTATACTTACCCATTTTTCGTGCTTTCAACACATCAACTTCAAGAACTGGCTGTTCACTTGTAGCCTAATGTAGCCCACCCCTTGACAGGTGCCATTGGAACGAGATGGGCAATGTTATTCACTTTACCTGTCAGTGGTTTTAATATTGTGGCTGATCGATGTAGACCTTCTGCTTATTCATGAAAGTTTTAGGCTGTTTTAAGATCAGTTCCACAGACCAGTAGTAGGGGACCATGGAGGCGGACCCCCGTTTGAGTTGTCTAATTGACGCTGTTTATCATTCTAGAGCTGACGAAAGCGACGAGATGGAAACCTGCACGAGCTTTGATCACAATCTCAAAGGGTTTTGCAGGATCGCATTGAGCAAAGGAGCATTTGACGACAGCCTCTAACCACGTACTTCCTGAAACAGACGAGGAAACTCAAACGGCACTCAAAAAAAAATTGATCAGAGTTGTGAGAAATGTAACTTGGTAAAGAAACAAACACAATTGATCTCATACAGTTTTCCACTACTTTCCAAATAAATGGGCTGTTGCAATGCTTTGTTAGTGACACGCTAACCGTGTTAGCGAGTGAGCGAGTGTAGGTATTTGGTGGGTGGTGACGGTTGGTGGTTTAATTTACTTTCTTTTGTTTTCAAACCAGACTTGAGGGCTACTTGGTGGTGTAGCCCTCGTATTATCTCAGTTGTCTTTATTGGTAATCAAAATGTATTTATTTCCTTGTGGCTCTACCTATTTCAGAAAAGCCATGTAAATAAGGGATAATGTGCCCATTATCCCGCTTATTACATGGCTACTTACTAAATAAAATAATACATCAAGATTAAATATTGACTTATTTTGCGAAGTTTAAGGGCATCCGCGAAGAAAAGTCCACAACCACGTAGCTAACACTACAACAATGTTGCAATCTATTTTCCCTACAAAAAAAAACCTTGCCCCGAATCTGACTAACCTCTTGACTGTTATGGTGAAATGTGAAATTGGTTGAAGTCTCCAGTTGTTGTATCTACGTATACCAGTGATTCCCACCCTATGGGCGCAAGTGGGCTGCCAAATCATGGGCCAAACACATAGATTTTATTGAAAAAATAAACGCTAAATTATTAATTACAAAAACGTTTTTGAATGTTAAAAAAAAAAGAATAATTATTTCATGGTATTTTTTCTTTAAAAACTTCAAAAATGCATCATCACTGATAGATAGGAGCTTATGTTAGGGCGTACTACGTCCAAGCCGGACCACGATCAACATGCACACACAACATTTTTGAGGTGATAAACAAAATGGATAGTTGGCTAGCATCAGGCACACTGAAAAGGAAAGAAGCCATTGGTACATCATCCACAAGCGAGGTCCCACCAAGAAAAAAAGAAATACAAAAGTTTGTATAAAGTACAGCGCTGAATATTCATCATTGGGATTTTTTTGGACAGGCATGGAAGATGAACCGTTACCACTGTGCGTGGTGTGTTCCGAGATTTTCTGAACGAAAGAAGCTCTGAAGCCATGTAAACTGCACCGTCACCTCGAGACAAAACAGCAACAGTACATATGCAAGCCGCTGGAATTTTCGATAATAAACTCAAGGAGTATCAGGGCAAGAAGACAGTCATTGAAACATCATGTATGTGGCACAGAGAAGGCAAAGGCAGAGGAAGCGTCCTATCAGGTCGCCCGACTCATGGCTAAGCCTGGTAAGTCGCATACAATCGGGGAGATTTCATTCTTCCTGCCACAAAAGTGATTGTGGGGGTGATGTTGGGAGAGAAGGCGTGCAAGCCAAGCAACCTCATCTCACTGTCTGATAACTCAGTCAAACGCAGGATTGACGAGATGGCAGGGAATGTGTCAGAACAGCTGATGGCGGTGAATGGACTCAACCTCAGTCTCCAAGGAAAAACAGTGACCATGTTCAACGTCCAGAATAAAATAGAAGCGACCATAAGAAAAATGGATATGTGGGCCAGGCGAGTTGACCAGTCATACTTTGATTTGTTTGAGAATCTGTCCGGCTTCCCGTCACCATGATCAATCATATCAAAGAGCACCTGCATGGTTTGAGGACCAAGCTGCGCAAATACTTCTCCGTCCCAGATGTGCAGTGCAGCTGGATGGAAAACCCTTTCACCAGCCACAGTGAAGAGACCCTCGCAGGCCTGAGCCCAAAAGAGAAGGACAGTCTTGTGGATCTCCCCTGCGACAGCGCATTGAAATTGTCTTTCTCACAGAAGTACCTGAGAAACTTTTGGCTTCATGTTGCTTCTGAGTTTCCCAATCTGTCCAACAGAGCTGTGCCATTTCTGATGCCTTTCCCGGCGATGTATCGCCGCGAGACTGGCTTTTCGGCACTTGTGGCATTGAAGACAAAATACAGGAATAAACTGAGTGTTGAGCCAGATCTTCACCTGAGACTGTCGTCCCGTAAGCCAGACATCAAGCATTTTGTGTCTGCCACGCAACATTACATTACATTACATTTAGCAGACGCTTTTATCCAAAGCGACTTACAATTATTCAAACACCGACGGACGCAGCCATCAGGAGCAATTAGGGGTTAAGTGTCTTGCTCAAGGACACTACAGCATGCTAGCAGGAGGAGTCTGGGATCGAACCAGCAACCTTTAGATTACTAGACCACCAGCTCTACCTCCTGAGCTACCATCCCTAACATCAGCCTTCTCATTAGGTGAGTCAGTATTAATGTGCTCCTGTTATTGTTGGTTTTATTAGCGCTAGTATTAGTAGTTAGGCTATATTCAAAACACTGCGCCCTTCAGACAGCGCTTACTAGAAACCGTTAAAAACGTTACGCGAAAGTTCCATGGATATAAGGTTGTTTTTAACCCACCTCTTTTTTTGTTTTCCCACTACTGCACTGTATGCATGAGAATGGATATGATTTTTAAAATATCTGCCTCTGAGAACGCAGTGTTTGGCTCCCGTATTACTTCTGGTCGGATGTGGGCCGCGAACACTTTTGAATATTTCCAAGTGGGCCACGAGTCCGAAAAGGTTGGGAACCGCTGTTTTATACAACATCAAAAGATTACGCCGGTAGGCAGAGTTAGCATTAGCCTGTAGGCAGAGTGATCCAAGCAACCTGAAACCAGATGGAGAAGTGGTTGCCCGTGATTGCCGGTCATTATTAACAGGTCATTAGATTAACAGGTCATCGGTGACTAAAATAAAAAAATAACTGACCGCTGTTTGCTGCTTTTGGTCAATCAGAATAGCATATTCCAGAGTAATAATTAAAGTAAACTATGAGCTGTAATATTTATGTTGGAACTCGGCTACAGCCGTTGACCTAGTTGCAGCACCTGTGTATTGCAGTTGTGGATATTTCGGATCAACCGATCGATCAACCAGTTAACTGAGTGATTTATAGTAGCTGGTCTGGTCTGCTAAAAATGGATGAAAATAAGACACAATGGGTCAAACATCTACCCATCTCTGTTAAAATGCTGTCAAAATGTATGGCAACCTGGACAGCATGTCGCTTTAATTCATGTGTGTGTATGTGTGTCCATGTTTGTATATGTGTGTCTTCCTTATCTGCTTGAAAAAACACAATTAAATCACTCAGGAAAACAATGGCAACGTTCTCATATTAACAAAACCCTCCTCCCCAAAGGACGGAAAATCTGTTTTGCTGTCGGAAGAGGATTATCAAATTTGGATAATTGTGATGACATGTAAATGGAAAAATTTAATCTTTGATTGCCTCAACCTTAATCCTGCTCTGTCTCTCTCTCTCTCTCGCTCTCGCTCTCTCTCTCTATCAGGTCATGTATACCTTAGGGGAGAGACAGAGAAACACTGACAAAATGATATAATGAAAGACGGAAAAAGCAATATTTATATTTAAAGCTGACAGACCTTTTTAGAATTTTTTATCTTAAACGGCCTTAAAACATAATCGGCTCTGTAAAGGAACAGTGACATACTGTCTGCCAATCACGTGTCATATCCCCTCAGTGGGGTAGTTTGTCACCATTCCCCCCTCTTCTAAACCCTTGCGGCTTTTCAACTGCAAAAACCATTTCAGGAACCAGGGACTAAGTTCCCCGTACTGAGGAACTCAGGCCTTTTTCCACAGGAGGAACTCGGTGTCCAAAATGGGTTCCAATTGGATTGTTTCTGCTCCGAAAAAAAATTCCTTGTAATAAGCTCCACGGTAGCAACCAAGAATTACTTTAGGGACCACTAAGGTTCCAGTTTCAAAAGTTTCTGGGCCTAAATGGTAATTTCACTGCACCGTGCCATATGACTGCATGTGACAAACAAAAGAGTCTTGTATGTTGAATCTTTAACGGTTCCTCATTTAGCTCCTGTACCTTGGCGGGAAAAACCGACTACCATCTAAGCTCCCAAGATTTTGGGTACCTACGCTCTAAAATTCTTTACTTACCAAATAAATAAGCACTTCCATCAACCGTGAATTATTTTCGAAGAATTTCAGTACAGGTACTCCTCACTTAACAGCCTACCTGTTTAACGACCGCTCGGACTTACGACCAGCTCTCTGACCAGTCTTCATTGTACGCTGCCTACAATACCGCGGCGTGTGCGGCATCTCAGTGTCAAGCATCTCATCGCGCATCACCATTCTCAGTCTCAGTCTCCTTCCCACAGTCTGTCAGTATTCACTACACTAGCATTGGCAATGACCACGCCCCCTTACAGTGAAATAACACAGGTCCTCGCTTATCGACAAATTCACTCAACGACCTGATCTTGGTCATTAAGTGAGGAGTGCCTGTAATTGTAATAGTCCAAAAAAATCTCATCAGCCGTTCGTTCATCTTTTCTATGTCTGGCTTCTTTCATGTGTTTCCGTAAACCTTGTGCAACCACCTTGTTCTACCTCAGTGTGGTTGGTTTACCAAACGTATGCGTACTTTTTGTGTATCGTCTTATACACCGATCAGCCACAACAACAACAAGGAACAGCCACATGAATGCCAGGACCCAAGGTTTCCCAGCAGAACATTGCTCAGAGCATCACACTGCCTCTACCGGATTGCTTTCTTCCCATAGTACATCCTGGTGCCATCTCCTCCCCAGGTAAACTCTGCACACACACCCGGCCATCCACTAGACCTAAAAGAAAACATGATTCTATCAGACCAGGCCACCTTCTTCCATTGCTCCATAGTCCAGTGCTGACTCTCACATGCCCATTGTAGGCGCGTTCGGTGGTGGAAAGGGGTCAGCTTGGACATTCTCAGGCTACACAGCCCCATATGCAGCAAGCTGTGATGCACTGTGTCTTTTGACACCTTTCTATCATAGCAGCCTTTTCTTTTTCAGCAATTTGTGGTACAGTAGCCCTTTTGAGGGATCGGACCAGACGGGCTGGACTTCGCTCCCCACGCACATCATTGAATCTTGGGCGTCCATGACCCTGGCGCCAGTTCACCGGTTGTCCTTCCTTGGACCACTTTTGGTAGGTACTAACCACTGCATATCGGGAACACCCCACAAGACCTGCCGTTTTGGAGATGCTATGAACCAGTCGTCTAACCATCACAATTTGCCCCTTGTCAAAGTCGCCCAGATCCTTACGCTTTTTTTTCTCCTGCTTCCAACACATCAACTTCAAGAACTGACTGTTCACTTGCTGCCTAATATATCCCACCCCTTGACAGGTGCCATTGGAACGGGATGAGCAATGTTATCCACTTCATCTGTCGATGGTTTTAATGTTGTGGCTGATCAGTGTACAGTATGTATAGATGAGTTACAATGAGGTGGCGAGACAGACAGACAGACTAGCTAACTAGAGATCAGCTAACACACAGAGTGCCGCACAGCTACGCCTCAAGCTCTATGCCTTACTCTCTCCTCCAGTCCATCTTATTCCAACCGCCTCTGCTTTGCCGAACTTTCTCCTTTCCTACTTTTACAATTCCCCTTCGCCCTCAGCACTGACCAAAGCCGTGCTCGACTGCTCAACCTTTTCTTTCACATGCCGCTTTGGTTTTTCTTTGGATGAGAAGGGAGATCCGTTTCCCGCGGCGGCATTCATCATTAAAAAGGGTGTTTTGCCGTTGTCAGGTTGGTTAATAGGGTCATGTTCCGGTCAGGAAGATGGCCCTGTTAGCCAACACGTGTGTTTCACATCAAAAAAGGGGTCAATATTGTACTGAAGCTACAACTTTTGCAATGCTTATCATTAAACGACCCACAATGAGCTAAAGGATAAAGCAATACAATTATTTTCTTATAGTTTAGCTCAACTTGCCTAAAGCCTGTACCTTGTTAGTAGCTGAAGCCGAAGCTGAGTAGTTGAACTGGCCACATCAACCATTGCAGCTCATCCTCTTTGGGTCAATAAAAATCTAGCCATGTAATTCTTGAAAATAGTTCCGTTCTTTCAATTTCTTTCAAGTGTATTTATTGATGTTGGACTTGTTGGTATTTGCAAGCAGAAATTGTCTTGGACACGACGCAGGCATTATTGGTCCCAACAATCCTGATCTTGGGTCTTGGCAGAGTCGAGCTGCCTTTTTAGATTCCTTTCATCCGGATCGGTCTCCTCATCCTGGTATGTTTGGATGCAAATATTGCTGGGTGCGTTCAATGAGGCCATTCGGGGGTAGAAACGGCTCTTGGTTTGCTTTGTTCATTCAGGAAAGGCATTGAGTTTAATTGGAGAAGGAGGGGACATCAGGAATGTGCCTGGTTCGGCATCATTGAGGTTTTTCTTTTTTTACTCCTGGGTACTTTTAATGAACTGTAATCTTATTGATTCCTCTTGGACTTGACCAAGCTAGTTGTGTCCACACTTGAAGAAAGCATATGTGAAGTGTATTTTTGACCATGAGATTGGTAAAGTTGACCATAATATCTAATATCAGCAAGATAGGTGGTCAATATTCAATGTTGCCGCACAAATTTGCACCTGATTTTTAGTAGGCTGTACAGACACGGCTTTGTGGTCAATTTCAGTAAGTGCCATTGTTGTCCTGAGGTGAATTTCACCCGACATTGCATCATTTGAGAAAAGGGTTGATAATGTCACTTTTTATTTTTCATAATTGATTCAGGAAGAAAAGTCTCCGGTGAATAAATTCACCAGCGCCCCCGCAGTCTTCCCCTTTTTATGTATTTTATGTGGCAGATAAGGAGAACTGGAGGTTTGCTCAGCTTCGGTCTTGTGTACTAAAAGCATCAATTTTGAAACTTTTACTCATTACTGTAGCGCTTTTGGCTCGTTTTTCCGTATTTTCACCTAAATCAAAATGACACAGTGAAGCGGCGGATAGTGCTGTGTCCTCACAACAACCACAGATCTGGGTTATATTTGTGTAATACCAAAGCAGGACATAAGGAAAGGGCTTCGAAACCACCCCAAAAAATAGAAATAAGCAGCAAGCGTTTGGTTATTCAAATCCCCAGGGTACTGTACTTACATAACAAATTGCATTATAAGACCATAAAAGGCTTAATTAAGTGCGGATGTCACCCACAGTCCTCTGCTGTGACAGACTCCCACTGGACGTCGCTCTCTCTGGCTCAACCGAAGGGATAGATTGGGATTCCGGGTCAATAGTTGTGACAAGCCCCCACTCAGAGGTTTTTCCATTCCAGGTGAGATGTGTTGTTGATCAGACAGATGATGGGAAGGCCGTGGTTGAACAGGTAAACACAGTGCAATATCAAAATCGAATTTAAACTGGGATGGAAATGCACCGTGCATCCCTATCTACCTATTTATCTACATACTGTATATATCTTTCTCTCCATCTCTCTTTGTGTGTGCATGTGAAAAAGAGAAGATGAGTGTCTGTGGCCCCCTACTGGGGTGTGGGCTGGCAGGAGAGCAGTGGTGCTTCATGGGAAATCAATCTCGCTCTGATCAATTTTTCTCCTCTTGTGCACACAAAACACAAACACGCATGCATGCAGGCGCACACACACACAGACACACACACACATACACACACACACACACACACACACACACACACGCGCGGGCACACACGTGGAAAAACTTGTGCATACATTCAGTCTGTCTGTCCCTCCTTTTACATTCACGTTGGTATATTTATATGTATTGTCCCCCTTTGACTTCTTGCCTGCATTGCCACTGCTGTAGCAACCATGTATTTATTGTTTGTTGTTTGTTTTTTAATGGTTCTTTCCACTTGCAAAGTTTAGTGTGAAATCTTTCGTTTATAGACTTATTATTGCCAACAATATTTACTGTTTGGCTTATAATCAGTATCACGGTTTCTATCTGAAATTCTCCTTTCTGGTTCGCTGTTTGTTTTCCAAAATTGTATTATTATTATTATTATTATAATTATTATTAGGGGTCCAGCCTACAGGGCTGGAACCGATGCGGCATTAAACTCAAAATCGTGCTGCGTTTCAGAGAACCCGAAAAACTTTAATATGTACCGAACACGAATGCTGCAGCTATATTTATTATTATTATTATTATTATTATTATTATTATTATTATTATTATTATTACTATTATTATTATTATTTTTGTTATTATTATTATTGTATTATTTTTAGTTATTTTTCATTTAATCTCTTGTCTTTTTTCTGTTATTATCTTTTTTCTTTATCTATCTATCTATCTATCTATCTATCTGTCTGTCTGTCTGTCTGTCTGTCTGTCTGTCTGTCTGTCTGTCTGTCTGTCTGTCTCTCTGTCTGTCTGTCTGTCTGTATCTCCATCTATCTACCCATCACGATACTCAAGGTAATTACTCCTAAAGAGGCGAGAAAACGCAGGCGACTGACTCCCTGATTAAAATCTCATCGACTGTCGGATCGTTCTTCGTTCCATCTGACCATTAAAAGGGGAGTGACTTTTCAGCTATCGGAGCAATGCATCTCTGGTGTGGTGTGCCAACAGTGTGTCGGTAATTGGCGTGTGTGTGTGTGTGCGTGCGTGCGTGCGTGCGTGCGTGCGTGCATCGTGGAAATGTAGGACTTGGATAAGGGTTCCATCTGCGTTATGTAGGGTAACTACAGTATGCTAGCCCAAGGGGAAGATGGCAGGAGATAGAGAGAAAAGGGGAGCCAGAGGACAGAGACAGGAAAAGAGGGGAGGGGAGGAGAGGAGGAGCAGAGGAGAGGGCAGGGGTCCTTGAGGGACTGGAGACATACATATGTCTGTTCATCAACAATATAGTGCAACAGAGAGAAAACAGAGAGAGAGAGAGAGAGAGTAAAAGAGGTGGAGTGAGAGAGTAGGAAGATGGAAGAGTGCAGAGAGCAGAGCCAAGAGTGAGAGCGATGAATTGGGGTGGAAACCAGCAGGAGAGAGAAATGTAAGAGAGAAAAGAAAGAAGTCGAAGTAAAGAAAGTGTAACGGAGCGAAAAAGACGAGGGGGGAGAGAGGGAGAGCGGGGGGGGGGGGGGGGGGACTGAGCAACAGAGAGAAATAGGAGACAGGGGATGATGGATGGTTAGATCGATGGATAAATCTTTCTATAGATAGATGGAAAAAAAGATGATAGATAGATATAGTAGATGGGTGGATGGATAGATAGATATGTACATCTACTGTATCTTTAGATGGTAGCGATATATAGATAGATAGATAAATGGATGGATGGAGCGATAGATGGATTGATTGATTGATTGATTGATTGATTTTTGAACATGTAACATATTAAAAAAAAACAAAGAAGAAGAATAACAAATAAAACATTAACATATACTGCAAAATCTCAACAGACAAATTCCCATGAATACATATAAACATAATAAATAAAAACATAAAAAAATAATATATAACATTACATCCAAATATTAATATGTCCTTAAAAAGAGTAGGAAGAAGTATACACTATGGTCATTCCCCTTCTCCGTAACTCAAACAATTAACCTAATATGTGTCATACTGTATATACAACTCACAAACAACTACCCCAATACTATTATGTACAACCCAAATATCCACCTAGTGGCAATCAGATATAACTTAGACAATTAATTCAACGTTCATCCTACCAACCCCTACTGATCCCAATACCTCTTAAAAAGTATTTTATTGTACATCTTCTCTTGAATAGATTTATATTTGGACTTTGCTTGAGTTCTTTTTCCAAACCATTCCACAACTTTACGCCACAAATGGAAATACACATTGTGTATACATAGTGGTACTGACACAGTGTTGTTTTAAATTAATCTTTCCTCTTAAATTCTAACCCCCCTCTCCAGACCATTTTTTTGTATGTCGTAGGTTTGTAAATAATGTCTTGCTTTATACATCATCTGTGCAGTTTTAAAATCGACCAGATCCATGAACTTAGAAGCATGTGACTTTAAAAACAGTGTGTTAGTGTGCTCACAATATCCTACATTGTTAACTATCCTTATGGCTTTTTTTTGTCTTATGCATATGAGTGTAATGGGCTTTTGTACGTGTTACCCCACAGCTCCACACATTTATTCAGATACTGTAATACAAGTGAACGATACAGAGTGTGTAAGGCATTATGATCCAGAATGTGCCTTGTTTTTCCCAAAACTGCAACACTCCTTGCCAACTTTGCTTGCACATATCGTATTTGAGGTTTCCAGCAAAGATGGCTGTAAATTCTTCCCAGAACAAAAAATATTAATGTAGTTCGCATATAATACAAAATGCGACATTTTTGATACTCTGCATATATCATTATCATTATGTACAGAATAAACAATTTTGGGGCTAATACTGACCTCTGAGGGACTCCACAAGTATTATCCATGCATGGTGAGTTATACTCACCTATCTTTACAAATTGTTGCCTGTTTCTTAAATAGCTTCTCAACCAATTTTGCGCAGTCCCTTTGATACCATACCTTTCCAGTTTATCCAGGAAATATTGTGATCAATGGCATCAAAATCTATTTTTAGATCTATAAATACTCCCACTACATACAAATGTGAGTGAGGATTTGCACCATCAGTGACGTTCTTGACTATTGTCATATCAATTTCATTCCAGTCAAATGTTTTATTCTTACACGTGCTAGCAATATAGATGATTTCCTTTTCTTTTACTGCTCTAAGAAAAATGTAACTTGGATTTCTATCCAATAATCCCATAATCATCAACAGCACCTTTCGCGGTTATTGATGTTTTTTCTGCCTGTTTTGGTCCAACACAAAAAAATATCAAAAACATGACCATATCATCCATTACATTTATGGTCTCATAGTTCATTAAATACTGAGAGTTACTTGAGTTTCTAGATCCATTTCTAATATTGCTTTTTAACACACTCTATGTGCCTTTAATTCTGTTTTTGTTATCCTCTAATATTTTATTATAGTATTCCCTCTTACATATCCTCATAATATGAGTTAACTTATTTTTGCATTTTTATATTTATTTTCTGCCTCTATAGTTCCATACTTTATGAATTCTCTATAGAGTAATTTTCTTTTTACAGGCATTTTGTATTCCCTTTGTGATCCACTGACTATCTGTATATCTTTGTTTTCGGCTGTATTGTTGGACAGTTTTTGTCCAATAAAATAATCAGTTTTGTGTGAGTAATTCACTTCCAAATGCATTCATGGATTCTTCCACGCTCACTCGTTTGTATTCAAAGTTATTGACGTCCTTATCCTTTTTGTAATAACTGTCATAGACTACAAAGAGGAGTAAATAAATATAAACTCTTCAGTGATTTTGTACTTTCTATCTTGTAATCGCCACAAATGAACATAACCTTCTGTACCATCCTTAAATATTTCACTGTTAGAACCAGTGCTCCATATACATAGCTTAAAATTACATTTTTATTTTTTTCCATACAGATTTATATCGCAATATATTCCAGCACATTTTCAATAGTTGTTGTCATACTCTCCACTACCCTATAATTGAATCTTTTATCCACATACAGAGGCACACCCCCTCCCTTTTTGTTCATCTTATACATATAAGTCAATTTATATCCATTCAACTTAAAGTCCTCACCCTTCTCACAGCTGAGCCATTACATTCAATTCAGTATTCAGTGTATCGCTATTACATTGAAAGGTTTCTTAAATTTACTTAAATATTCTTTGACATTTTGGAAGTTTGCATATAGACTTCTGCTGTTAGATTGAATAATTGACATTTCATGATCTGACTTTCATGATCTGACCTTCATGTTAATGGATCTGGTTTTGCTCCTCAGGAAACGTGCCTGTCTGGCACTGTCAGCATTTTTCTTTGTCAGGTGCTCATTAACATACACGTTGCTTCCAGTGCTTGTTTTTGTTTCCTGCTCACAAAGCCAATTATTCAGCCCGGTTTCTCGCTTTTGTTTTTTCGGGGGGAGAGGAGGACACGCCTCAGTATCGTTGCTGTCCACTGATCAACTGATCCATCAAGTCCAGTATTAGTTTATTTTGTTTGGGGATACCTGCTTCTCTCCCGACATAGAATTCAGCGATCTCTTTTCTGTATGTCCTTGACTTCCTCTTCTGTGATTGGAAAAGCCTTCTTTGGTCCCATCTTGCTTGCTCAGGTGTTCAGTGTTTTGCTGCAGTAAAGCTGAGTACTTCCACCGCTCTACAGCACCAATCTGATCCGGGTTGGATGCACCGCTGGGCGGGCACCGGTGGCCCACGGTGGCAAGCATTCACGTTGGTTTCCTCCGGATGCGATCTGGAGATTAATCATGAATCTCGCCATGGCGCACAGTTGCCTGAGCTGCTCCGCTCTCTCTTGACATTAATCCAACTATGATCAGGATACATTTTGTAACATTTTGAGAATTTATCAATATACACTACTCACAAAAAGTTAGGGATATTTGGCTTTCGGGTGAAATTTATGGAAAATGTAAAAAGTTCACGCTACAGTGATATTATATCATGAGAGTAGAGCATTTAAGTAGAAGCATGCAATGGTGATTTCCTCATCTCAAACATTAATTGAAACAAAAGCCAACAACAGTGGTGTGTTTACCACAACAAAAATGTCAATGTCTCAATAACTTTTCATGTGCCCTTGAGGATTACAGCTTGACAACGATGTCTCATGCTGTTCACAAGTCGACTTATTGTCTGCTGAGGCATGGCCCCCCACTCTTCTTGAAGGGCGGCCCTCAGGTCATTGAGGTTCTGGGGTACAGAGTTACGAGCCTCTACACGGCGACTCAGCTCATCCCATAGGTTTTCTATGGGATTCAGGTCTGGAGAAAGTGCAGGCCACTCCATTTGAGGTACCCCAGTCTCCAGCAGCCGTTCCCTAATGATGCGACCTCGATGAGCTGGAGCATTGTCGTCCATGAAGATGAATTTAGGCCTGTGTTGTTCATGCAGGGGCACAATGACTGGATTAATGATGTTATTCAGGTAGTATGGGTTTGTCACTGTACCATTCACAAAGTGTAGGGCAGTTCTGCATTGACTAGACACACCTGCCCACACTGTAACACCACCACCACCACAGGCTCGACCGGTGACAACAGTGGCTGATGCATAGTGCTCTCCTTGACGTCTCCAACATTGTTGGCGGCCATCATTTCTGCTCAACGTGAATCGACTTTCATCAGAGAACTGCACTGAGGCCCACTGGTCCCTCGTCCAGCCTGTGCCTGGTGGTGTGGTCAGGTACCCTTGCAGGTCATCTAGCACGTAGACCACGCCGATGTAAATGGTTTCAAATGGTCTGACGTGACACTTGGGTGCCTCTCACCTCCCTTAAATGTGCCTGGAGTTGAGTGGCATTCATCATCCGGTTCCGCAGGGCACTGTTCACAATGAAGCGCTCATCAGTGTGGGATGTGGCCAAAGGACGTCCACTTCTATGCCTTTCTGTGACTCTTACAGTCTCTCTGTATCTCTGTTGCAACCTGCTAATGACACTCTGTGACACTCTAAGCTCAGTGGCCACTTCCCTCTTCCCCTTGATCATGTCATGATCTCCGCCTTCTTCTACTTCCCCTCCCTCTCCTTACCTGTCCCATTAGTCCAACTCCATTCACCTGCACACACTGTTCCTGATCTGTAATCTAACCCCTATATATGCCTCTCTCACCAGTCACCCATTGCCAGATTGTCTTTGATGCTTGCACCATACTCTCCAGCGTTCCCTGGACTGATTCCCTGCTACCGACTCTGCCTCGCTCCGACCTCGAACCTGCCTGTCCCCGACGATGTATCCTGCCTGCCCCCTGCCTGTCTTCCGTCTGCTCTACAAATAAAAGACATTACCAAATATCCCTGCCTGTCTTTGTGCTGCAATTGGGTCCTAACCACACCCGTTACAGTACAATCTGGCCAACAATGGACCCAGCACACAACCCAGAGTTGCTGGCACGCCTGGGAAGGGTGGAGTCACAGCTCCAACACCAGGAGGCTGTCCGAGCCTCCACCTCAGTGGACGTTCGGCTAGCAGCGGCTAGCCAGGAGCAAGTGCTTGCCACGCTAGCTGCCCAGGTCCAGCAGCTCGCCATCGCTCTTGGTCAGTTCATCCCACCGCCTGCTTCCCCGGACCCACCTGCACCGGCCCAGCCTGGGTACTCCCTGGAGCCCCGGGTGGGGGTTCCAGAACGCTACACCGGAGACGCAGACGGCTGTAGTCCGTTCATTACAAACTGTTCCATCCTCTTCGCTCTGCAGCCCCACACCTTCGCCTCCGAGGAAGCCAGGGTGGCGTACACCGTAAATCACCTGACGGGCCGCGCTCGGCTATGGGGAATGGCCGAGTGGGAACGACGCACACCAGCCTGCTCCTCCTTCCACGCCTTCGCCGCTGAGCTCCGCAAGGTGTTCGGGGTGACATCACGAGGTCCCGATGCTGCTGGTTGTCTCCTGGGCTCAGTCAAGGGTCCCGCTCCGTGGTCCATTACGTGATCGACTTCCGCACCCAGGCTTGACTGAGCGAGTGGAACCCGGCAGCCCAGATTGACACGTTCCTGATGGGATTAGCAGAATACGTGAAGGATGAGCTAGTTTCCCACGACCTGCCCACCTCTCTCGATGGCATCATTGAGCTTGCTTCCCGTATCGACCGACACATCCAGGCCCGGCAGCGAGAGAGGCGTCAGAGGCAAGTGGACTGCGCCCAGCAACCCGTCTTCCAGGTTCCTCCGGGCCACCAGCTCTTCCGGCCCGTCAACCCAGGAGTGAGGCCTCTCCCATGCGGGTTGGCCGGTCCAGCCTCACCCCAGAGGAGAAGGAGAGATGCCGGGTGGGGAACCTTTGCCTCTACTGCGGTCTAACTGGACACTACATTTCCGGGTGTCCGGTAAAAGGGCCGGGCTCGCCAGTGAGGGAGGAGGTCCTGGTGAGCCACACCTCCAAATCCCCCTCCAACCTACGCCCCCTCTGCCAGGCTCGGCTACTCCTGCCCCAAGGCTCACATTCTCTCGCCATACTTATTGACTCTGGTTCTGATGTTAACATCATCGACAATAACCTAGCACGGCAGCTGGGTGTTGGTCACGTTCACCTGCCTTCTCCGGTACCTGCCACTGCCCTGGATGGTCGCCTCCTGGGGACAGTCACCCATCAGACAGTGCCCATCCGCATGCTCCTGTCCGGCAACCGCCACGAGACGATACAGTTCTGCATCCTGCACTGACCTCGTCACCCTCTCCTCCTGGGGTTCCCCTGGCTCCGGCGTCACAACCCACACCTCGACTGGACCACAGGGGCTATTCTGGGATGGAGTCCTGCGTGCCATCAGGTCTGCCTGAAGCAAGCCACCGCACCTCAGCCACCCAACAGCTCCAGCTCCGCACCCGACATGTTGGGGGTCCCCGCCGAGTACCTCGACTTCAGGGAGGTCTTCAGCAAGGCCAAGGCGACATCCCTTCCCCCGCACAGGCCGTACGATATCGCCATCGACCTCCAGCCCGGCTCCACCCCCCCCAGAGGCCGCCTGTACTCCCTGTCCGCCCCGGAGAGAGAGGCCATGGACACCTATATTAATGATGCCCTGGCGGCGGGCATCATCCGTCCCTCCTCATCTCCGGCGGGGGCGGGCTTCTTCTTCGTGGGGAAGAAGGACAAGTCTCAACGACAATACGGTCAAGAACCGCTATCCCCTGCCCCTCATCTCATCAGCCTTCGAACTCCTGGAGGGGGCCACGGTGTTCACCAAGTTCGACCTACGCAATGCCTACCATCTGGTCCGGGTTCAAGAGGGGGACGAATGGAAGACAGCGTTCAACACTCCCTCCGGTCACTACGAATATCTGGTGATGCCCTTTGGTCTCACCAACACCCCCGCCGTCTTCCAGGCCTGACGTGCTCAGGGACATGCTCAACGTGTCTTCGTGTACCTCGACGACATCCTGATCTTCTCCCGATCCCAAGCTGAGCACGTCCACCACGTCCAGACCGTCCTGCAGCTCCTCCTGGAGAACTCACTCTTTGTGAAGGCGGAGAAGTGTGAGTTTCACATCCCGTCCGTCTCCTTCCTGGGGTACGTCGTAGGGAGGAGGAGCATCCAGATGGACTCCACTAAGGTCTCCGCCGTCACCACCTGGCCCGCCCCGGACACCCGCAAAGATCTCCAGCGCTTCCTCGGTTTTGCCAACTTCTATCGGAGGTTCATCCGAGGCTACAGCACGGTGGCTGCCCCCCTCACAGCCCTAACTTCCTCCAATGTGCCGTTTCGGTGGTCCGCCGCCGCCAACGACGCCTTCCTGGCCCTGAAGGCACGGTTCACTTTAGCCCCCATTCTGGTATTGCCTGACCCCGAACGGCAGTTCGTGGTTGAAGTGGACGCCTCTGACGTGGAAGTCGGAGCTGTCTGTCCCAGAGAACCGCTTCCGACCAGAAGCTTCACCCCTGCGCCTTCTTCTCCAGGCGTTTAACCCTGGCCGAGAGGAACTACGACATTGGGAATAGGGAGCTTCTCGCCGTCAAATTGGCCAGGGAGGAGTGGCGACACTGGCTAGAGGGAACCCAGCTGCCGTTGCTGGTGTGGACCGACCACAAGAACCTGGAGTATATCCAGTCCGCCAGGAGACTGAACTCCCGTCAGGCCCGTTGGGCGCTCTTCCTAACAAGGTTAAATTTCTCCCTCTCCTATCGGCCAGGGTCACGCAATATCAAACCTGACGCCCTGTCCCGGCAGTTCCAGGGGGAGGAGGAAGACGCTGCTGACCCTGACACCATTCTACCGTCCTCCCGTCTAGTTGCCACACTCACCTGGGAGGTGGAAGAGAAGGTCAGAGCACCGCCCAGGACCAACCTGGACCCAGCGCATGTCCGCCCGACTGTCTGTTCGTCCTGCCTGACCTCCGGTCCGAGGTTCTCCAGTGGGCCCACAACTCCCGACTCACCTGCCACCCGGGGATCCAGCGGACGAAGGAGGTCGTCCAGCGTCGCTTCTGGTGGCCCTCCCTGGGTGAGGACGTCCGAGGGTTCGTCAATGCCTGCCCCACCTGTAACCAGCACAAACCCTCTCTTCTTGCTCCTGCTGGTCTCCTACACCCACTGCCGGTTCCTCATCGCCCCTGGTCTCACATCTCCGTGGACTTTGTTACCGGTCTGCCACCGTCTAGCGGCAACACTACCATCCTGACCGTGGTGGACCGGTTTAGCAAGATGGCTCTCTTCGTGCCTCTACCAAAGCTCCCATCAGCCAAGGGCACCGCCAAGCTATTATTGGACCACGTCGTCCGCCTCCATGGCATCCCGGTAGATGTTGTATCCGACCGGGGTCCCCAGTTCGCCTCTGTCTTCTGGAGGGAGTTCTGTGCGCTCCTGGGGGCCACCTTCAGCCTCTCTTCAGGGTACCACCCCCAGTCCAACGGCCAAACGGAGCGGAAGAACCAGGAGATGGAGACGGCCCTTCGCTGCATGACGTCACAACACCCGTCGTCCTGGTCTGAGCAGCTTTTGTGGGTGGAATATGCCCACAACACCCTGACCAGTTCAGCCACAGGCCTCTCCCCCTTCCAGTGCGTCTACGGCTTCCAACCGCCTCTGTTCCCGGCCCTTGAGAAGGAGGCTTCCTGCCCGTCCGTCCAGGCCGTCATTCGCCGTTGCCGCAGGACCTGGACCCGGGCCCGGGCCGCCCTCCTCCGAGCCGCTGGCCGCAACCTCTTTGCCGCCAAGCGTCGCCGCTCCCAGGCCCCAGAGTACCAGCCGGGCCAGAAGGTCTGGCTCTCCACCCGGGACCTCCCCCTGAAGGTGGACTCTAAGAAGCTGGCTCCTCGGTTCATCGGCCCATTCAAGTTCGAGAAGGTCGTCAACCCGGTGGCAGTGCGGCTTAAGCTCCCCAGGTCCATGCCCGTCCATCCCACCTTCCGCGTGTCCAAGGTAAAGCCAGTCCGGGAGAGTGCTCTGGTCCCCTTGGCGCCTCCTCCGCGCTTCATTGACGGGGGTCCTGCCTTCTCTGTCCGCCGTCTCCTACGTTCCCGCCGGCGTGGGAGAGGCCTGCAGTACCTGGTGGATTGGGAGGGTTACGGCCCGGAGGAGAGGTCCTGGGTCCCTGCGAGGCACATTCTGGACCACACCCTCATCAGGAGGTTCCATCAGCGCCATCCTGACCAGCCCTCCAGACCAGCCCTCCAGACCGGGTCAACCCTCCCGACCGCAGACCCCACCACCTCTCTTGTCTGCATCCTCCAGCGATGTTTCAGAGGCGGAGGATGTCGACCCTGGGGGTCCCTCCTCCGATGAGGACGTGGCCCATTTAGCGGAGGACGAGGAGATGGACGGGGTCTCCAACTACTCCGATGAGGATCACGTGGCCCATTTAGCGGAGGACGTGGAGATGGACCAGTGGACTCTCTCTCTCTCTCTCTCTCTCTCTCTCTCTCTCTCTCTCTCTCTCTCTCTCTTTGCTGTATATCACCTCATACTGACTTCATTTTTTCTCTAATTTTTTCCCCAATTTACATCATTGGAAGTGGAAAATATCTCGTCCACTACCCTTATTTTGAACAAGTTTCTGTCCAAAATTGACAATATTATATATGTTTATTGGTATTATATGATTTTTTTTTTCTTGTTTTCCTGGGGGGGAGAAGCGTCTCCTGGTGGAGGAGGACTTCCTCTCGGTTGCCATCTGTTTCCGACATGATGCAGGAGGACCTGCATGGCTGACTCACCTTCGGAATAAATTAAATCTTTACATGGATGGATGCCCGCCTCTGTCTCTTCTCTGGTCTCTCTCTCTCTCTCTCTCTCTCTCTCTCTCTCTCTCTCTCTCTCTCTCTCTCTCTCTCTCACACACAAACACACACACACACGCACACACACACACACACACAGTACAGTACAGTACCAGAGAGGCGGTTCAGTAACGCTGTCTTGTCCGTCAAGAAGGCACTGATGTGCGTTCAACAGTTGGCTTGATATCAGTGTTCTAATCCCCCAGATGCACGATGTGTGTGTGTGTGCGTGTGCATGTGCATGTGTATGTGTATGTGTATGTGTGTGCGTGTGTTTTCATAGAGCATTTTGTGCAGGGAGGAGATGTTATTCCAAATGTGTGGACATATAGTTGTTCAACGGTGCCCAGGCTTGTTTCGTTTCTAATTTTAGTGCACGTGTCGAGCATGGAGCGCACGTGCACTTTCGCTGCTCAGGGCGGTTGGCGTGGATACCGTGTGTGCGGTTTTTTTTTGCATCTGCAAATCCCCATCCTGCCATAGGAGGAAGTGCCAAAACGCTGACCGTCACTTTTTTGGGGGGCACCGGCGGTCCACCAGTGCACTCCCGATGAACCTGAAACTTTTCTGATTTCTTCAGGTTTTCGAGTACCTTCGTTTTTATTTTTATTTTTAATTAAATTACATTTTTAATTTTTATGTTTATTTTTATGTTTATTTTTATTTTATTTTAGTTTTAATTTAATTTTTTTATATTTATTTTATTTTTTTTTTATTTGTATTTTATGTGATTTATTATTTTATTTGTATTTCCAGACAACTTAAACAATTACACTTAAAAACAAATCTTCAACAATTTAGGAATATGTGACCGACCGCGTACTAAAGGGTATTTTGGCGGCTTTCGAGTTTTGTTTATTTTTTTCCCATCATTTGAAAGTGGAGAATCAGAGCTTCCAAACAAGGTGTCACTTGTGCAAATCAAGCAAATATTTTTAAAGCCATGACTTGTTAATGACAAGGGTGTAGCAAACTGTGATTCTGAGGTAATCACCTCCAAAGTTTTACCCACACCAGGTTCATTCAGCCAGCTCCCAGAATGCAAATGGAGGTTGGCGGACAAACAAAGCCTCATCGCTAATTAACATACTGCTGTAACACACAACTCATTTTGTTTTAAAAAAAGCTTTTATTTAACAGTAAGAATATTCATGTTTTATAAAAGTGGAATTATTTTGGAGTTTAAAAGTACGGACAACACAACAAAATGTAGAGTCTATCAATAATATGAGTCTCAGAAAATCTGAAATCTGAAAATCTGTCACCAACCTCAACGGGCTTCATCACGTCATCGACTTCTTCCGTTGTAACAACAACAACGGAATCGTCTGTCTCCTCCAGTGGTTCTTGAAAATATTCCGTTTCATCGTCACATTAAGTTAAGTCCGGAGTAATATCATATTCAGCATCGCTGTTGTTCTCCGCGTCGCTGTCGGAGAACTGAATATCATCGTGGAAAATGAAGTCCAGTACGCGGACTTCAGATTGCGGCCCGAGATATGATTCAGAGCTTCCGCCACCTGCTTTGCGTAATCCATAACGATACGGAGAAGAAAGTTCACAACAATGGCTCTGTGTGTGTAAAAGTAGTACGATTTAAAGGTTGAAAACGGTTTCACATTGTGACTTCACATCACATGGAATATGGATGAATGATCTTCACCTGGACGCTCGCTTTAAAGGAAACGATCGATCGGCATTATTCAGTATTATTCAGCATCTTTGTAAGTGAACTGCGTTTCCCCATATAATCTAACGGGAATATTTAACTCCACGGTTTAACATTTTTCTACTATTTATAAATCTTACTCGGTTTTGAAAATTCGTTGTGAGATAAAAAATAAAAAAAACACAAAGGAACACGAATCTGGAAAAATCTATTTTTCCTTCAAGAAAGCTTTTTTCAACTTATTTGGCTGCTCCTGGCAATTTTAGAAATGCGCGAGATGACGGCTTTTGCTGTGGTGGGACACATATACAGTATATGTGGTGCGGGGTTGGTGTGATTTTAGCACCCACACTTGCCTTGGTTCTAGTTATTTTGGCCCAGTAGAAGGACTGGATGTGCCGATTGTTCATCAGAGCAATCGATGAACACAGGTTAAAATCACCCATCCCCCCACACACACAGGGAGAGCCTTTGTCATGACAGTGTTCCATCTGCTCCCGGCTTGTTACATCTTGCCACTCTCTCCAGCAAACTGGTGTGTTTTTACCAAGATGGCTCTGTGTCGGTGAGCCCCGATAAAAGCCACTCAGGTGGTGTGTGGCAGGCCTGTGTTTAACGATTGTGTCAAATGCAGCACTCAAATTTAAGAGAATAAGAACTGAAACCTTGTTTGCAGCAACACAGAGTCTTAGATCATTCACTATTTTAGTTAGAGCAGTCCCTGTACTGTCATTAGATTTAAAACCCGACTGCAGCTTCTCTAGAATACTGTCTTAATTTAAAAAGTTGTTTAGTTGATTGATCTTGCTCATGAAGCCTGTTACTATTTAGCACACCAGTCTAAAGTCTAAATTTGGTTTCTTCAATCATGGTTTCACAACAGCAGTTTTAAATGCGTTGGGGAATATTCCAGTCTCAAGAGCTCTGTCAATTATTTTTAGAACAGATGTTGCGACACAATTAAAAACGTTTTTATTTTTATTTAGTAGCGACAGGATTAGGACAGAAAGTTACTCTGTTTTACAATCTTTCTGTGTGATGTTACTGAAGTTCCTCATCATTTCCGGCCTGTTACAGGGCAGATCATATTTTACTAGTGGGTTACTAGTGTTTCTGACAAAACCCGCTGTCAAGGTTGTTATTTTGTCGTTGAAGAATTGTGCAAATTCTTCACATTTTGAGGCAGAAGCCAGGCTCAAAATGTCTGAAGCTGAACAGTACCCGAGAGTTGCTGCGATTGCCTGCAACAATCTTTGAAAAGCGGGTTCTTCTCTCATTGCGGATAGCATTGTTATAGGTGGGAATGCACCGTTCAGCTGTTATATGCAATCTCTTGAACTCACGAATAGTGCTATTTATCCATGATGATGTTTTACCATGTGACCTCTTTTTAATCTTAACTGGTGCAATGCTGTCCAACTTAAGTGCAACTTAAGTTGCTATTTAAGGCATCAACCATTTGATTTATCAAACTGTGTACGGAAGATGGATCAGAGGAGTTTGCAAGTTCAGAACAATTTTGTTCTGCTGTGGCATCTAAGTACTGTTTTTGTTAAATTGTGAAATTGTAAATTCTCTTTTGTTGCTCGATGTATTAAATGGTGCATCAAAGAACACACAGTAATGATCAGAGACTGTAATGTCAGACACTGAAATATTATTGATGCTTATTATGAATATTTATCTCTCCAAGGGGTTTTATTTGGTAATGACTTGTAGGAGTAATAGACATAAGCTCGGAAAATTCAGGGAGAAATGCTGAGGATTGCTTAGGTGGTCTGTATAGAGGTAAAATAAGTACATCTGATTCAGCTTTGAGCACAATGGCAAAATATTCAAAAGATGAAGATTTGCCAAAATCGATCTCAGTACAACTGAACCGATTTGAGAAGATAGCACCTGTACCACCTCCCTCTTTTGTCCTGTCTTACTGATGAAAATAACTTAGAGTTAGAAGGACAATATTCAACAAGAGGTGCAGCGCCGACATTCTTAAGCCAGGTTTCCACAAGAAACATGAAATGCAATTTATTTTCAGAGATAAAATCATTGAACTCATTGAAAACTCATATTTTTGAGTGATCTTACATTTAAAAGTACCATATTGATACTCATGTCTAACTTTGTATGGATCAAGAGTTTTACTAAGATTTTAGCTAAATTACTGCCATTGCAACCACCATTAGGCCGTTTTCTCTGCACAGTAATAATAGGTGGAATGCGAGATAAAGGCGAGGCATCAGTGTGGAATGGTACAGGTATGAGGTAAATCGCGAACATAGGCCCAGAATACGAGTTATTAAGGTAATACGAGTTTATGGCTTATTTCAAATCAGTTGACATCAGACTCCCCAAACATCAATAGGTAAAATAAAAATAAAGAAGAAAATGTTTCTAACGTTTGCATTTCTTGTTGGTTTCTCTGACGTTCCTCCTCTGGAAGTGAGCGCTGATTACGTTTGCAGAAGTGGCCGAATCAGCCGCGAGCTAAATTAAGCATTTGGATTTGTTCATTCGGATGCTGAAAAGTTAGTTTTCTACCCTGCTATGAAAATTTCCTACTGTATTAAAAAAAACAACAATAACAACCAACAACCAACGTCCTTACGCTCAGACCTATACTACCTGCTGGTCTCCACTCTGAAGTTTGCTTCACACCTAGTGGCCAACGGATGAACTGCGTCTGGGTTTCGCAAAAAAAATATGTTGGAGAAAATGGAAAAGCTTGTTTTTTCCAGAACAACAGCGAGTAGTTTGATCAGCTGGACATTTACCATGTTCGGTGAGATTCGTCATTATAGTCTTTGGACATTCTCTTTGAAAAAAGAGATTTCTTGATAGTGACAGCCAACGTTATTATAACATAATTGTTTTACATACGTGTTTAATCTACTTAGTTTTAAACCCAGTTCCAATAAAAAATAATTTGACTGAAACTTGGGAAACGAAAAACTTGAATCCCGGAGCCTCGATCGGACAAGGAAATTCCGCATCACAGCTTTGTGTGTGCGTAATCCGACTCTCCAGCAGAATAAATGGACTTCCGGTTTGTTCTTGAGGTTTTTCGGATTCGGTGTGAGGCAAGCTTTGGCCGATAATTATTAGCTTTTTTTTGTTTCTTATTTACTTCTGATGATTGATTCACTGTCATGACGGAAAGCGTCACTTGTCACAAGATAGTGAAATCCCCCAGTTTACCAGATTAAAAACCCTGGAAATTAATAAATTTAGCAGAAATCAAGGCCTTAAATTGCATTACAAAAGTCACAACTTAGATTTTCACGGTTTTGCATCAAGAAAAAAAAACAGGATGGGATTAATGGAATTAAATGGATTTAAAAAGGTCATCGACGGTCTGTTTACGTGCCTGTCTACTTACAATCCCTCTCTTCACCCTGTCTTCCTCTTGCGTCTTTCGATGCCTCGCCAGTCCGTCCCCCTTGTCGCTTTTTATTTCCTTCTGGGTTCTTGTCTCGCTCCACGTTCCCTCTATTGCTTGGTACAGTATGTGTTGTATAGGTTTTTTAAATGTAATGACTAAGGATCTCGAATACCAAGACCAAGAACAAGAACATCGCGCTGATATGCTGTATATATAACGTTTCCGAGGACAACTTTTGGATATGAGGGCTGAATGCCAGACACATGGTCAATTATGGGACATGGAAAACCCACTGTTTAGTTATTTATTTTTCTCCTATATTTCTGTCCCTCTTTCTCTCTCTCTCTCTCTCTCTCTCTCTCTCTCTCTCTCTCTCTCTCTCTCTCTCTCTCTCGCTCTCTCTCTCTCTCTCTCTCTCTCTCTCTGCTAGGAGGGGGACTCTCTGGGAGCCATGGAGAAGGTTTGTCGCCAGCTTACCTACCATCTCAGCCCCCACTCCCAGTGGAGGAGGCAGGGCCTGCTCAAGAGAAAGCCACAGGCCTGGTGAGTGTGTGTGTGTGTGTGTGTGTGTGTGGGTGTGTGTGTGGGTGTGGGTGTGGGTGTGTGTGTGTGTGTCTGTGTGGGTGTGTGTGTGTGTGTGTGTGTGTGTGAGAGAGAGGGAGCGTTTCGGCACATTATCTTCGATAAGCGTCTTGCTGTGTAATCAGTGTGTCATCTGCTGCACCTTTGGACGACATGGAAAACGACATAAATTACCTCTGTCTCTCTCTCTCTCTCTCTCTCTCTCTCTATCTCCTTCTCTCCCGCCAACTCAAACATCCTGTTCTCTACCCTTCTCTCTCTTCCTTCCCCACAACGATGCTTATTTGGTGCACATCACTGCATGTTGGCATACACATAGGAGAGGCGGTGGTAGTGGGTTGAAAAGCTTTCTGGGGCCCTGCCATTACCGTTGCCATTAAGCTGTTTTTACATCCTGGTGCTACAACAAACAAACAAAACAAACAATAGGACACATTTGCGGGCATTTGTTCAGAGGAAATGGTAGACTATGAGTGATTTTAGAAACCCAGCTCAGCTGAGGCAGGCGGGTGGGCGGGTGGGTGGTTTTGGGCGCATTAACTTCCTGTCAGGTTCGCCAGCCCGCCCCCACTCTGTCGGTCGCTTCGGAGCGGAAGCGCCCGGGTATTAGGAAACCATGTCGTTGCGGTATCTCCTAAGTTGGGTTCAAGTCTGTGTTGACTGTTTTGCTTTGTTTTGTTTGTAATCTTTCTGGTGCATTTGTGACCAGCTGGAGCTTGGAGCAGCGGTATAGCGGCTCCAGCAGAACAAGTTTTACTGTGAAGCGAGCTTCACACCGAATGCGTAATCACATCAGACTGTCGGATGCTTTTTCCAGGACAACAAAAAAAAGTATATACACAATTCACTTAAAAAAATTGATTTATTGATAGTGAATAGGTGTCATCCAAGGTTAACATTAATAACATTGTTATTTTCTATATAACTTATTTACTTAGTTTTAGGCCCAGTTCCAATAAAAAAAACTTGACCCACAACACTTCCCACCGTAGTGTCGGACTGAAACTCGTTGCGGGAGTTGAAGTGTGAACTATGTTACTTTAACAATAACACGCAGAGTTCACATGCCTCTGTCGTTTTTAGTGATCAACAGGCCGCGGGATTATTTTATTGGTTGAAAGTATAAAGGCGTGGCAGGAGAAAGGTCGGGAAAGGTTGGCACGGTGGCAGAGTGCATTGCACTGCCTAACAGCAAGAATGTGCTGTGTTCGATTCCCGCCTGAGGCGCTGTCGGCACCGTGCTCCAGTGGGTTATCTGTATTAGATTCAAGATTCAAGATTCAAGAGGTTTATTTGTCACATACATATACATACTTTCATACATATATGCAGTGAAATGTAATGCAACGCACCCGGTGATAACACACAATATCTCCTAGGAAAATTTCTTTCTACCTGACCAACTAACTGATTCCTAAAACGTAATACAATAAGTCAAATACTTATAGAATAAAATAAAAATATATAGAATAAAATAAAATAAAATAAAATAAAATGGAGTAGATAAAGGGAATAGGCTAACGTATATGGGATAGACTTATGTATATGATATAGGCAATTATGTATATACAGATATGTGCATTAAAGTGGCATGTGAATAAAGTGAGGTAGTGTTTGTGGGATAATGCAGCACAGTATACAACAGTACGGCGCAGCAATACGGTATCACTGAACAACCCAGAACAGTGACACAGTATGCGGTACAGTATGCTACATACAGTAAAGAAGGTAGTGGAGCCTATGTGTGTGTCTCAGTGAGGAACCCTGGTGAGGTCAGCATTGACAGTTGTTATGGCTTGAGGGAAGAAACTCCGTCTCAGTCTCTCTGTTCTAGCTGTGTGACTGCGGAGGCGCTTTCCCGACCGCAGCAGCTGGAACAGTCAGTTGTTGGGGTAATGAGGATCCTGCGGGCTCTGCTACTACACCTCCTGGTGTGTAAGTCCTGCAGGGAGGGGAGGGTAGTTCCAGTGGTACGTTCAGCTGAACGCACCACCCTCTGCAGGGCCCACCCGACCTGAGCAGTACAGTTCCCAAACCGGGCAGTGATGTTGCCTGTCAGGATGCTCTCCACTGCTCCACAGTAGAAGGACTTGAGGATCCTCACCGAGACCCGGAATTTCCTCAGCTGCCTGAGATGGTAAAGACGCTGCCTCGCCTTTCAAAATTAATGCCGCCCAACGAGGGGCATTGAGAAATGCAGAGGCTGAATTTCTCCTGCCACCGCTCCCTGCATGCATGTGTTGAGTGCAGTGCACCTGTGGGACGAGAGATAAAATGATTCTTGATTCTTGAAAAACTGTCTTAATGTGCTTCGGATGCAGATGTGTTTGTATTCATAAAGGGAGTATGCGTTGATGTGTGGTACAATTTGTTTGTGTATGTGTTTTTGGTGGCTGCTACGCAAGCACTCAGCGGAATCAACGGATGCATTGTTCCATTTGTTTAAGGGAGGACAAACCGTGGCCCCCTGAAAGCAGCCGGCACTCCACACATAACCAAATTAATAATATAATCAGAGCGGCGATGCCCCCCGCACTGCATGTTAAGTACGTCCTGGACGGCTGGCGGGCACTTGGCAGCATCCGAAAATCTTTTTGCACTTGAAAAGTCACGTGCGCTCCAATCAATGAGATATTCCCAAGAAGGAGACAAAGCTCCTTTTTGTTCCGCCAGTTCGGGGCAGAAAATGAGACGGTTCATTGTTTTTTGCTTGTGGACAAAGTCCCCTTCTCTACGAGACAGGGACAACACATATGCAGAGATGTATGTGGAAGCAAACCGCTCGAGTGTGTGTGTGTGTGTGTGTCTGTGTCTGAGTGCGTGCGTGCGTGTCATCTCCCCAGTGGCATTCTAACGCCTGCTGTTCACACTGTGTAACACCAGGGTTACTCTGGGGTTGGTCTCGTGTTTGCTTCTCCCATTGCGTAGTTTGAAAGAAAAGATTTTGTTTCGTATACCTCTCTATTCCTATGCATTTATAAGAATATTTTAAACATACCTAAGAGCATGGATGTATTTGATTATTCTTTAAATACCCCATGAATAAATTAAAATGACGTTTTCGTAAATGCCCATGTGAACTGGTCTATGTTTTATTTGAGATCTGTCCATTTCTTCCAAGGGATAGAGATGGAGAGTATTGCAAATACGTATTTTGAACCTGATTAATAATAGCGTATTGGAGTATCAAACCCAGTCGTTGCCTCCCGTGACAGCATTTAAATGAGGGGACAAAGCCTCTATGCTGAACATAGAAAAATGAAAACTTCAAGTGAAGTATAATGTTAGTGTGGAGTCGGCCCCAAGAGATAGAACTTGTGATGAGGTTGACTCGGAAGCTGGCTTCGAGCTAAGTCCGGTTGATGGGGACGAATTGCTAAAAAAGTATTTCTTAAAATGTGGCCTGTAGCAAGTGTATTCTCTGAAAGTTGTTGTTGTTGTTGTTGTTGTTGAAGTTTGTCACAGAAACAATAACTCGCAAATTCAGTGCAGTGGTCGTTCGGGTGTCAAAACAAACAGCCGACAGGGATTCAGCGGAGAGAGAGGCCCTCACTAAGATCATCTGGCAGTGACTGCGGAATTCATATTAAAGAACCATACGGATTGAATTATTTCAAGTTGTGGTTCACCGAGGGCACGGCTTGGATAAGTTAACATAAAAAGCCAACGAAAAAGACACTGAAGCGAAATTGAGAAGACAGTAGAACATCTCGCCGTCGGTCGCTCTGGCAGCTGAACAGGCCTTTCCTTTCATGGGCGTCAACAAGTGTGCACAGAGGGTCTGAATTGGCAGCTGCGGCCGGGGAGCTGGACGCGGGTCCGTCTCGGCTGTGGGAAGCCCGTGCCAACGCGCCTCGTGACCCAAAAAAAAAATACCCAAATAGAAAAATGAAAAATGGCTGGATAGAATTTTTGTTTGTTTATTAATTTATTGATTTCTTTGGAGTAGAGGGCAACATCAGGTTTCGAGGCGAGGCTGAGGGTGATGACTGCCTAGAAGGAAGCACCCAGGGCCAGGTGCTCACCTTCAACAGATGTGAACGACCTCTGTCTGCCTCTGTCTGTCTGTCTGCCTCTGTCTGTCTGTATGTGTATGTATGTGACAAATAATCGCTTGAACTTGAACTTGTCTGTCTGTCTATCTGTCCACCTCTCTATCTGTCCGTCCCTCTCCGATTTTCTCTGCTTTGGCCTTGTACTGTAAATTACTTCTCTCCGGCCCTCCTCCTCTACGCAGGCTTTTCTCTCGTTCCTGCCTTATTTCACAATCAGATCCTCTCCCTCTGTCTTCCTGTCCTTCTGTCTTGCTCCCTTCCTCTCTCTTTTCCTCTTCTGTCTCCCTGCACCTCCTGGGGGCTCGTCTCAATTTCACCATGGCGGAAGGAGGAATAGCGATATCTCGTCCGATGCCTGGCATAATTTTCTATGCAAAATTGTACCATCTAATGGTTAAAGAGCGTCTGTCTGTCTGTTTGTCTGTTTGCCCCACACCCTACCTGTCTGTCTGCTGTTCTGTCAGTGGGACTATCTACCCCCCCACCTCCCCTGCTGGTTGGCCTTCTGTCTGGCTGGCTGTCTGTCACTTTTTTTGGCCCACACACATTTTTTGGGGGTGCTTCTGTGCCCTCCTGCCGTGTCTCTTGCACAGCCAAAAGCCACAAAGCCGCCGAGTGTTGACTCATAACGTCTGCCCCCCACAACACCATCAACACCACCCACATCACCCACCCAAGAAGGAGAGCAAAGAAAGGGCACGGGAGGTGGGGGAAAAAAAATGCACATATCAATGTCAGTGAGAAGGAGAAAGTCCACTACTGTGCCGCAATTGTCAACAATGCAGAGGATCTTTCTCTTGGAGGAGGAGGACTGGTGCATTTCTACAGACGATTAGCATAAAAGAAGCTTGACAGTCTGACATTTTTGAATAAAATAAGGTAAAAAGTAAAGTAAAATAAAAATTGCTTAATATACATACTGTAAGTGGCTGAAAAGCAAAGAACAGAAATAGTCAAATAGATTAAAAAATTATACAGAATATACAACTACAATCCTATGCACAGGATTATAGAAGTTATTGCTATTGGAATATAGGGTATGAATTACAATTATAAATTATTACTATGTATTTACTAAGTTATTACAGTTTGTACAGAGTTTCAATTCTTCAAGTCTTCATTTTCCTAACCATAAATAAATAAACAAATAAATAAACAAACAAACAAATACATCAATAAATAAAGTATTGCCAAAGCAGTGTAAAGGTAGGAAGAAAAAAAATAAATTATAATATGCAAATATAACTATAATAATCGTGTGAAACGGCTGGAACAGTCTCTCTCACTATTATCATATGCTCCAGCGTATCATTTCCCCCGTCGAATGATGCCTGCTTCCTCTGGTGTTAACTGCTTTCTCGAGAATATGAATCTCATTTCCACTCCCACATGGCTGCTGGCTGGAGCACCAGGGGGACCAGACACGGTAGCGGTAGTAGGTTATCGTACACTGTAAATGCCATCCGGATTAATGTTAATATATATCATTCTCGATTCGTGGAAGTGGATTTGCCCGTCATCTCCTCTCTCTATCCAATACGGATAGAGACTCTAATATCTACTGTAAGGGATCCTCTCCACACTGCAAATATCTATGTAAAAACAAAAAAATATATAATGTATAAATATATAATTTTGGAAAAAAACTACAACTTAAATGTGGCAAAATCATCTGCCATGGGTTTTTTTTTCTGTAAACAAGAAAAAAACGCATTGTAATTATCTAATGATCATAAATAATAACAATAAAATAGCAACAGTTTTAAGATTAAAAATCGCTAATATAAATGAATAGCTCATAAGTTCACGCCCTAAAATTCTGTTTCAAAAATTGATAGTTCATTATTTACATACCAAATAAATATATAATAGCAGTATAAAACGTCATGATAATACATTTCCTTTGTTTATCCTCATATTTCGTCCAGCGTTTCCTTTTGGTTTTCTTATTGGCTGATTGGATCACGTGTCAAATAAAAAGAGACACCAACGAAGAAGAATTAGAAGAAGAGTTGTTGCATTTTCGGTTGCTTAAGTGTGACGGACTTCATTAAAGATCTACTAAAAAGTTATCCATCTCCATCTGGTGCCTTATCCATATCCATATCTGGTGCCTTATCGACCATTGTGGAAGTATGGAATAAAAATAACCGCCTCCAATGTGGAACGTGAGTGAAATCAGCCTCTGAGTTACTTATCCGGCCTAGTGCCGCCTCTCCCCCTCTTCGACCCCTTCCTCCGTTTCCCTCTTTGCCTTTGTCATAGCTTCGTGACTGTGGAATAGGAGGAGGTCTCCGGAGTGGCCTCACATTACTTTCACTGATGACACGCTGTTTATATCAATTACACGGCAGGTTTTTCAACTGCCGTGAAGAATTCTGCCTACGGAAAACCGAAGCAATGACAGACTGATGATGCTCTCGCCTTCGGGTTGCTCCGATAAGGCAACCGCTCAATCCAATACGTCTCTTTCAACAGTTTTTTCCAAGTGTTTTTTTTTTTTGTTGTTTTTTTTTTTACAATCAGTGGCTTAGCAAGTGCAGCGTTGGAATAAATGTTTCCTGACTGCTTCCCTCAACGTCTCCCGCCATCGTCACGCACCCGTCGCTGTGACGCTTCTGGTCACCCGCGGCGTCCATCAGACTTAGTCTCCGTGAGCCTTGTTGTTCCTGGGGAGCGAGCGAGAGGGGAGGAAGCATAAGACGGTGTTTTCTCAGCTTCCTCCCTTCCGGCAGAGGGCGGGGAGGAGACGCATACAGGATGATCTCCTGTATATGCGCACGCAAGCTGAAAGGGTGATAACTGATCCAGGTGACAGACAGGCAGATAGACAGACAGACAGGTAGTTGTGCGGACAGACAGGTGTAGCGATTTTTGGAGATGGCGGGCGGTGTCCACCCCTGGCTCAGTTATGCCAGGGCTTAAAGATTTATTTTCTCTCCCTCCATGAACAACCTCCCTTTTGGTGAAGTGGAGTCCAGGAGGTGAAATTAGCCGAGGGCCTTAGCTTTCTCCAGAGTTGTGGACTTGAGTCACGTGACTTTCGACTCGACTTGACAAAATCAAAAAAGACTTGCAACTCGACTTTGAATTTTACACTAATGACTTGTGACTTCACTTGGACTTCCGCTTTTTGATCCGAACTGACTTGATACCCTCCCCAAGCCCAAATATTTTAAAAAAAGATGCTATTTTTAAAAAAGTATGCAGCGAATCAACTCTTCATTTAACGGCTTACAGTTTGAATCCGACAGTGACAAATCAAATTCCACAAGCGGAGGAAAAAGTCGGGCGTGGCAGCACAGAGGAACGTCGGCGGGTGAATTCAGATGGAGCGGTTGTTGGACCTTGTGTTCATAAGTCACACACACACACACACACACACACACACACACACACACACACACACACACACACACACACACATAGTCTCCATGTTCAGGTTTTATGTCTGATCTTTGCGATTTGTATTTTTTTCTCAGACATTCAGGCCAGTGTTCAAATTGCAGGCCTACTTGAAGTTCAGTAGCAGTTTTTTTTGATGTACCTTTAAATAAATGATCTTTACTGCAGGATTGTTTTAGGTGTCTAGAATATATCCGGAGGGAGAGAGAATGTATTTCCACGGAAATAAAACAATTATTTGGAAAGTAATGAATATATTTTTTTGTAAAAAGCATTCATGACTCATACCTTGTTAAAAATATGAAATGGTATTACATTTGGTGAAGTGCACATAATGACTCTCTGAACGCGAAAACTCAAACTTTAGGACGTGAGACTTGGCTTGGGACTTGAGTGCTAAGACATGAGAATTATAACGTTTTCACACCAAAATTAGCGGGTTGATTTAAACCCGGATCAACCAGCTAAAAAAAAGCGCGATTGACACCTTTCCAATCGCAGGAGAAATGCCGTTTTTTTTCTGGCGTGTCAGGTTCAACATCAACAGACAAAACAGTAGAGGAGACAGCAACTTAAACAAACAACGACTTAACGGATACTCCATGGGTCCTTCGGCGGTGGGGAGCGGGGACCGCTCCACGGTGCGATCTCCACACTCACAACATTTCACGGCCCCCCATGCGGAAAAAAGTCAATTTTGGATTCTAAATGGGACCTGAAATGATCAAATGATACACAGATATTCCCATCTATTGTTACCCAGGTGTCCTGTTCAGTTGCAGGGTCATTTGACCCGGGACTGAGACCCGGGTTTTTCCTTTCCCACCGATGACAAATGCCGATTGTTAGCGGGTTGGTTACCAGGTTTTTGGTGCAGTAGGAAAGGGGTATTACTTGTGACTTGTAAAATAATGATTTGCTCCACCTCTGGCTTTCTCCTTGATTTCAACTCCGGTACAGTGCATCTATTTTGAATGTAGGAGAGAGTGAGTGGGTGGTCCTAATATTTTCTGTACATACAGACAGCGAGTGAGACGGACAGAGAGAGGAGAGAGAGAGAGAGAGAGAGAGAGAGAGAGAGAGAGAGAGAGAGAGAGAGAGAGAGAGAGAGAGAGAGAGAGAGAGAGAGAGAGAGAGAGAGAGAGAGAGAGAGAGAGAGAGAGAGAGAGAGAGAGAGAGAGAGATTCGCCAGAGTGTGGCGGTTATGAAAAAATTAAAAATATTAATAATATATTAATTTGTATTATTAATGTTTTATAAAATTATTAATATTTTATAATATATTATTAATATTGTATAACATATTACAATAACATGCATAGCATATTATAATTAATATTATCGTTGGTACGTTATGCTGTATATCTTATTGATATAGATATCTATAACTGAGATTAAAAAAAAAAGTAAAACGACGAAAATAAATAGTACAAAATTTGTATTTTAAAAAAGGCCACAAAACATCTATTCAAATGTCTTCTTTCAGAATGTACAGAATCAACAGGGCCAATATACCCCAAAGAGGAAAAAATTATTACCATCTACTGTTTACATTTATTTCCGAGATGTTCCAGCCTGTTAACATTTGACAAACTCTGCACAGCAAAGTGACAAATAGTAATGATGATAATGACTTTTATTTATGTAGCACCTTTCAAGGGACCCAAAGCTCTCTTTACACGCACACATAGTCAGTGAGAGTCTTGTAACCGAGATTTGAGAAGCGGCGACATACACACCAGCGTCCTCTCAAATGATGGCGATGAGAGGTGAGAGGAAGTAGAGATGGATTTTCCTGGGAAGCAACACTGAGGGGGGGAAGGGATTCATCATTAAAAAAAAAAACAGAAAAAAAAGCGATGTGAGGAAGCGGGAAATGGAAAAACAAACAGGATAGAAGAGAGGATGTGGCAAGAGTAGGAGGTGATGGAGAAAGATAGAGAACGAGGAAAAGAGCAGCTCCCCACGGATCCACTCTGGGTGGGAGGTTTTAATCTGCGTAGCGGTGAATTTAGATAAATGACTCTAATTGTAATGCTTAAAGGGGTAGGTTCATCACTTTTGCTATTTGCTGTACAGCTATTGTGTATCTATGAATCTTGCCTTGGGTACAATAAGAAAGATTCCTATTTAGCCCTAATCTGTTTGCTTATTGGCCTAAAAGTGAGTTGTTATGCATACAATTGGTGGAGCTTGCCCTCATATAATAAAAGTAATTTAAAAAAAAACAGAAGGAAAAATTATTTGTCACACTGTAATTGCTGTTATCACGATCATTTTGGGACCTAAAAATGCGATCATGGGCCATAAAATGTGGAAAACCACTGGACTAGTGATGCAAGACTCGCAAACGACTCGCTCGTGACGAACAAGTCTTTCAAATGACTCGAGAGTCGTGAGTCACGGCGAAGAAAAGGTGAAGGCATTTGGCATAAATCATATTGAGCGTGACTGGTGTACTTTGCATTCCACCTAAATAGATAATTTTGGCAGACCTAAATTATTCTTGAGAAATTTCAATTCAAACCAACTCTTCTGACCTTCATTACAGCGACTGAACGAAAAGTGGGAAAATGTAGCAGATCTTTTTACTGAGTCACATCGTAAGAGTGAGAGTCGAATCGCTCTGTTTTCCCCAAATAGTTGTCGCACAACAACGGCATGTCCCAACATTGAGACAATCCCAGGAACGAATGTCAGTTAAATCACTTTAGTATTGTTTTCTGTGGAAGAACCCACCAAACAGCCGCTTCTATTGACTGGGGACTTCCATTTGCCTGTTTGATGGATTTGATGCACGAGTCTCACAGCGCTCAGATGAGACTCGCTGTCCCTTCAACAAAGTGACCCCCCCAAATCTTACGTTAAGATATAACGAATAATAACTGACTTGATGAATGAGAGCCGTGACAGTTGTGGCATTTCTCGTGGAAATACCCGGCTTCACCCTGGGTTAATTGACCCAAACATGCAGCATACGAGATGCAGTGTTTGTTGGCAATTCCAGCACAATTCCAATGCCAGGCAGAGGAGGGAGGATTTCTGCCGGGACGTCTTAGTACCAGAGTATTAGGACCGGTGTTTGTGCTGAAGGACGTCATATCAGCTTTTAGGCAATGCACCCAGCTTATTCTCCAGTTTTATTTTCCGGCCACCCCAGTTGTCTGGACAGCGTTCCTGTCCACGTTGGCTTCAAGATGTCTAGGGCAGGACCAGATGATACGGAGGGATTCCACTAGGCACGTTATTTGGACCCCATCCAAAAAAATGTTTATGGCCGTTTGAGTGTAGCTATGCTCCAATGCCAAATAGTCAAACGTTATGTTATCCCTCTCCCTCACTCGGTCTTTCCGTCCAGCGTGGGATCTGGGTCAGTGGCCACATGGTATCACCACGGGGGCCCCCAAACTCTCTCAGAATTTCATCTGCTCCCGATGTTTACACACCACAACTTTCTTTTCTTCATGTTTATTGCCTCAGAAGCAGCCGGGTCAAAGATGGAGGTCAAGGAGGGGACGGGAGGGTCTGAGACAGAAAGAGGAAGGCAGCATGGGAAAAGGGCAGACAGGGAAAAGTTCAGCAACAACATCTACTTTAACCATGTGTCCGTCTGACCGACCTTACAACTTACTTAAGCCCCTTTTTTCCACTTTCATGAAGGGAAGAGGGATGTCAATCAGAGACTTTTGTCTCCTTCGTCATAGGTTTTGGTCCTTGTTGACTTAGGTGTGTGCAGGGGTGGACTGGTAATCTAGCATGGCGGGAATTTTCCCGGTGGGCCGACACACCTTGTAATAAGGTGTAATAAGGTGTAATAAGGCCGACATAATTTGTAATAACGTTTTGTTTTTTTTAATTGTCCAAGGGCCGGCCCATAAAGCAGGGACAGCGGCCCATTGGTTCATTTTCTATACGGACACTGGGCTGGCCCAATCACATCTCCTACCAGGCCCTTGTCTTTATAAAGGAGTGCACAAATCTTAAGAAATTGACACGTGGCATTATTAACAATGGCATTATTAACAGTCAACATATGTTATCAGGTATGCACTTTTTTCCCCATGCTGAAAGACACATAACAACACTCACCCTCCTCATGAGCACATCACACTCACACTCGATCAGAGTGATTTTTAATGGCTAGGCTTTGTCAGTCACTCCCTGCTGGGCCGTCTGGGCCAAAAATGCCAGGGCCAATTTTTTGTCCCAGTCCAGCCCTGACTGTGTTGTTTCATCATCAAAATCGGAAACTCTAAATATGACGACGCCTTTGTGTTCAGGTGGTTAAGAAAATCCACCAATGAGGCTTTCAGGTTCACACTGAAACGACTCACAGGGTCATCCTTTCGTGGAGCACTTTATGGCGCACGCTTGCAAGTGTTTGTTAAGTTGAAAGACAATGATTCTCTATGACAATAGTGTCCTTTGAAACAACATTTAACTCTGTGTTTGCAATTCATTATAACATGGTGTGATGTGGGGATGGTGTGGTTTGAGCAGCTGGGTCTAGGTTCTCGGTCTAGGTTATTGGGGCCCAGGATCAGAATGGCTGCATACCTGTTTCTTGTTGTTTGGTCTAACGTGCAACAGGTAAAACCCCCATCCCCACACACACTCAGGAGAGGAGCCCTTGTCATGACACTTGTCCATCTGCTCCTGGGCTAGCCCACTCTCTGCAATAAACTGTGTATCTGAAACCCACGTCGTCTGTGTCTCTGTGCCGGAGGGCCCTGACAACACCGCTTGGGTGGTGTGTGGTAGGCCAAACTGCCCCACATGGCTCTATGGAACAGTCGGTTCCGATTGTTTAACAGTGGCAATCAGCGGTCCGTATTCAAAAATGACCGCTGTCTATTAATAACGGCCACCTATCCACGTGGATTAACGTACCTCGTTTCACTCCGCCGACATGCTAATGCTAACACTAGCTTGCGGCGACATATTGTGAAGCTACATAGAAACTACAATGAAGACTTGAAAAGATTAATGCGGATATTTCCAATTTCACATTAATTAAAGTAAATAGGTTTGTCAGATGTAGGGAAAAACATTTGCAGGGCGAATTGCTCGCTACGTTGTTGTAGTGTTTACTACGTTGCTATGTACTATTTCTCTTTGCAGAGACACTTAATCTAGACATACTAGATATAAAATCATTTCAAATCATTATTCAGTTTCAATGCCATATTCCTTTATTTAGTAAGTAGACTGGGACTGTGAAAGTTAATCTAATTATAACACGTTAACGCAAATTTGTTTTAAGGGCACATCTCTTTTGGACCCATTAACGCACGATTTCACCGTTTGCCCGACCCATAGTTTAGGAATCCGTGAGCATTAATGTTGAGGTCGGATGGTGATAGCCAGTGGCGGGGGGGGGGGGGGGTCCTTGGCACAAAATCCTCGCTGTCTGATCTCTTTGTGGGTGTGTGTGTTCTTTATCTATCAAAATCCGACTTTTAACATATTTGCAAAATTGAAGATGTTCTAGATGATGTTCTTTCACTGAAACCTCGATCACAATAGGCAAACAATGCTTCTGAAAAGCCGTCCTCCGAGCAGTCTCTAAACATTCAGATGTCTAACCTTTTGTCTGTCGCGCCGTCGGGGCACCATCGGAGCACCGTCGGGGCACCATCGGGCCCTAAAGTAGATGTTAGTAGTAGTGTATTAAGTGCAGCCAGCTGGTCAATATTACAGCATAACCCCCTTCTGATTGATAGAAGACCTGATCACCCTGCCACGGCTTATAGGGTTAAAGGTTTCTTGGTTCATCTAAATATCGGTACGACAGAAGTACTATATTGACAAAAGATAAAGAAGTCTGGTCTTGTTGGCCACTGACTTTGCTGCCCGAGAGAGTTACCAAGATGGAGCTTGAGTGAGCTGACTTCTCATTAAGTGAGAAAAGACAGAGGGTGAGGTGAAGGAGGCGGGTGTTAGAAGGAGAAGAGACACGTGTGTTGAGTGAGAAACGAGACGTGGGAGGAGGCAGAGGGGCGCTGGGGTTAGGAGGCAGTTTGGGAGAAAGGCTCGAATTGGAGTTGGAGTTGGCTGAAAACAACAGACGGGGTGGGATCATTGCTGCTCACAACAAACCTGCCGGGAGGACGAGACAGTGGAAAAAGTTACTGTCGGGAGTTAGTAAAACTTGCCTGTGATACTTGTGCAATGGCGTAGGCACAAAACAACCGCCCGTCGATGTTAAAGGAATGTGTCAAATGTTTTCCCTAGATTTCTCAAAGGAAGCCATGTCAAAATTCTAGAACTTTATTAAAGCAGTCTTAACACAACTGGCTGGCCCGGGTCTAGACCAAGTAGCGTGGTTAAGCTGCGGCTGCAGACAGCTGTGCGGCTTCCTTCCCACGGCCGCACAGCTGCCCCGAATCGGCCGAATCAGCACCCGAGCGAGCTGATTGGTCCGATCCGGGGCAATGTTTGTCCGTCTTGCAGAGAGGGATCGGTGTTACGGGGGCTTGTCAGCCGACCAGGAGCCGCTGAAGCCGTCCTTCCTCCTGCGCTCAGACTTACTGTTCTCATTATTGTTTATCCTTTTGGCCAGCGAGCCTTTCTGTCTCAATCCATTTAATAAAACTCACGGCACGTCGGCGCCCCAGTGCCAGAAAGACTCCGTCTCCCTCCCCAAACCCGTAAATGTGGACAGAGACTCGCACGATCCTTTACTTGAGTCATTGTTGAATTTAAAGGGGGGAGGACAGTTCTACCAGACCAATCTCATCCAGGGTCAACTTGGTTGTTGTACTCTGATGTGTCGGGGATGAAACAGTAAGCCTCTGTTTTGTTGTTGTTTTTTTCCCGCAAAGACATGGGTTCAGTGTTTAGCCTGCAAAGGACATGAGCTATATGTCTACGTGGGCTGTGTCCATCAATGTATAGCAGTGACGAAAGCAGATTTAGTAGCGGGGTTAATTCGGAGTTAGTGCTTTACCTTTGTGTGTGTGTGTGTGTGTGTGTGTGTGTGCGCGTGCTTGCATGTATGTTGTATGTGTGAGTGGTTTCAACCGTTAATTGGGGTCAACCCTTGTGGTGTACACACAGCCGAAGCGAGCGTGGTTTTCATTAGCGAGCTGGAGGAAAACCTCTTTCCTTTTCTCTCTCTCCCTCTCACCAGACGAGGCCTTTGTGCTCGACTTGGTTTATTCACTGTGAAACACCACCCCCCCGCTGGGTTTTATTTTGAGCGCTGATGTGTGCTTACGGAGAGTATGGCTTTAAGTATCTCACTCCTCAACAGGATTTTTTTTTTTCCCAACCCAAATCCCCTCTCATTCTTCTCTCTGCTTGTCTGAGAATCCCCCAGAGAGGATTACAAAAAAAATAGATTTGGACAGTGTTCTGTTTACATTTTTTTTTTGCACATGTTTTTATGTTGACTTACACACGAACCAGCAAGAACTCTCTGGTCCACAGGCAGTGGTCTTTTAACCATCTCTCGTACTAACTCCAAAGCAGGGGTGGCTGCCTTCTGTATCTACAGTATGCCCCAAGTAGATGGAACACCCTGCCTGAGGACCTGAGAGAGGCCCCCACACTGAACACCTTTAAAAGCAGTTTAAAAGCCTTGCTGTTTCCTGTGTGTGTGTGTGTGTGTGTGTGTGTGTGTGTGTGTGTGTGTGTGTGTGTGTGTGTGTGTGTTCTGTACTGTATGTTGTGTGTGTGCTCTGTATGCTGTGAGATCGGTTTATTCTGCACTGACTGTTCTTATGATTTCACAGACATTTTATATATTTTCATTGATTGTATATCTCTGTAAAGCGCATTGTGTTGCCCTGGTACAAAATGCGCTTTATAAATAAAGTGTGACTTGACTTGACTTTGAAAAGTTAAACTATAAACTACTGACGATCGAATGTAACTTGAAACCAATGTGAATTTTAACTTGCACTATCCAAAGTATATACAGTGTGTGTGTATATATGTCTATATATATATATATTTATACATATATATATTTATTCATTCATTCATACACATGGGGGGGGCATTCTGAAATACCCTGTTAAATCCCATTGGAAGCTAAATGTAATTATATGTATTATAATGATATATATTATGATGATAATTATTGTTATTTTAATATATTTATTTATATGCGTATATATATATGTATGTATGTATATGTACAGTATATATATATACAGTGTGTGTGTGTTATATATATATATATATATATATATATGCATATATATATATATAATATATATATATACACACACACACTGTATATATATATACTGTAAATATACATACATACATATATATATACGCATATAAATAAATATATTAAAATTATACACATATATAAATACATATATATATATATATATACACAATATGCGTATATATGTCCTGTATAAACATGTAAGTCAATTCTAGTCTATATGTACATACTATGTACTATGTATAGACTAGAATTGGCTTCTTGGCTCAAATACCAGATGACTCACTTAAATTTCTTATCAAAGGTAAAGAATGGACTATTTATATGTTCATTTAAAACTCATAAACCAACTCTTTGAACCTGCCTCAGTGAATGATATTGTTATTTTTTATTTAGCCACATTGTTTTTGGGCAACATGAAATGTCACAATGTTGAGACAATCCCAGCAAAACATTTTGGAGAAAGGTTGGGTAGTTCAAAGACACCTATTTGGTACACTGAGGGGGAATAAGTGGAGACCGCTATTTGCCTCGCTGCACTCTGACTCGTACAGAAAAGGACCTCTAAAGTCCTCCTTTTAAATGTAGGGTTGGAAGATTTGGCATTTTTTCATGGAAACATATTCCGCACACAAGAAAAAAACTGTGTTTTTTTGTCTGTTTTTTTCCACACACCCCTCCCCGTGTGACAAAATGGTGCACCGATCTCCTCACTTTCATTTTTAATGTGTTGATCCATCCGCTGTCTCCAGTCTGAAGGCCGTGCTGTCCGCACCTCCCCCCAGTGGGGCTCTGGACCTGTCCGGCATCCCCCTGGTGGCGCGGGACATGGAGCGCCTGTCCACGCACCTTCAGCGCCACTCGGCCACCGTGGTCAGCCTGGAACTGGGCTTCACTGAGCTGACAGACGAGGCCTTTCTCATTCTGCTGCCCACCCTGGCTGCCCTGCCCCGCCTAGAGACCCTGGCGCTCAACGGCAACAGGCTGACCAGGGTCATCCTCAAAGAGCTCACCGACGCCCTGAAGGTAAGGGATAATGGTAATGGATGTAATAGATGATGATATGGATGTATGGATAGAAGTTTTACTTGTCCTCCTCTTCCTCTCCTCAGGACCCGGGCAGTTTCCCCAGCGTGACATGGATCGACCTGGGCAACAATGTGGACATCTTCTCCCTGCCGCAGCCCTTCCTGGTCAGCCTGCGCAAGCGCTGCCCCAAACAGGGCAACCTGCCCACCATCCTGGAGTTCGGTGAGAGCCAGGCCAGCGACCCCCCCGAGAGGCTGAGACGTGGGGGCGGGGGCCTGGGTGAGGAGGAGGAGGAGGAGGAGGCCACCGACGATACCAACCGCACGGAGAGCATGGACGAGCTGCGCTCGGAGGCCGAGGACGAGCTGGACGGGGAGATGGAGATTGAGGAGATGATGGAGGAGCTGCTGGACTTCGACCGCGAGGTGCGCGGCAAGGAGGACGAGATGGAGGAGGACAGCGTGTGGACCATGGAGGTGCAGGGCGGGGGGAAGAGAGCCAAGCAGAAGCAGGGGGAGGAGCAAGAGGAGAAGAAAAAGGGAAGGGAAGAGAAGAGGGCCCTGAGGGCGGAGGATGAGGACGACACCCAGAGCCGCTCGTCCCGCCTGTCCTGCTCCAGCCAAACCTCGGTGGAGCCCATGAGGGTGGAGGAGGACCCGGACCTGGACGACGGCACCGACCGATCCGACCAGTTAACCTGATATCGGTTGCCGTTTTGCTGTGTGGTGTCCTGTCCAGACCGGAGTCGAGAGACAAGGAAGGTCTTTTGGTCTCCGATAGGAGAGAGGGGCTGGTGCTTTGGGTATGCGCAAAAAAGCACGAATTAAAATGGAACCTGTGTACAGTAGCTACCGGTGAGTCGGTAGAAGGTAATCCATGTGAGTATCGAGCCTGGTGAGATGTATTGACTTATCACTTCAGTATTCTGGGTGGGCCCTGTGTTTTTAACCTTTAGTCCGTTGCTTCAAGGGGTTTCAACAATCCAGCTCAGAATAGGACAATATGCCGTTGATGACTTAATTGCTTTTCAGGTTTGAACAGCCTGAGGATTCCGAGAGAAGATATGGATGGACTCCAAATAATTAAATATGAAGCCCTGAGTAGAGTAGGAAAGACATTCTCTCTCTATTTCGTTTTTCTCACCTATTCTGCTAGCGGATGAATACCGATACGTGCCTGTGTGATGTTCCGTTGTTGTTCGAGAGCGTGTTACCAAATGGAGAGATGGGTGGAGAGCAAGTTAAAACCAATACAAAAGCAGATTAGTCCATATGTAAACCTATATCAAAGACAGAGGCCTTGGTACGGGACAGAAGCAATGGGGAGAGGGATACAGAAGGAACAGACATAGAACAGCCGGAGGCGAAACAGACGGATAAGTGGTAATCAGGTAATATATACGGTATGGCAGCAAAGCAAACAAATATCAGAAAGACATGCAAATGGGCGAGGGGGCGGTATTGAGGGAAAAGAAATAAAACCCATCTCTCTATCTTATCAGAGGCTGCCTCCTCTCTTCCAGGAAGCCCTGCCCCCAAACACCAAGCATGACTAAAATGGAGGAAAACTGCAGTGCCTGCATGCTGGGGGCTGGAAGGTTGTAATATCGACATCTGTTTCAAGTTGTAATAACGGAACTTGCTTGCCAAATCTGAAATCAAGTGAACCCTGGTTGTTGTTGTTGTACAATTGAATGTGAAAGAAGAAACATTTGAGAGACATTAAGCCACGTGGTCGGTGAGGTCTCGTCACTGTGGTCTGTTGGCAAAACATGCGCTCTCTGTGGTGTCGACGTATAACGGATAGATGTTACGGTCTTGTTACTATGGCTACTACTATGGATTTATTCTTTTTTTTAAGTAAAGCACTGGATACCGGTTAAAATATTTAAGAGCCTTTTATTTTTGTATGATCCAGGTTAAGCTCTGCTCTCTCCAGTACTGCGTCACACGCTTTCTCAGCACTGCGTTATATCATGTATCTATAGCGTTGGCGGCCCGTCACTTCCCCATACGGTGTCTGGTGGGGCACACCCAAATACGCCCCCCCCCCTCCGCAGTATGTAGCGCTCTCCCGCAGCTAGTGCTTCTACCACACCTGTATCAACTAGTTTTAACAATGCAGAGCTTTAAAGATTAGTCTGTATTTTTGCTGTACAGCACGGGTTGTTTTCTGTTGGATTGAATCGCTCGTACGTGAGGAATTGCCCTCTGTTAAGTAGTTGTCATATGCTTTTTTTATTTGATTTTTCTTTCAAGCAATATTTCTGAAATTGAACAACCTCTTTCGCCACCTTGGAACTAAATATGGACTAAACGCATCGGCCGGGAGGGCTTCGCAGTCAAAGAAAGGGGAGGACTGGGAGCACTATTTTGTAGCAGCGTCGGTCCGTTTTAAAAGGGAAACAATATCTTGCAAATCACTTTGTAACGATCACAAGTGCTCGATTATATTACTCAAGGGTTTTCATTTCATTGCTTTTACTTTCGCTAAGTGGGTGCGATCACCTTCACTTGGGGCATCAGGAACAGGAACAGAGAACAGGGGGGACACGAGGGCACGGGGCTCCTGTTTGGTAAAAAAGAGAAAGTAGACATTTGCGCTGTGAGATAAACCAATATGGATCCTACCTATTTTGACCCTTTAACACAGCGGCAAGGCACTTTAGCTCATCATACTGTATATATATGTATATATGCAGTAAATACGTATAATAGGATGGTATGCATCATTAGTGGTAAACGGTTGTTGCGAGTAGGTGAAATTGCCCTTAAAAGCGGATTGATTAGCATCATCCATTAGCCTGAGCTCACTGGGCATCCTTTCAGAGCCAATGATCAGGGTTTTGTTCTGGGGTTTTGTTTTGTTTTTTCCACAATTTGGACTCTTTAATCAGGCCCAAAATACATTTCTGCATTACAAAAAAACAACCTCAAGGTGACTTCTAGAAGCTTCAATAAATAATTTTGGTTTATTGTGGGTTTTCAATCCTTTATTGCGATCTGATTACAGTCTGAAGCTTGTTTCACACTGAATCCGTAATCGCATCCGACAGTCGGATCCTCCCCCTAGTGTCCGTCAGATGATAATGTCGGAGAGCTTGTTATTTCCAGTACAACAGCGAGACGTTTGCTCAGCTGGACATTTACCATTTCTCCATGAATGAAATTTAAATGTCCTTTACATAGTGGTTTGCAAAGTGCAACAAAAATTTCAAATACACACAATAGACTTAAAAGGAGATATACTGATAGTGAGTATGGTGACATCCAAGGTCAACCTCATTATTTTATGTACGTGACTTATTTGCTTAGTCTCTCTTTACTTAGTAACTAATTTACTCTCCCTCTCTCTCTCGTTTGTTGGATTCGGTGTGGAGCCAGCTTTACACCAGGGAAAATGTCCCGTTGAACTCAGATGTTATAATGATTGAAAGAATGTGCTCCTCATATCAAGTTAGATCTAATTAAAATAATCACAATACCACTAATCCATTTTTCAACGAAAAAGAATGTCTTCACGGGCGCCACAAGTCAAACCGTCTCACTCTATTAAGTTGTAGCAGCAGTCAACTAAAATTAGGTCCGTAGAGCATTCCGATTTTAGCCAGAAAATGACTAGAAATGTACCAGACAATAATACAATGACAAAAACAAAGAATTTGGTGGGGATCATATATTTGAAGGCGTAGCTCCGTAGCTCTCAGCCACCGTTGGCCATGATGACGCCTCCTTTTCGAATCTGTCATTTTTGTCGGGGGTGATAGCAGGGATGGCTTACGGGGACTCATCAGCTGTATTTCTCCTGTTTCTACACAGACAGGCAAATAAGTCTCCACAGCCACAAAGTAGTTCATACTACTGTGGGGGGCGGGGTTTGGGATCATAGATTATATAAAGGCAGAGATGTTTGTGTGAAGTTTTGCAAAGGACTCTCTGAAGACAAGCTTCGTGGAAACCTGACACTGAAAGGAGGTGACATTCTGTCCGGTGCCCCCCATCCCCTTCCTCCTCCTGCATATCCTACTTTCCCATCTCTGCTTCTCATTCTATTGATTTCCTTCTTCCACCATCCTTTTAATGCAGAGCTTACATTTGTTTCCTCCGTTTTAATGACGATGGAGGTGAAAATAGAAGTCATACATACTTTCAAATATATAGGAAGTGTACAAACAACATTGTTTGCTGCTTTGCCATGAAAGCTACTAATAAATTTTATAATATGAACCATACCGCCATCCGTGAATGTCTTTGTTCAAATACCACCGGTACTCGGCCGAGCTGCACAATCTGACATTAATGAGGAAACCCAGGCTTATGCCTTTCACCCATGTGGTTTCTAGTATTTTGGAATGTTGCTTAGATCCAAATTTTCAAGTGTTTTTTTGGGGTTTTTTTTTTTTTTTTTTTTTTTTTTTTAACTCCTGAGAGAACCTGAAGATTTCTCCATATATGGTTATTGATTGCAAACTCTTGGTGAGATGATGACCACAGAGGCCAGTTAAATAAGGGTTCAAAAATAACAGCTTTAAGAACAACAACAAAGTTGTTAAGTATGGTTTTGTAAAGTGTCCTTGGGTTGCTAGTAAAGCACTTATAAATTAAGGTTATTATTATTATTATTATTATTATTATTATTATTATTATTATATTCTGTTATTAACATCAGATCATCAGTATAATAATAATTATTATTGTTATTATTAGCCTATATTATAATTCATATTAATAGTATTATTTTAAGCCTGTATTCTATGTATTATATGTATTGTACTATATATCAAGATGACTAGGCCTGGCAGGCCTGCTTCATCACCTTGACAAAGCCCTTCACCGGTCAGCTTGGGAGTCATATGACTGCACGCAGCCCCACCAAGGTCAAAAACCACGGCAGGACCTGATGACTCGATAAACAAACTCCATCGGCTTACATGATGGCGTGCGACTGCCATCTAGTGGCAGATAGACAGACAGACAGACAGACAGACAGACAGACAGACAGGTAGATAGATTCAAATAGAAACAATTGTCACTCTCCAGTCAACCTAAACAACCTCTATCAATGATTCACACAAAATAGGACATTGTGCAACTTTCCATACGTATATGTGTAATAAAATACACGAGTATACTGTTACATAAATAGAACATTAACTATAAAACATTGAACATATGAGAATATATATCATATATTGATATTAAATGCACGTCACGGATATTACATTTAATATTTGACATCGTGTTTCGTGTGACGAACACACACCGTCGACCCTCACCAACATGGAGGGTCACGGCCGTCATATGCCGCGTTCCGTTACGCCTCGGAAATCGGTCATTCCGCATCCGTGTCTGTTCGGGAAAACGTGGAAGTCTTGTCCAAATATGCCGTTGCTTGACAAGCGCGCGCTCTCTACGAGCAACGCCAAGCATGCTCGGCGGGAAGTCCGGTGTCGAAGTGAGACATGCTTTAGAATAAGTAAATAAATAACCCGCGCACGGGGACCGCCGTGTTTCCAGGGGTGTGTAGGAATTCCGACTTGGGATCCCGATTTAAACGGCCGTTCCTTCGCACGTTCCGGACGAGGGACGTCGCGTTTTCCCTGATTTCCGAATTTCCGCGGAACGCCGCATTAGCCCCGCCCATTCGACACGTCACGTCCGGTGAGTAGGGTCTTTTTTTTTTTTGTTTTCCCGTATCCGCCATTTCAGTTTTTTGAACTAAGTTGTCACCAGTCGCTCGACCGTAGCACAAGCCCAGCCGCCTTCACGTTGTACGTGTAAAGATACGTGAAACATTTCATCCCCACGGAATCCGAACCGGGAGGCTACATCGGGATACGAGCCCGCGGTTCTTTTGTTTGGCGAACCGATGAGCGAAGGCTTGGTCGCGGATGTTGCCTGTTTCGCCGAACGTGTTCCAGGCGCTGAATAAGTTTCTTGTATGAGTTGAAGGCCCCGCGAAGCCTCGGCTCCGGAGTGGGGAACATGGCCGGCAACTTCGACGCAGAGGACCGCGGCAGCTGGTACTGGGGCCGGCTGAGCAGGCAGGAGGCGGTCTCGCTGCTGCAAGGGCAGCGGCACGGCGTGTTCCTGGTCAGGGACTCCATCACCAGTCCCGGCGACTACGTGCTCTCCGTGTCGGAGAATTCCAAAGTGTCGCATTACATCATCAACAGCATCGCCAACAACCGGCAATCGGGTCCAGGTAATTGACAGGGGGGGGTCTGCAGGGGGCTGGACCGGCTGGGGTTCACCTCCCCCGGCCCCTCGCTACCACTAAAAGCCGGAGATCATGACGATGTGACCGCTCTTGCGTGACTTGCTCTGGCGCAACAATGTGCGTATGGTGTGATCTAGGACTGATAGCGGGGCGTTAGGTGGAATGTTTCGCAATGGGTGAGTAGGTTATCTCAAGGCGTAGGACGAAAGAAACGTAGTAGTTTCCTGGTCATGCCGAAAATAACCATCGTCGCCAGAGCTGTCAAAACGATTGCATAATCGCCTGATCGCGATTATTTGAGCAGATCAGGCGATTATGTCACATTTAGTCTCATCGTTAGATTCTTCAGTTGCACGTTTCCATCCAAATGTCAAGGGAGTATTTAACCGACGTTTCAATAAATGGAAGGTGGATTATTACCATAAGGTGGGTTGAGGAAAATTTACTGTCGATCTGAATATTTATGTTAAAAACTTCCTGCCAAATTTCAACAAATTGCCCATCCGAGACAGGTAAACATGGTTATTACACTGTTATAAGTCTATATTATTATAGTGGCATAAAACTAGCAACAAAAGACTATGGAATTGTAAATCACAATTATTTGTACGACAATCGCCATCTAAAATTAAATGAATGTGATGTCCCTAATCTCTTTCACACCCCCCCCCCCCCCCCTTTCCAGGTTTGGCCCCTCCGAGATTTCGTATTGGCGACCAGGAGTTTGAGGCTCTCCCTATTCTGCTAGAGTTCTACAAGATTCACTACCTGGACACCACCACCTTGATAGAGCCTGTTAATAAGTCCAAACACGCCTCCTTTGTCGGCCCCAACAGTGGTGGTCACAGCGGGCCCCCTCCGCAACGCCTGGAAGATGAGTTTGTCCGCGCACTCTTCGACTTCCCCGGCAATGACGAGGAGGACCTCCCATTTCGCAAGGGCGACGTCCTCCGAGTCCTAGAGAAGCCGGAGGAGCAGTGGTGGAACGCCAAGAATTCCGAAGGCCGTGCCGGCATGATCCCGGTGCCGTACGTGGAGAAGTACCGGTCGGCGTCTCCCTGCTCGATGGCGGCACCCAATGCGGGAGGACCGCCGCTCGGGAACTCTGATGGCTCCGCAGCCCAGCCGGGAGCTCCCATGTTGGGGGACCCCAGCCAGTATGCCCAGCCCACCCCACTCCCTAACCTCCAGAATGGACCTGTGTATGCCAGAGCCACACAGAGGAGGGTGCCAAATGCGTATGACAAGACTGCCCTGGCCTTGGAGGTTAGTGTGTGTGTGTGTTTGTGTGCGTGCGAGCACGAGACAGACTTGGTGCAACTTTGTCAAAACATTCCTCCGTCGTCCAATTTCTCTCTTTTGGGCTTGTGCTGGGAGAGAAAATGGCCCGTCCCCTTAACAGACAGGATCTGACTCCATCAAAGTTAAGTCCCCAACTCGTGAAAACCTCGCTGTCTTGCTTTCGGTTATTCCCTCTGAAATGCTCTGGATTATTCCTTGCGCGGGGGGCTCGAGAAAAGGGAAATCCAGGTCAGAGGGTGCTGAGCCCGCCCGGTGCCGCCCGTCCGGATAATCTGTTTTATCATGTTTCCCAGCTGTTCCCAAATTAGTCCATGAAAGTCACCTGGCTGATTGAGTGTCTCAATATCAGTCTGTAGTGTTTATTAATTAGCTTCTTTTCACGAGAGAGAGAGAGAGAGAGAGAGAGAGAGAGAGAGAGAGAGAGAGAGAGAGAGAGAGAGAGAGAGAGAGAGAGAGAGAGAGAGAGAGAGAGAGAGAGAGAGAGAGAGAGAGGAGAGAGAGAGAGAGAGAGAGAGAGAGAGAGAGAGAGAGAGAGAGAGAGAGAGAGAGAGAGAGAGATGAACAGTTATTAACCTCTCCCGCCCCACTGCGTCTGGGCCCTGTTAAATCAGTCCGGAAGCTCGGAGCAGGGGGCTCCCACGGAGCAGATCGTTGCAGGGAAGGAAATAGTTTGTGTTTGGGAACAGGACCATTTCCTCTCCCGTCTCTGAAGCCAGAGAGGCAGCTGAGCCGTTTGGGGGGGGGGGGGTCTGCCCTGCCACCAGAAGAAGGGAGAAACAATCTTTAAAGCGGCGTTCTCCTGCCCTGTTGAACCGGTAGCGGTTCATTCCCTGGCTGTGATCCTCCTGCGTCTATTTTAGGCCAAATACTTAGCTTGATTTTACAGGGAAATTCTCCCATTGGTGACAGTTGGCTTCCTTTTTCCTCAAGAGACCGGATCGTTGCTTGAATTGGGTTTCGCCAGCCCACCCACCTGTGCTGATACTATTTCGGTATTGGTGAACAAAGAGGATGTTTTTTTTTTTTTTTTTTTTTTTTGGTGTGTGTTGTTTATCTCCCTTTTTCGTGGTATAAACCAGTGGGCCGCTTGTATGACTCAACAAAGCACTGTCGGACAGTTAATAATTAGCTCAGGGTTCCTTGTCTTGTCTGTTCTTCCAGAGAAGTGCTGTGGAGGCCTTTTACTTAGCTGCAGTCAATGGGACTTTCCTCAATTATAACAACTAGTTGCTAGATGGGGTTCTGACATGTCGAAAATGCCTTGGAAAAACATGTACAGCTACAGCGAAATGTTATTCAGAACCGAAAGGAATCCTATGTTCCACAGAATCTGGGTTAAATTGAGACCGGAGAAGAGCCACGATCCATTGTGCATTCATGCATTGTAGTCTGGCCGGGACCGTGTTGACTATGCAGTGGTCACAGCAGCGTTTCGGTTTAAGGGAAAAGAAGAGCATCATAAAGCTTTACACAGTGCATTAAATCTCAACAATTCTGATTTCTGTCATTATTAATTTGCTGAAGTCAGCAATACAATACAGGCTACTATGTAATCCATGCTGCTTCCATAATAACATTGGGTTGTCCTTCCACTCTGGCATGACGGCAGAGGTGGAGGAAGTTCAACTTTCACGGAAGCTGGTCGTGGTGTTCAACTTGCCGTTAAGACAGTTTGGGAGATTTTTTCTCAAATGAATCGCATGTATGACCATTATTTATACATGTATGCAATTTAAACAGAAGGTATACAGACGGATAACAATAAAGAAGCTATATTGTGTTTAATGTAAACAGATGCTAAAGGCAGGACATTAAGCCCATCTTCAGACCGACCTTAATCTGCCAAAAATATATAACATTAATAATATTTCACTACAAATTGAACATGCATACAATGGGGTTAAGCACGGATCCTTCTTTGAAATCCTTAAACATGGGTGTGGCCTGACTCACAATGGCCTATAACTCATAAGTGGTGTTGTGTGGCTGAGGAGACGTCTGCGTTTCGGGGTAATTCCAACTGTCACAATTACACTGGGAAGCCCACACGTCAAACCTATTCACAGGGATTTTGTTAACGTAACTCGAATTTTAACGCGTACATGTAAGGGACGCAATCTCAGACTGAGCCCAGTTTGGACTGGATCGAGTGGCAGGTGCTTGGACATTGGAACGATTTCTTGCTCCTTATTTACTCTGTTGGGACAGACACAACGTCGGCTACTCCTTCACCCGGTCTCTGTAGAACCAGGTCGCCAGCGCTCGTTTGTTTGCTATAGTTGTTCTCCATGTGAGGTCCGGGGACCCGTGGGGAGGTCCTTCGAGAGGTTCCAGGGGGTCCCCAGCGAAATGATTAGTTGTTAAACTTGGGTTACTTGACTGTTTTGATTCTAGTATCGCTCTAATCTCCCCAACTATAGTATAGACAGGTATTGGAAGTTTGGACTAAATGTGACCCACCGCAGATTTTAGGTACTTTTGGTGCAGTTTGACTTTTTTACGTTATTTGAAAGTGGCGAGTCAGAGCTTCAAAACAAGGAGTCACTTGTGCGTATCAAGCAAATATCTTGAAAGCTTATGGCTTGTTAATGACGAGGGTGTGGCAAACTGTGTTTCTGAGATATTCACCCTCAAAGTTTTCCCAACACTTGGTGACGTCAGCAAGTGTTCCTTGTTGGTATACGCCCCCTACACAATGTCTCTGTGTGTGTGTGTGTGTGTGTGTGTGTGTGTAAAAGTAGTAAGATTTAAAGGTTGAATTCTATCCAAACGGTTTCACATTGTGACTTAACGTCATATGGAATATGGAGGAATGATCTTCACCTGGACGGTCGCTTTAAAGGAAACCATTGATTGGTGTTCGCGCTGTTGCGTTTCGGTAAGTGAACTGTGTTTCCCCATGTAATCTAACGGGAATATTTAACTCCACGGTTTAACATGTTTCTACTATTTATAAATCAAATTCGGTTTTGAAAATACGTTGAGATAAAAAAAAAAACACAAAAGAACGCAAATCTGAAAAAAATCAAATTTTCCTTCTAGAACGTTTTTTTTTTTTTTTCAACTTATGTGGCGGCTCCTGGCGATTTTAGAAATGTGCGACAATGCGGGTTTTTCTGCGGTGGATCACAAATCATATCTAACAATAAAAAAAATCTTCTCCGATTGGGCTCCCAGAGCTAAAATCTCATCTAATGACACCCGTGCCCTAACGCGTGCCAAACTGAGGGTCCTTGGTTTGGAAAAAGGTTGAGAATCATTGGTCCAATGTGTCGATCATTGTCCCTTTAACCCGTCTTGAAATGTAAAACCAAAATCTCCTCTGTTGGGCAGCGCCTGTGATGAATTGATGACCATTTTCGCTCTCGTTCTCTACAGGTGGGCGACATGGTGATGGTGACCAAGATCAACGTCAACGGCCAGTGGGAGGGCGAGTGCAAAGGCAAGCGCGGCCACTTCCCTTTCACGCACGTCAAACTGCTGGACCAGCACAACACCGAGGAGGAACTCAGCTGAGATCAGACACTGACCACCACCACCACCACCATCTACCTTCCTTCCCTCGCCAGCCCCTCCACCCCTGCCCCCCGCCCCCATTCCATAGACACTATCATTAGAGCCTTTCACTCCCTGTTCCCCAGCTCAACCCCTGTTCTAGGTTCTACCACCCCTTCACATAACTGGTCCAGTTTTTTTGTTTTTTTTTGTGAAATCTGAGGCAATGCATCCTGGAGGCCCTGCGCGGCCCCCTGGAAATGGACAGAAACCCCCGTGCAGTGGAACACAAACTTACAGACCGTGGAGAAACCGATTGCCCCCCCCCCCCCCCCCGCCTTGTCCCGTCCTATCCCATATCATTCCTGAACCCGTCGACAGCAAAAAAATAAATAAAAATTAAACCCTCCCCAGGCTTAGATATATGAGGTTTGCTATATATATACACACACACACGGCACATATTGACACACCTAGGACCGGTCCGAATCCCCAAATGAACCCTTTCAAACCTGAACGGCCAGAAAACAAAATGGACTCAAGACCAGCAGCTAAGACAAACCCAATGCCGTCACGGCCGCACACCAGACCCAAGCACTGAAACGAGGAGACCCTCAAGACTGGCTGAGACGGAAATGAGAACACACTACATGGGACCCCCATACTACCCACCCACCCCACCAAAATGACCAAGTAGACTTTTTGTAAGAAAGAGAAGGAAGAAAAAAGAAAAGGAACTTATTGTTCTAAGGTATTAAGTATTACGTGATTACATTACATGCTTAAACGGTCCTTTATCTCTGTAGGTTTCCCCTCATACGCTCTTAGCCCTCTGCTGATTTTTATTATTATTATTTTATATATATATATATATATATATATATATATAAAATCCACTCATCTTCAACCGTGAACTGGAGGGATGGAGAGCTAGCGCGGAACAGATGAACTGACTGTGTGAAGCTGGGTTGGCTGTCCATGTCCACCATGCGTAGCTAGGAAGCATAGTAGAACTCTCCTGCGGTGAATTTACAGAAGGTGGGCGTGTGTGTGTGCGTGCGTGTGTGTGCATTTTTCTTTGTTTTTTTTTTGTTTTGTTTTTTTTGTGCCACCTGGAACCACTTTGCCAGCACGGGATGTAGAATTGTCTCCCTCCCTAGATTTCACCTAAACCTCTGTGACACCTCATCCGTCTGTGATTCCATAGCCGAACTTTAACCATTTTAGACTCACCGGCCTTTATTTTTTATTTTTATTTTTTGGCCCACCATGTTTGTTTAGTTGACATAACCAAAATGGCAGAGCAGAAAATGTTGGTCGTACGGATGGCTCTCTCTTTCGGGGGGGGGGGGGGGGGGGGGATGTGTGCAGGGTACAGTTCACTACTGACAATCATCGTTTTTCACTCTTGTAATGCCAAACTCGTTTGGGTTCAAGCGGGTTGCCTTGGTTAAAGGCCAAACCTGGCCCTTAACGCCTGCTCCTTTTGAGTCGTCACAGATTTCTCCCACACGGCCAGCGGGTGGCGCTGTGGCGTCGACAGAAACGCGTTTCCTCGCCGAGGATTATTTTGCCAGTACATGTGCATAGGAAGATGGAAATGTCGTTTTTAAACGGAATGCACTTAATGTTTTCACGGCGAGTTTGCGCCCATCAATGGTGTTTGTAATTTGATTTGTTTACCTAATGATCAGCGAACGCTCGGGTGGTGCCTCTGGTGACATGAGTTTGGCTTCAAGCCTATCCTGAGTTTTTCTCTGTTTACAACCCTCCGCCATTCCTCAGCTCTTGAAGAAATCAATGCAGCCACCTTTTTTTTTTTTACAAATTATTGGGAATTATTACAGATTGGTTGTTTTTTTTTTTTTTTGTGCAAAAAGAAAATATTTTTTTAATCTGTAGTTAACAACAGCGTCACCCATTCTTATTCATCCACCCTTCGCCACATGTCAAATGCTTAGCAACATCGTTTCAATATTCTCGACTCGTTCCTCCGATCGCGCCGTTGGGAGGTGGATATTTTTAGTAACGCTGCATTATGTCGCGCGTTTCCTTCCCTATAACGGGGGGCGGCGCAAGCCGACTGAGATGGCGTCGATAGCAAAACGTGCCATTTTTATTATAACACTATATTCTTTCGAGACAATTAAAAATTGCATTTTTTTTTCCTGTAGCATGTGATGTGTTGAAGTATACATGATAGCAAATAAAGTCAAATCATGAAAAAATTAAAAAAAAAAAAAAAAGTATATATTTTTTTGTTTTAGTCACACTTTGATCTGAACTTTGTCTCGTCTTACTTCTGTCGTAAGCAGGCGCTCGGTTCATGACGCAGATGCGCTCCATGACGCGGCGGCGGCGGCGGCGGCGGCTCTCGTGCCGTTTTTGTCCCGGCCCCGTGCACGTGGAGGGCGTGGCATGTGGCGATTCGCGTGCGCGCGCGCGGGGTCCCGGATGTAGCCCGCCGCCATCTTTGCTCCCTCCCACCCAGCGCAGCGCCGCCGGTGGGCTGGAACGCCGCTCCACTCACCATTGGTTTCTGGGAGCCGCCGACCTGACTGTCACACCGCCGTGCTTTTACACTCCCCCCTCGGTTGAAATAGCTCGCGTACACCGCCCCGCAGGTCCTATCGCCATGGGAGAACGGGAGGATTTAGTCTATAAGGCCAAACTCGCCGAGCAGGCGGAGCGCTATGACGGTAAGACACTTGAAAAGGACGGACTCTTGTGTGGGACGTGTTCGCCGAGCTGACGAGCGTTAGCCTCGGCGAGCTAGTCGGGGCGCTGACTGCCCTTTAACCCCTCAGCCGAGCGGCCCGTTGGGGTTCGGCAATTTTAGCTTAAGCCCTCGAAGTAGCCCGGCGTGGAATTACGAGACGTTTAATATGCGAGTTCGTGTTTGCGTGGGGCGAGCGGGTTCGCGATTGCTGACAGCGGCTAGGGCTAGGGCTAGCGTGAGGGGCTACAACAAAATGGCGGATCATCGGAGCGTGAGCTGTCAGAATTGAACTCCGTGCACCGTGCTAGGCTAACTAGCGAGCTAACCCAGCTAAGCGGTGTGTGCGAGTGGGAGGGCGGCTGGTCACTCTCTGGGGTGTTCCCCCTGCAACCAAGCGGCACGGATCGATCGAGGAAAATACCCCCTCCATACCAGTTCCGACCACCCCGCGTCAGACTGGTATGCCATCACCGGCCCCATGAGGCTGTTTTTAGATGGTGCCTAGTGTTACAGGGCGGTGCGTTGCCCAGTAACGTTATGAGAGTGTCTGTGAGTCATTCATGGGGTTTGCCAAGGGTGGATTTAAGATCTGATTTGTGGTTCACTTGCTCCCGGCTATCTTTTTTTTTTTTTTTAACTCGTTTCAGAATCGGAATCTGTTTTTTTTTTTGTTGTTGTTTTTCTTTTTCGGAAAATGCGTTTTCACATACCAGAAATCTACCTTGGCGGGCGTTGGTGCATTGCTATACAGACAATTACCACAAAAAAAAAGTCAAATTCAACAGCCAAAAAAAAAACAACATTCAAAAGGGAGAATCTATACATATACAATATACAAAATGTGCTTCGTGCATAATGAGCCATTAAATTGAAAGACAATGGCAGGGGCAAACTGGCAGTATAGATGCTAATATGCCTGTGGATATAAATAAAGATGGGATATTTCTGTACATGACGAATAAATATGTATACAATAATATGGGGCGTGGATAACAGGATGAATTGCTCTAAATGATGACAATTTTATTACAAAATATTACCATTCATATTCTCTAGGTATTACAATGTTTTTGCTATATTATTGGTTTGTGTGTCTGTTGGGATGTTGATGTCCAATATGAAATGATAGCTTCTGGTGGAATAATCATCAAACTGTCTCGTATGTCCGTACCTGGACATTTTCAAGACTCGGACGTAAACATTTCCAAATATGGCTTATGTTCCGTAAGCCTCCAAAAGACATATTCTGTCTAAATCTTTGGGAATAATAATCTGGTCATTTTAGAATATTCAAAGGCAGCGATACCACACGCATTCACTGCCTGCTGTCTCCCCCCTAAAAATGCCACCTTCGTCAACGTTTTTGGTGATTGACTTGGCACCGGTATAAGCTCATTTATGCCTCTTCAAAAGGTTAGGCTGTGAAGCAGACGTCTAGTTTTCATCTCTCACATCGGAAAGAAAATAGTACGAAAGTTTGAATGGTACCCTCTAGACCAGTGGTTCTCAACATGGGGTCCGGGGACCCACAGGGGTCCCTCATGAGGTTCTAAGGGGGTGCAGCAAAATGATTAATAGTTCAATTTCACCATTATTTAATTTACAATACATGATCACCATTAGAGAATGTTCAATAAAGACTTTTAATCATAGGTCCACTGCTATATCTGTGACTACATTATAGACCAGTATGGCATTTTGGATTAAATCAAATTTAACAATCAAATGAATTTTGAGATTGGGGTCCCAGAGACTTAAATATTATCAAATCTGTCCTGTGGCCTAATGCATATCAAGTTGAATGCCCTTGAAATGGAAACGCTTGAGAATCACTGCTCTACACCCTGGTGTTAATTGAAATAGAACGTAAGGGTTTACATTTTCTGACCAATTCTACTGTATTTTAGCTATTAAAACTTTTTTTTTTTTTTTTTTTTTTTTTTTTTTTTGAGAAAATGGTTACTCCCAGAACCCTGAAGGCAGATCAGTGGTAAAACTCGACCATGGCTATCTCTCCAACAGAGATGGTGGAGTCTATGAAGGAGGTGGCGGGGAAGGACGTGGAGCTCACAGTGGAGGAGAGGAACCTCCTGTCGGTGGCATACAAGAATGTGATCGGTGCCCGCAGAGCATCCTGGAGGATAATCAGTAGTATCGAACAGAGAGAAGAGAGCAAGGGCGGGGAGGACAAACTGAAGATGATCCGGGAATACAGGCAAATGGTAACGTTGTCCATGGCGACACCCGGAATGCAAGTTTTGAACAAAAAGCTCTTTTGCTGAATAAGGGAATCCCAGTCCCTACGGCACCCCAGACTTTGTGTGCTGTTCTGAGTAGGGGTGTAGCGGTATGAAATTTCACGGTATTAATTCCCCCCTCTGTTTTCTGTATATTTCATTAATAAATTGTTTATATTAAAAAATAAAAACACATGGTAAAGCCTCTGATGCGGTGCGGCACAGGAAGGTGCTTGTCGGTGCTCTCAACTTCACAGGAGAGCCTAAATAAGCGCCATTTATATCAGAATTCGATTTATTTGCAAAATTTAAGATGTTAACTTTAATTAACCTCACGTTATGTTGCCACCGCACGGTAGCGGACGGCCAAATGTTGTAATCACCCGATGAGCAATTTTCCGAAGCGCCGTTCTGCCATGTTTGTCTACACTGGCTTCCATGCATGTAAGTAATGTAAAGCACTGTCGTAAAATGTTGGTGTAAAGCAGTTCTGCCGCTGTAAACAAGGATGTCGGAACGCATCTGCTAGGGTTAGAGTGAATTAAAGATAACATCTTCAGTTTTGCAACATAAATCTATACCATGGGTTGCGGTATTACAGGGAAAGGCTTGCGGTTGCTTGATACCGCGGTATACTTTAAAACCGAGGCGAGAGGAGGCTGATAGCAGAAGGCGTGATCGCCCTGAAACGGCATTTGGTGCCCATTATTCTCCTGAATTAGGAACTCATGGCTATAGTCATAATATCCAATCATATGTACAATCACTGTTCCAGACAGATCCTCTGAGTCATAGTTGGCGGGTGCTTCACTCTCCTCTCTTGCCGCTGTGAAAAAGGGAAATAGGAGCTGGCTGTAATTCTGGGAGAGGCTAGAGAGTGTCAGAGAGCTGAGAAAAGTTGTTGGACTGCAGTCAATGAACTAGTATGATTCAGAGATGTGTAATAGAGTTGGAGTTGGTTTATTAAAAAAAAATACTCACCTTACTGTTCCAATAATCTATGTCGGGAACTAATTCTTACTGGAATTACTGTCACCAGTCAGCATTCTTCATATTAGCCCATTGCCGATTGAGGAACAATCTTAAACTGTGTGTGTGTGTGCGTGTGCGTGTGCGTGTGCGTGCACGTGCAGGTTGAAAATGAGCTGAAGTCCATCTGTAACGACATTCTGGATGTACTGGACAAGCACCTAATCCCTGCTGCTAACACGGGAGAGTCCAAAGTCTTCTACTACAAAATGTAAGAGCTTCCTGCCATGCTCATAATAAATGCATCATTAGGACAGCGTATTAAACGTTAAGCCCTGAGGTGCATACAAATGGAACGTACATCTGATGTGCTACGGCTGCATTCCCTCCCCAGGAAGGGGGACTACCACAGGTACCTTGCCGAGTTCGCCACCGGCAACGACCGCAAGGAGGCGGCGGAGAACAGCCTCGTAGCCTACAAAGCCGCCAGCGACATCGCCATGACGGAGCTGCCTCCCACGCATCCCATCCGCCTCGGGCTGGCCCTCAACTTCTCCGTATTCTACTACGAGATCCTCAACTCGCCCGACCGTGCCTGCAGGTCAGGCTCGCTGCTGCTGCCGCCGCCGATACCGCAGCAACCGGCGTCATTAGTTTCATTTAACGGCGCTCCTGCTATAGCTAGAACGAGAACGGAAGTTTCTGGAATCAAACTGATCTGTTTTTTTTTCCCTCTAACCCTTCACATAGGACGCGGTGCGCACTGTGCTCTAAACTCCATTGTTGTGTATTGGTGCGGTGCGCCGTGACATAATTCCCGTTGGGTCAATAGAAACAAGAGGTGAAGCAGACAGGAAGTATCTGTGTAATATGGAGGACAAACTGATAATAACGGTGTCCGAATTCCCCGAGCTCTCCAACCCGACTTTACGAGTTTATCAGGACTTTGGAGGGAAATCCCTGTCATGGAAAACGGTTTCCTACCAAGTGGGCAGACCAGGTGTGTGTTTAAATAAGGGATCGAGAGATATGATTTTTTTCAGGGCCGATACGATAACCGATATTTGGGACCGATCTACATTTGCAGTAAAAATAAAACATTTTGTGTCAAAATTTGCAGTAACACAAGCTCCAACACAAAACATCCTTTACTAGTAAACGGAACATTTGAACATTATATTTGGAAAAATAAAGTGCAGGGAGCCCCTAGCTCCATTTCTTGTAAACTGAACTGAAATTTTAAATAGATTCAATTAGATTGATTAATTAATTAATCAATTAATTAGGTCCCCAAGACAGGTACATTTTACTGTTTACAAACAATGTTTGTCAGTTTTTTTTTTTGTCAATTGATCTGATGCCGCTCATGTGATAGGACAGCTGCACCTACAGTCCCTCCCCTAGCTGCCGCTGTATCCACAGCTCCTTCATGACATCACATAACAGCAATGACATCCTAGTGAGTGAGAAGTGTTGCCTGCGTTGTGGAATTATTTTAAGACCGTGCCTATTTTTATTTTATTAGAATTTTTTTCCACAATAAAAGCGACTAGCTCCTTTTACTGGCTGTTTTAGGCAACTTCTTTCTTAGGCACATCGGTATTTCAGATTCCTACCGTTCAATCATCACAATTGGGGTACATTTTGCGGCAATGAATCCGATAATGCTGCAGAGAGTGAGAGGCAGCTGCATCAGAGCCAGAAGAGCGCATTTATATATTTATTTATTTTTATCTGCAATCATATCAGACCAAATAAAGTTTCCGATAAATGCAGTGATGATTAGCGATATGACTCATGGCCAATAAATATTACCTACAAGACATGATCATGACTATTCCCTTTCTCACTGTCATTGAAATAATATATGAATATGTGAAGACATTTCATGTGATGCTTTTGCAGGAGCAATACCATAATATATAAATGTAATAAATTAACATATTACATATCAAACTTAAAATAATATCTTAAACACTCCTCCTGTTGCAGAAGTAATGACAACAGTTAATTGTTAATACCAAACGATAATTTATTTCAGAAGATAAAAGATATAACAAGTAACCTCCGGCATGAGCTTGTGTCCTATGGAAGTCCTGATCTGCATTTGCGCAACACCAAGCGGTGAGCGCAGCGCACACTGCATCATTTAAGAAAGCCCCTTAAGTGTGGGAGTACATATCGATACAGTACAGATTGTTCTTCTCTAGTGACACATTATCGGTACACTTTGAATATACATGCAATTTAAACCTTTTCTAGGTGACAAACCTTCATGGAAGAAGTCCAACGGACGTGTTGGCGTATCGTACGGCCGCGGCATGCAGCACAGTTTTCCACCGGCTACTTGGTGAAGCGTCCCAGACGCGTCAATGTTGGAGAGGCGGAGTATAGGAAGCAACAGCAATTTAAATGTTTTTTAATACACTGTTTGATAATACTGTCACGCGCGGCGGGGTTGAACAGACTCCGTGTCGCTGAAGCCGCTTTTATTGCCTGCAGCAGGGTTACAACTACCCTGGAGTTGGGGTGTCCAGTCAGAAAAAAACAACCTGGGATAGCCACATCCCATCTTATGGTCTCTCGCTTCGACTCGCACCCAGCGCTCCCCTCACTTCCCACACTCCTCTCCTTCCACAGCATCCTGGACACCTCCCTCCAATCACATGAACTTATAACAATGAACTTCAACCCACACACACACAAACACACACACACAGCATATTTGTTCTTTGTATTTAAATAGGGTCTTGATTTCTACCATGAGAGTTGAGTTTTGTGCTTGTTAACTAGTCATTAAGTTATATAGCACACGTTAATTCTAGATTGAATGTGTGCTATACAACTAATGTGCTATAAACGTATATATAATTGTTTTAAAGGCCCTGCTTAAGAAATGGCACCCATATAAATTAACAAAAAACAATTACGATACTGCTGTTTTTTTGGGGTTTTCTTTCATCCCTATGAAGATAAAATCAATATCAATACCACCATGACCTTGATGGAGGTTCCTAAAATCTACTTTTCTTATATTGGAATTTGGAAATGCAGAGTTCAAAGTCACTGGTGTTAAAGTAAAAAACATTCTCTCCTTAGCTTAAAAAAAATACCTTTGAGTCATCTACTCACTGTCGTAAACCTCCTTTTTAAAAATTTTTGTCTTCTGACTCTGAAGAGGTGAAATACTCAAATTGGAGTTGTCTTGTCTCGTCCTCTTTGTCCTTTGTGGTGTGGCGGTCCACTGCTCCATGGCTAAAATGACCCTCTGATCTCCTGCTCAGGTTGGCGAAGGCGGCGTTCGACGACGCCATCACAGAGCTGGACACACTGAGCGAAGAGAGCTACAAGGACTCCACACTTATCATGCAGTTGTTACGCGACAACCTCACACTATGGACTTCAGACATGCAGGGAGACGGTGAGTTGTAAAAACGTCGTCCTCCTCGCCTGCCGTCTCTCTGTCCCCAGGGCCGACCGTCTGTAATGTCCAGCTACTAACTCATCACTCTTGAGTTTTCTCGCGGTTACACAACACAATTAAGTCGAGGTTCCCTATACAGGCGTCCAGACACCATGCCCAGAATGGTCCTAACCTGGCGCTCCCTCCCATCCCAAAGCTTTTTGTTCTTTTTAAAATCCACCATACATTCCTCTTTTCCCTTCATTGCTCCTCTGGCAGTTCCCCTTTGGGAGCTCACTGCTCCTCGAATGTTCTCTACCATCACCACTGCTACCTATATTCTTTCTTTTCTTTCTTTTCTTTGTGTGACTCATCTCTCTTGTCTCTCTCATTCCCTCTGCTGTAGAGTCCTAAAGGATCAAACCCATGTTAACTGTACTTTGTAAGTTGTCGCTCACCCTGGCCTTGCCGCGTGCGTGTGTGGCTGCACTCTTCTTCCACCCCACACTCAGAACTCGCGCGCGCACACACACACACACCCACCCACACGGCCGCCGCTTTGTCACTTCTGTGAGTCCTGTTGAAACTGCTGGAGGGCGTGGCTCCGCGGGGATTGGGGAAACAGTCCTTTTCGGGACGCTGACACTCCGGCCGAGCCTTTAGAAATGTTTGCGTAGAGTGGCTGTTAAACCGGTATGCACATGAGGAGCCGGGCTTTACTGCATTCTAGTGCATGACAGACATTTTTCCTCGACACCGTGTTCACTATGCTGGTGATTTTCAAATTCAAGATCCACTGTAGGGCTCACAGGATGGACTCGAAATCATTGACTAAATGAATCAGGCCTCACTGGGAGAACTTGGAGTTGGCTTTGCCGCTCGTTGCACTGCGCAACCAGTTTGTAAGATCTCTCAAAGCCGTTATTTCACAAAGTTGAAGAGTACACTTCCGTTAGGTGAAACTTATCCGTCAAGTTCTGAATTGTTCCAAATGCGTTTACTGACAGTTTAATGCTCTTGGGTCCAGTTGCAAGTTATTAGCACGAGTACGTCCGACCAGATCCTATCAGAAGGTCTACTTTGTTGTGCATTCTCACCAAGGCGACAGAGGTAATATTCGGCTGTGCAGTAAAAGTGAATCTCATTAGCCCACATTCGACATTGGTGAGGCTGAAAGGATTATTGAAGGTTATGCTGGGGCCAGTTTCAATCGGGCCTTGGGTGAAAATTAACGAGAAACAAAGCTGTCGTTTATGGTTAATCCTCCTGGACAAATGCACTGATCAGCCACAACATTACAACCACCGACAGGTGAAGAGAATTACATTGCTCATCTTGTGACAATGGCACCTGTCGAGGTGTGGGATATATTAGGCAGCAAGTGAACAGTCAGTTCTTGAAGTTAATGTGTTGGAAGCCGGGAAAATGGGCAAGCGTAAGGATCGCAGAGACTTTGACAAGAGCCAAATTGTGATGGCTAGACGACTGGGTCAGAGCATCTCCAAAACAGCAGGTCTTGTGGGGTGTTCCCAGCATGCAGTGGTTAGTACCTACCAAAAGTGCTCCAAGGAAGGACAACCTGTGAACCGACGACAGGGTCATGGGCGCTCATGAGTTCATTGATGCACCTGGGGAATGAAGTCTATCCCGTCTGCTCCGATCCCACAGAAGAGCTGCTGTAGCACAAATTACTGAAAAAGTTAATGCTGCTTTGGTAGAAAGGTGTCAGAACACACAGTGCAGCACAGCTTGCTGTGTATGGGGCTGTGTAACCACAGACCGGTCAGAGTGTCCATGCTGACCCCTGTCCACCACTGAAAGCTCCTACAATGGACACGTGAGCATCAGAACTGGACCATGGAGCAATGGAAGAAGGTGGCCTGGTCTGATGAATCATGTTTTCTTCTACATCATGTGGATGGCCGGAGTTAGAGTCCAATCGAGCATCTGTGGGATGTGCTGGAACAACAAGCCTGATCCATAGAGGCCCCACCTCACAACTTCCAGGACTTAAAGGATCTGCTGCTAACGTCTTGAGGCCGGATACCACAGGACACCTTCAGAGGTCTTGTGGAGTCCATGCCTCCACGGGTCAGAGCTGTTTTGGCGGCATGAGAGGGAACTGCCGAATATTAGTGGCTATCAGCGGTGGTTTTAATATTATGGCTGATCTGTGTAAATTTGCTTTCAAACTGAAAAGTCCTGTGTGAAACAAGCGCTTGGTGTCAGGGTTCTAGACTGTCTGCCAGACAAATGTGGTGTGATTATTAGCAGCAAAATATTTTTGTTGTAATTTTCGAATGCCAAACCAGATGAAGGTCCCCTCTGAGGAAAATTGGCAGCAGCTAAAGATAAACAAGTACAGATTTATTGGTATTTATTGGCTTTGGTTTAATGTGTGTTAATTGTTATGTGACATAAAAATCGAAACACTAAAAGTGATATGGAAACGTATTTTTAGTTATCTAAACTATTTGGCCGGCCTCAAGCTGCAACGCTACACCTGTGTCTTGGCGCAAAGAATAAAAATGTAGTGAACCTTTGAGCGGTTGCTCCAATGTGTGGACGGCATCGGCAGTCCCGGCCGAGTCGTGATGCGTGCCAAGAGTTTTGGGGCGGAAGACCTCGGGTCGACTTGCATGTGATGACGAGGCTGGCGGCGCGTGGGCTTTTTCGAAAACGAGCGCTCACTCTGGCTCGTTCACCATCACGTGACGTTCACCACATGAAAAACGTTGTCCGCGCCGGCACACAGCCCCGGCTGACTTTGGCCCGAGTTCACGCACGTGGTCATTTCACTCGACTTCACTTCACTCGGAGAAACCTTCAATCCCGGTCAGTGTGTGAGAAACAAAATGAAGGAAGCGACGCGAACAAAACGAACCAAACAAAACCAAACCAAACAAAACGGTGGAATCCTTCACGTCGACTCGTATCCAGTTGACTGAATATCCAGCGTGATAAATTGACCCCCACCGTCACGCAGATGTGACCCCCACACCGTGCACTGTTTGAGATGAGCAAAGCGTGTGAAATGAACTGATAACAAGTTGCCCGTCCCCCCGCAGGTGAAGAACAGAATAAAGAGGCGCTGCAAGACGTTGAGGACGAGGCCCAGTGAGACGATGCCACCAACAGCCAACAACTTGAGACCTTCCCTTCACCTCCTCACACTCCTCACCCCTTCCTCCCTCCGTCCCTTACCCGTCGCCTCTCCGTTACTACCCCCACTTCTCCTTCCTTCGACTGCCCCGCCCTCCTCCCTCTCCTTGAGGATTTCTCTCTGTCCTTTCCCCAAAACTCGGTAGCTCCTTGACCCGAGAGGGCCGCAGAGTTGAGGTTATTTTTTCCTTTTTATTTTTTCTATTAGCCCTTTAATTAATTTCAAGTAAATACCACTTAATTGAGACAGTATATACAATGTGAGAAAGGCAAAGATATAGAAAGAGTCCCTGGAATTTAATTTTTCTTTTTTGTTTGTTTGTTTTGTTTTTTGTTCTTGGTACAAGGAGTTTGGAAATGGTATCTTTGTTTTCATTATATTGTATTGTTTTGGTTTTTTTTCTTTGTTTTTTTTTGTTTTCCTCAATATTTTTATCAGTTGCTGGATGTATTGAGAATTTTTTTTCTTAATGTAATTACAGAAATTAACTTTTATTACTGATATGTTGACTGACTATTAGTTATGGGAGCTGTTTTATCTCTGTTTTTAGTGAATTGTCAGATGCAAATCATTTTACATTTTTATGGGCAAAAAAAAAGTGCCCTTTTTGTTAACTTAGCCTGTCGGAGGAAGTTGGCGAAATTTGCGATATCCACGTGGGGCAAACATATGCTTAACTTTTACACCATAGTGATTCTGTAATCTTGTTTTTTTGTTTGTTTGTTTGTTTGAGTCGTCCCTGGACTGTATTTTGTGCTGAAATACTGTATCTGTGCAGACGTATTTTTTTCTTTCGGAAGGCTGACTTTTGTTAGCCGGTGGTTTACGACAGGAAAAAAAAACTGATTATTGAACCTTTTTTTTTTTTTGTTTGTTTTTGCTGTCACTCCTGTGAAAGGCAAGTCTCAATGTGGCCCCAGATAATTGACGACAAACTTAAAAAAAAAAAAAATCATGATTGTCAGCATTTGCATGCACACGGGGCTGACAAAATATTCTGTTCTCTGGCTTCACCCCTTCCTTTTTACAAAAAAAAAAAAAGATTCTAAAGAGAGTTAATGTTTTTCTCAGCCGTTTTTTCTAGATTTCTCTCCTTTTTATTTTGCTTCATTATGTGTAACTTGGAGCTGATTTGTACTACTGGATATCTGACTGGAGCCACAGATGGGGGAAATCTGTAATGTTCTTACTGAAACACAGCATGGAATTAACATTAAACAATCTAAATTAAACATTACAGTCCATCTGGTCTCTTTTCTTTGCGATGCTTTGGCGAACCCGGATGCTGCGCTTATTCTTGGTTTAAAAAAAAATAAAATAAAATCCCCTTGATTTCTCTGTTCAGTGTATGCAACGAGGGCGCAAACGCATCCTCAAATAAGGAGACGAGTGATCTTCGGTGATGCCCTGAGCGCAATCATCAGTCTGTCCTCTATTTATAGTGCTTCAAACCCCAGGAAGATGCGGCCTTAATGGCCGTGGCCCCGCGGGGTCACGCTGGAGTGCGATGACTTATTTATTTAAAAAATGTACTTATGTAAACCCTGAGCCTTAACGGTGCTCGGAGATGGTCGTCAGGAGAGTCCCGCTCATCCTCCTTAATTCCCTTTCTCCTGACGATACGCACGGTAGGCAATTATTACATGCTACAGGAAACATTTTCGTCTGTGTGTTGTATTTCCCCAAGGCAAAGTCGAAGAACCTCTTGGACAGGGCAAAGGGTAGCACAGGCCAATTGAGAAAACAGCCTCCTGGGGGGAAAATAAGCCTGCAGCGGACCGAGGTCACTTACAGCTTCTTGCGTCCCCCGCTGAGTGAGACGGATCGGTTTAAACCTCTCATGGCGTTTTCTAACCTTTTCGGAAGCAAACGTGGGAGAGCAGACAGTGGGCTTTATGATAGTTTTGATGCATTTCCCAACCACATGGGGTGGAAGTCCATCTCCTCTGAATTTGGAGAGTGAAATCAGCAGAGCACAGTGAAATCCGTTGGCAGTTGAACGCTCCAGAGGTTTTTGGGTGGAAACGCCCTCCGCTATTTGATTTTTATCGCTGTCAAGAGTCAGTGATAAAGAGACATCTCCAGATTAGATCAAATCAGATTAGGCTACTTCCCAAACCCCACCTGACAACATCTACGGATGGGACTTTTTTTTTCCCTACTGTTTGCATCATCTCATCATCTCCCCCGAGCGGAGGGCTCTGCAGCAGCTCCTCTAGCTCCCTCTGCAGGCCTTGAGGTTTGGGTGTCAAATATAATAAAGCATTTAGTTCAAATTCAAGGGATTATTTGTCACATACACCTGCAAGAAATTTCCAAACATCAGAAAAATCATAATATATTAAGCTATGGTTTTATAATATTGTATAGACTATTTATTGTAATATAATGTGCAAGAACTAAGTATTTACTTGCTAGAAATAACTTACTTTTTAATTTCTTTTTTCTGCTGTTGATGCAGTGCATTTCAAAAAAATAACACTTCGTAACTTTAAAATTATATCATATTACTATATAACCATTGTTCCTAATAGAGGACTGTGATTGGGATTACATGAGATCTCATAAATTTGATCTATTGGTTGGAACAGCAGAAATTTCGCCCAGTCTTTTGGGCTGGAATTGTTTTTTTGTTTTTTTTTTGCATGACCTGACAACGAAAGTTCTATTTTTTTTATTGTAATGAACAAAATAAATGAGTCTCAACCTGGACGTGGTGTAAATCAGCACCTCACTCTCCTACTCGGTTCTCCACCTGGCAGATTTCCACCAGCGCTTGGCCGACTGCGGGGCACAGGAGTGGGGGCGATGGGACGATAGATAACATGTTCCCCTCTGGCAGCAGAGATGGAGCAGTTCGCAATAGAAGCAAACAGCCTTTTTTGGTGTCAAAGAACACGATGGTCTGTCCTGAAACAACTTTCCGAAGAGAATGCGAGAATCTGACCTCGGGCCGTTTGAGATCTGCCCGTCAGGAGTGAAGGGCGGTGGCTGATGTCAGCATCTGCAGCTCCACTTACATGGCCAACATGTAGCTTCCAAGGTCGCTTTTCGATGTCATTCTATCCCTGTGATGGTTTTTTAGTGGACGTTTATTCCAAATAACAGAACGTCATTTGATGAAACCTCTTTGGTCGTTGAGTCCTTCAGCCCTTGGTGAAGCTCCCCTGTTATTGATTGTAATGGTGTTCTATCTATCTATCGCTTTTCACCCGATACCTTGAAACCGTCGGTTCAGGGCTTCTGTAAAACACTGAGATATTAAGTAAGGAGCGTTGATGAGAAGTGCGTAGACATCGGGTAAACATAGGTAACCATCGGTGACCATAGCTGACCATAAGTGACCAAAGGTGACCATAGGTAACCATAGATGACCATAGGTGACCAAAGCTAACCATAGGTGACCACAGCTAACCATAGGTGACCATAGCTGACCATAGGTGACTAAAGTTGACCATAGCTGACCATAGGTGACCATAGCTGACCATAGGTGACCATAGCTGGCCATAGGTGACCAAAGGTGACATAGCTAACCAAAGCTGACCGTAAGTGACCAAAGGTGACCATAGGTGACCATAGGACCACATATTTGGTCAATAGTTTCAGCTCCACTCTGGAGCTTCATGGTCCTTCTGAGGGAAACGCGAGACCGCCAGCAAGTTCCGTCCTATCTGGAAATACACCTTTGACATAGTTTGATATTGGGAGGGGGCTCTATAAAATAATTGAGCAATTTCTTGTTCCTAGCTTTGCCTCCAACTGGGCGTGTTTTTCGAGCCGTCGTCCCCCTTCTCAGGCAATGCAGTCTGATTGGCGTCTCCTCGCTTCCACACCTTCCTGAGGAAACTGGAAACTGTGTGAGTTGCCGGCCAGATACCTGCCAACTGGCTGACGGGGGGAGGGGGAGAGGGGGAAACTAAACGTCAGGGAAAAATCGCAAACTTCCTCTCTCCTGCTGCAAAAGACAGGAGATATAAATAGTCAGAGCAGGCTCACACACACACACTCAGCCTGGTCTAGTCCGGTCCCGGGGGCCAATCCTCCGTTCTGTGGGTCCGGTTACACGAGGCGTACCCGAAATAAACCCAGGATGGATCTGTCAACTGCAGCCAACTTAAGGCCAGTGTTGCCCCTACTGGAATGCTGCGCTCCGAGACCTTTGTCTGCCGTGAAAAAAAGAAACACAAAGGCACAGGCAGGGATGATTTGGGGTGTGCCTGCGTGTGTGCATGTGTGCCTGCGGAGGGGGGTGAATGTCCAACACACGCGAACACCGAACAGCATAAATAAGTCATTGGGATCGACAGGACACATTACACATTATTCCTCATAATGGAATGTCCTCATAAACAGTTTTCATGCTGTTATAACATTTGTCCAATAACTTAGATGCACCTCCTGATTTACTCACGATTCAAACATTTTATAGCGTGAATCCCAAATATGCTGTTTTTTCAAAGGTTTTTCCAAATAAACCAGCTATAGCTGCGTGCGGGTGCGGTTGCTATGGCCTGTGAGGACCCATCGTTCCCCGGCGACCGAAGCTGTCTCTTTGTACGACGTGATGGCCCTCACCTTGACTCAGCTTGCGGGGGCTGAAGAAAACAACAGCTGTAGGATTCTTTGTCGCATGCGACACACACATGCCCACGAGCATGAGCACGAATGCGCATGCACACACACACATACACACACACACACACACACACACACACACACACACACACGCACACACACACACACACGCACATGCATGCACACACACATTATACTCACATTCTAAGGGGAAAAGCATCATTGCATAATGGGACGATTTACAGTAACTCACAGAAGGCAATGGAGGGCTGTGGTCCCTGAGAAGAGAAGAGACTTGGAGAAGAGAACAGAAAGAAAAAAAACGTGAGGAAAAGAGGAAAAAAATCATGTGAGTGTAAGATTAAGATAAGATAGGATGGATAAAATTCGATGGATGGATAACAATATATTAATCCCTACAGCAAGGCATGAATTAGAAACTGGGGGAAATGGAGGCGTCCACAGAGGGCCAAGACTTGGACAAAGACCAAGAAGCGTATATTACTGATATTAGATTTTGATTTATTACTTTACTGCTCTATTACTTTATTCCACTCTAATAACTGCTGTTATTGCTGTGTCACTTTTATTCGTAATGCCGCAATACTGTAACTTGTACTTAGTGTAGACTAACGAACACTGGCCCCTATTGGGCTCACTAGTTAGCATAGTGGTACTAGATAGCATGGTGCTACTATTTAGCATGGTAGTACTAGTTAGCAATGTGCTACCAGATAGCAAAGTGTTACTAGTTAGCATGGTGCTACTAATTAGCATAGTGGCAGTTCTGTGTGGATCTGCAGAGACTGAATGACCCTGCATGGATGGGTCACTAGACAAGTTTAGGGGCTCTGTCGGGTTCTCATCCCTGGATTTAATCCCTGGTTACTGCTGAGGCCTGATCGAAGGGTCTGGGAGCAGTCCTGGTACAGGTGACCCTCAGTGATGAACGGGTGATTGCCTACTACAGCAGGACCTTGTTGAAGAACACAACTACTGTGTGACTCTGAAGAGCTGCTGGCAGTGGTTAGGGTGGTGAACCACTTCAAACATTACCTTTGCAGGCTGAAGTTTCTCATCCACACGGACCTGACGTTTTTCATCCACACGGACCATGCCTTTCTCAAGTGGTTGCTTTCATTCCGTGAGCCTGAGCAGCTACATGAGTTTCACTTCACCATCATCCACCATAAGGCAACCAGCCACACGAAAGCGGATGGGCTGTCAAGGCGACCGTGTGAGCCAGACTGCTCACAGTGTTGTTGGGCTGAGACAAGAGATGCGGAGGCTATTGGTGAGCAGGCGGAGAGGTGCTTGGCCTTGCGGCTGTATCACCCAGCAGACTGGACCCAGTCACAGGAAGAAGACCCCAATCTGAAACGGGTCAGGGATTGGTTGGAGGGAGGGCCACGTCCCGACTGGACTGATGTGGTGGCAGCCGGGCCTTGGGTAAGGGGGCTGTGGTCTCAGTGGGAGAGTTTGGCCCTCTGTGATGGAATACTCTGGAGGCGCTGGAAGGTGCCAGCCACAGGGGAGGAGAGGTGGCAAGTGGTAGTGCCTAAAAGTTAGCAGGCTGAGGTGATGGACTTTAATCAAGCCCAGCCTGGTGTGGGACACTCTGGGGAAAACAAGACTTTCAAAAGGGTTTGCCAGTCCTTCTACTGGGGACCCTGCCGGCATGATGTGGAGACCTTCTGTCCAAGATGCAACCATTGCATCGCTTTGAAGGGTCTGATGGACTAGAGTAGAGCCCCCCTCCAGCAGTACCAGGTCGAGTCACTCTACACATTCTGGGCCTCCTCCCCCGCACAACCCGTGGAAATCCTAATGTGGTTGTGCCTGGTTGGTCATGGACTACTTTACAAAGTGGCCTGAAACCTATGCCGTGCCTGACTAGGAGGCGGCCACAGTGCAATGCAATGTTCTGATGAAGGGAATGTTCAGCAGGTTTGAGGTCCCGTTAGCATTGTACTCTGAACAAGGGGGGAACTTTGAAGCCCAGTTGTTCGCCGAAATGTGTAACCAGCTTTACACTGACAAGACCTGCACCACACCACTCCACCCACAGAGTGACAGTCTTGTGGGGAGATTCAATCGCACCTTTGAGGCTTAGCTTGCTCTGGTGGTTGCGAAGGATCAGAAAGACTGGGACCTGCAGCTGCCACTGGTCCTGCTTGCCTGTCTGCTACCCAGGAGACCACTGGGTGTACACCCACCTTGTTAACGTTGAGAAGGGAGCTCCTGGCTGGCTGGCTCCTGGCTCTGGTGTAGGGCAACCCCCCAGATACCGGTCTGAAGTGTGCGGTGCAGCTACTGGAAAAACAGGAGGATAAAAACAAGTTTGCAAGAAGGCAATCAAGGTTGGCAGGAACGTGACAGAAGAGGGCCTAAGATCAGCACACCAAAGGAATACACTTCCAGGCTAGGGATCTAGTGTGGGTCTACAGACCAAAGAGGTCCAAAGGGAGATCACTTAGCTGCAGAGCAACTGGTCCGGTCCTTGCTGGTTTCTGGAACGAGTGGGAGAGGTGGTCTACAGGGTCAAGCTGGTGCGACGTGGACACGTGGTGGTCATCCACCGGGAGCGCTTGGCCCCCCTTTCAAGGCAAGGACCTTCCAGTGTATGCGCAGAGGCCTCGGACACTGTCACCAGCTCTGGATCGGCACCACTGGGAGGAGGTCCTTTTCACCCTGGACAACCCCCGGTGGTCAGTCCACGGCCGGGGCAGCGGGAGGTGGAGGTAACCCCCTTTGGAGCTGGACACCTCAACAAAGGCAGGGAATAAAGCCTGCTCAGATTCCCACAGAGATACAGTCTGTGTCACCTTCATTGCATCTGTCTGGTTAACACTGCCGAGGCCTCACAATATACAACATATATACAGGCAAGCAGAAAAGAGCACTAAGCAACAAAGCATCTACACTCCATGCACGAAGATCCCACCAGAGAAGTAAGCATGCGCACTCGCTCACTGTGAAGTCTGTGTATGGTGTGTGTGTGTGTGTGTGTGTGTGTGTGTGTGTGTGTGTGTGTGTGTGTGTGTGTGCCAAATATGCATGTGGTGGGCCAAGGGAGAGTGGTCAACCTGCCGCTACAGACAGGCGGTGCAGGCTCCAATCCTGGGGCCACTCAGCTGCTGCGGATCGGGCGAGTCAACGGAGGGACTCTGCTGATTCGTCTGATCCTAAACCAGACACTAAAAGAGGGTTTGTTGTCCCCGCAGTGGAGGGATGGCGGCGTGCTTGCGGGATATGCTATTGATCAGGCACGTGGAGCACGCTACCGAACCCGCCAGAGCCGTCACACGGGGCATCTAAACACCGAACAAACAATTTTAGTATTTTGCCTGAGAGTATTTAAGTTGTCCTTTTAGGCCCACAAGCCACCTTTTTATTTAAACCAGAAAATAAATACACGCCAACCGGCTCTGTTTTGCCTCCGCCTGCCTTCCTCATTCCCAGAACACCTCAACAACTGGTACCTGAACAGGATGGAGGCGAGGCAGAATCCCAGGCCCCCCCCCGGAACAGATGGTGGCGGCCCTCGCCACAATGCAAAAGCAACAAGCCCTGCAGTTCCAGGAAATGGCAAGGGTTCTCCCAATTCGGACCAGCGTTTATCACCCGACGGCCTGGTTGGGTGCTTCAACAAAACGTTGAAAAACATGATTTGGAAGTTCGTCCACAATGACAGCCGAATTTGGGACACATGGCTGAACCCCCTGTTGTTCCCCTCGATGGAAAGATTCGGCTAATTCGTTCCGATTCTAAACCAGAAACTAATATAGGGTTTGTTGTTTAGAGAAAATAAATATACGCCAACCGGCGCAATTTTGCCTAAACACCTACACAGTGCGGTCCACTTAATGGTACCAGTTTGGGGGTAACAAAAGGTGGTCACCATAAGTTACCCCCCCCGATAACTTGTTACTAGGGGTGGGCTGATCACATCATAGTCATAATCGGATCCATAAAATGTACCACAATATTCGTGATCAGATGGTCAGAATGGGAAAAAAACAGAAGTTGCCTAAAAAAGGCATTGAAACGAGTTACTCGCTTTTATTGTGAAAAAAAACGGATGTTATTTTTGCTGGAGGAGAACGCTGGTAGTAAAGGGCAAATTAAGTTGTACTGAGGCTACCTGCGTTTTCCACAACTATGAAAACACGATCTGCAAAAAAAGACAAAATGCTGCTTGGGTTTGGCTCGGTCGCCAACCCTTACCTTATGTAGGCGCAGTACGGTAGAAGACGAGCAAATGTTGTAATCCATGATCCATCCAATGAGTAATTTCCCGAAGCACCAGGTTCCATCATTCGTGTTTGTTTACATTCACTTCCAAGTGCAGATAATGCAAAATATTTCCCTTAAGCAGTTCTGTTGACATAGCTTATGGGCGGGACTGTCTGTGTAGCTATCCTATCACGTGAGTGTGATCGGCGATTACCCAGGCATTCACACAGAGGCCACATGCAAAGTCTGAATTTTGAGGAGAAAGGACGTATTGTGGACCAAGGGGGCGTGGTCAAGCCACCGCTGCAGACAGGCGGTGCAGGCTCCCATCCCGGGGCCGCTCAGCTGCTGCTGATCCACTGATTCCCGCCTGATCCTCGCCAACTTTGAACTAATGGCCGAGGTGGACGGGGCTGCGAGCAGGTGCGTTGGCTTTTTCCCCTCCTCTTGGGAGAAGCCCAGCTTGCGGTCCATGCCCTACTGCCGGAGCAGTGGAAGAGTTACACTGTCGTCCTGAGGGTGGTGATGGAGCGGGTCGGGAGAACACCTAAGGACCACCGCCTGTGCCTCCGGTCACTCCCCTACGACGGCTGTCCTTGCATGCCCAGCAGCTCCTGGACGCGGCCCAGCAGTGGCTACGACTGGAGGAGCGCTCAACGCACCAGATTGTGCCGCCAGCTGAGTGCGTTGCCACCGACCAGCATCCCTCCAAGCTGCCATAGCCCTCACGGAGGACCACGCAGAGGCCTTCACCCACGACACCGCCTACCACACTGGAGAGGAGAGGGGCCCACCGAGGGAGCCACAAGACGCCTGTCATCGGGGGCCACCAAGGGGCCCGTACGGGAGTTGTCGAGGGACCGGCCGGTACCAGTGCCACGGACCTGGCGGCCATCAGCATCCTCCCTTCCGAGGCCCCAGGAGGGGCACACCTCTTGCCCCTTCCCCCACCAGAGGAGGGACGACCACCAGAGAGAGACCACCTCCTACCCCGCTCCCCCCCCCGATTCTTCCAGGATGGCCTTGTGACCACCGAAATCTGGGCAGACACCTGGGCAGGTATGTTGGCGATGTGGGCAACCCGACCATGACTTCCAGGACTGCCTAATCATGGCGGTCAGCCAGGTGGTTTGGGTCACTGGTCCACTGGATCCCTCCCCCGGTCGAGAAGGGGCCTGCCGCGTGCCGGTAAGGTTACAAGGGGGTAAACATCAGGCTTTGCTGGACTCATGCCGATCACAGATGATGATTCAGCAACACCTGGTTCGACCCGGGGCTTTGGTAGAGGCATCTTGGGTGGATGTTTGTTGTGTGTATGGGGATATTCACACATATCTGATAGTGCGGGTCGAAATTCGCTATAAGGGAAAAAAGCATATGGTAAAGGCTGTGGTTAGTTCCCGCCCGTCACACCCCCTGATTTTGGGTACAAATTGGCGGGGTTTCCATGTCTTAATGAAAGAAGCAGTGGGGGGTGCGCTGACGGTCTGTAGGTATATCTGAGCGGCGATGCAGAGTTCGCACTGGCGAGGTCACCAGAGCGGGGGAGGGGAGTCCATTCCATGGAGGATTTGCTCTGGAACAATCGTGGGACGATACGCTTTGCCGGGCCTTTGAGCGGGTAGAAAAAATTGATGCCGTGTTAGTGTGTCCAGATGCTCCGCTCACTCACCTGTATTTTGCGGTGATTAGGGATAGATTATATCGAGGGAACCCTGACACTCAGTCAGGAGAAGAGGTTACCCAATTGTTAGTCCCTAAAATCCGTTGGGATTTAGTCTTCCAGGCAGCTCATTATAACCTGAAAACACTTGAGCAGATATTGGCCCGTTTGTATTTGCCGGGCGGACATGGGGTGGCGCTGTGCTGCCTGTCCCAAGTGTCAGCTGGTGAATCCACCGGCTATTCCCAGAGCACCGTTGAGGCTCGGTTCGAGAGAATCCTTATGGATCTCATTGGGCCATTAGACCGCAGTGCTCGGGGCTATCGATTTGTGTTAGTCCTAGTGGACTACGCGACCCGATGGTCAGAAGCAGTGCCACTGCGCAGTATTACGGCCAAAAATGTGGCGCAGGAGCTGTTTCAGGTCATCTCCCCGGTCAGGATTTCGAAGGAAATCCTGACTGACCAGGGCACTTTGTTCATGGCATGCATACTGCGCAAACTGTATGGGTTACTGGGCGTCCACTCAATTCGGACCAGCGTTTATCACCTGCAGGCGGACGGCCTGGTGGAGCGCTTCGACAAAATGTTGAAAAACATGGTCCGGAAATTCGTCCACGATGACAGCCGACATTGGGACACATGGCTGAACCCCCTGTTGTTCACGGTGCGGGAGGTTCCCCAGTCCTCCACGGGGTTTTCCCTCTTTGAGCTACTGTTTGGCAGGAGACCTCATGGGGTGCTCGACCTGATTAAGGAAAACTGGCAGTAAGGTCCCAGCACCAGTAACGTAGTTACCTGTAAACGAGGTCCAGTCCGTCCTGGACCTGAGAGCGAAGCTACACACGTTAGAGCAGGAAGCACGGGAGAACTTGCTCCAGGCCCAGGAACGTCAGCGCCGCCTGTACGACAGTTGGGCTCAGTTAAGACATTTCTCACCAGGAGACAAGGTGTTAGTACTACTCCCTACGTCCAGCTCGAAATTACTGGCAAAGTGGCAAGGGCCCTTTGTGGTCACGACACGTGGGAAGGTCGATTATAAAGTCAAAGGCACTGACAGGAGGGGGTCTGCCCAAATTGACCTCCTAAACCTCTTAAAAGAATGGAGGGAAGGCGTGCCTGAAGCCCTGGCCACAGCGACGATTGGTTAGGTACGGCTCGTTTTTTTTACAACGCTTGATTTAACCAAGGTCTACTGGCAGATTCCCTTGTCGTAGCAGTCCCAGGCAAAATCGGCCTTCTCCACTTAGTAAGGCCTTTACCAGTTCCGAGTGTTTCCGTTCGGGTTGTTTGGTGCCCCTGCAACCTTTCAGAGACTCATGGACCGCATCCTGTGTCAGTATGCAGTATTTGCGGCTGCCTACTTAGATGATGTGATTATTCATAGCGATACGTGGGAGTGGCATCTGCAGCATATGGACACAGTACCTAGCGTCCCTGAGGCGCACAGGGCTCACCGCCAACCCAAAGAAGTGCGCAGTTGGGCAGAGAGAGGTAAAGTATCTGGGGAACCACTTGACGGGGGGCCTGCTCCGACCGCAGGTGGATAAGTCACGGTTGCGTACAAGCCAAGACCCAAGACTAAGAAGGAGGTAAAGCAGTTTTTTGGGCTGGCCGGATAGTATAGGAGGCTTGTGCCAGAATTTGCGGCACTGTCCAGCCCCTTGACTGACCTAACTCAAAAATGTGCTGTCCAGTCCAGTGGTCAGAGCCGTGCCAGCAGGCATTTGTCAGATTAAAGGCTGCTCGCTGTGGGGAGCCTGTACTGCATACCCCTAACTTTGCTCTTTCTTTCTGGCTGCAGACGGACGCGTCTGAAAGGGGGCTATGAGCCGTTCTGTCCCAGGAGGGTGATGTACCTCAGCCGCAAGCTTGTAGAGCGGGAGATGAGGCACTGTAGAGAAGGAATGTCTGGCGATAAAATAGGCGGTCACCACCCTCTGCTATTACCTCCTGGGTAGGGCCTTCACCCTCTGTTAGGACAACGCCCCACTACAATGGCTCCACCGCATGAAAGACACCAATGCGCGGATCACTCGGTGGTATCTGGCCCTACAATCCTTCAACTTCCGGGTGATCCACAGGTAGGGTGCCCAGATGGTCATAATAGACTTCCTCTCCCACTCTGGGGGGGGGGTCAGCTGTTGACCGGACAGCGCCCGGCCTGAGTGCAATGGTGTCTGTATGTGGACAGCCGCCGGACACGTCACGGCGGGAGCGCACTTAAGTGCGGAACTACAGACTATATTTATATTGGCCTGCGAGCCGTTGATTGAACATTTTGGCCCACAGGCCACCCTTTGTTTGAAACTGTAATTAAATCCAGGCATTGTTTCGCCGTCGCCTGCCTCCTCTTCCTCATTTCCTGGCCCTGTGCCAGAACACACCTCCACAGGATGCAATTACCAATTTTGTGGGGTGAGCGCTGAAGAGCTCTGGCAAGATGGCGGCGCTCAGGTCGCAGCGGCTCTGGTGGCTCTCAACATAATGCTAACATCTCCTACGGCCGTGAGGAACTTCTAAACCTCAGAACGGATTGCACACTCATCTCTACGATCACAGACAATTTTCCCATCAATATTGTCGGCTCGCTGGGCTTGCAGTGGAAGCGCTGCCCCTGTCGGGAGCAAAACAGAAGAGGGGGAAGTGGCTGGGCTACATGCCAAGCTAAGCAGCACACCCTTCAAAGTGTCCCTCCCCAGCATTATTTTGGCCAATGTCCGACCATTGGTTAACAAAATGGACGAGTTCAAACTCAGACTATTCTCTCAGAAAAGGCTGAAGAACTGCTGCCTGCTGATGTTGACGGAGACCTGACCCAGCAACAACATCACAGACTCGGCTATTAAGCTAGCGGGCCACACAGCCTTTTGTGCCGACAGGACAGTGGAGAGATTCACGGAGGAGGTTTGAGTATTTATGTTAACAACTCCTCGTGCAATAATATGAAGACCACTGAAAGACATTGCTCTGCTGATCTTTACATTACATTTAGCGGACGCTTTTATCCAAAGCGACTTACAATTATTCAAACACTGACGGACGCAGCCATCAGGGGTTAAGTGTCTTGCTCAAGGACACTACAGCATGCTAGCAGGAGCCTGGGATCGAACCAGCAACCTTTAGATCACTAGACCACCAGCTCTACCGCCTGAGCTACCACCCCCTACCATCTTGAGCTTCTATGGTTCAGTGCAGTCCTTTTTACATGCCTAGCGAGTTAACATCCATTACCCTCGCCGCTGTGTACATCCTCCCACATGCTAATGCTTAGGTAGCACTTAAACAGCTTCAGTGTGCCATCAGCAGACAACAGACCAAACAATGCCTTTATCATAAGCTGTGAATTCAGCCATACTAACCTCAGGACTGAATTAGCTAAAATCCACCAACGTCTCCTGCCCCACTACCTGACAAAACACCCTGGACCATCTTTACACTAATATTAAGGACTCATACAAGGCTACTCCCTGCCCCCACCTTGGGCAGTTGGACCACCTCTGCCTGCTCCTGGCCCCAGCTTACAAACCGCTCATAAAAGCAGCATGCCAGCAGTAAAGACAGTTACTCTCTGGCCAGAGGGAGCACTAGCTCTAAACCCTAGGACTGTTTTGACAGTCAGGAGATATGTTGCACATTCACCCATACCCATGGCTCTTATACAGACATTAATGAATATACATCCACTGTTTTATCCTACATTAACTATTGCACTGAGGCCGTCACAACAAAAATATCAATCTGCACCTTTCCGAACCAGAAACCCTGGATGACCAGGGAAGTCTGGCAGCTTCTGAAAGCTTGTAACATAGCGTTCAAGTCTGGAAACTGTGAGGCCTATAGCACAGCCAGAACTTACCTCAAAAATAATCAGAACAGCTAAACATAACTACACCCTACTAATAGAGGACCACTTTCACGACAACTCCTTCTCAGTGCATGTGGCAGATTACACAGATTACAGCTCCAACAACTGTTTCACTATCCACAATACCTCCCTCCCAGACGAGCTAAATCTTTTCTACGCCGTTTCAATAAGGACAATACTGACCCTGCCATCAAACCCCCACCCATCCAAGAAACCAGGTGCCCACTCTGAACATCGCAGAGGTCAGAGGATCGCAAAGTGAGCACGCGGAAGGCTGCCTGCCCGGACTGCATACTTCGGATCCTCCGGGAATGCTTCGATCAGCTGGCTGAGATCTTCACCACAATATCTAACCTCTCACTGCCCCAGTCCACAGTCCCCATATGTCCAAGGCTACCTCTATCATCCCCATTCCCAATAAATCATCACCCACATGTCTGAATGACTACCAACCCATAGCACTCACCCCCATTGCCATGAAGTGCTATCAGACTGATCTGGCCCACATCAAAGTTACTATCCTTCCACACTTGACCCTCATCAGTTTGCCTACCATCCCAAAAGATCGATAGAGAACGCCATTACCACTGCCCTGCACTTTGCCCTGACCCACCTGGAACACAAAAATACATATATAAGGATGCTGTTCATAGATTATATCTCTGCCTTTAACACCATCATTCCGTCGAGCTAATCACCAAACTCCTCTCCCTTGGACTTAACCCCTACCTCTGGCACTGGACCCTGGACTTCCTGACCAACAGACCTTCGTCTGTAAAATTAGATTAGATTAGATTAGATTAGATTAGATTAGATTAGATTAGATTCAACTTTATTGTCACTAGCAGAGTATAGGTACAGAACCACTGAAATGCAGTTCACGTCTAACAAGAAGTGCAAAACAAGCATTTAAATACCAAAGTGCTATTTGAGTACAGTGTTTCTGTGCAGTTATGTAGGCAAAAGAGATGTATTATGTACAACAGTGTAAGGTTATAAATATAGGTTTGTTTGGAGTATAGGGGGATTATGTACAGAGTATAAATAGACATTTTATATCAATACTATATATATACATGTAGTATATCTATGTATATTGTGCAGGTTTTGGTCAGGTTATGGAATATAAAAAAAAACTTAAGTTAAAAAAAGTATTGTGCAGTTTTTTAGGTGATAGCAGTGCAGGGACAATTGATGAAACAGTGCAGTAGTGAGTGTAAACAGTTATACAGTGCAAGGCACTAAATGTAAACAGGTGAACATTGCAGAAAGTGAGATGCAACAGGTAAGCAGGTAACAACAGGTAAGCAGGTAACCATTTAAAAGTCCAGTGCTAGAGGGGTCGTGGGGGTTTATTCAACAGTGTTACAGCCTCTGGAAAGAAGCTGTACTTGAGCCTGCTGGTACGAGAGCGCAGGCTCCTGTATCGCTTGCCAGATGGGAGAAGGATGAAAAGTCCATGGTTAGGGTGGTTGTCATCCTTGACAATGGATTTGGCTTTGTTTAAGCAGCGGTCATGGTATGTGTTGTGGATGGGGGGGAGTATACAGCCAATAGTCCTCTGGGCAGAGTTCACTACTCTTTAAAGTGCCTTGTGGTCGGCAACGTTGCAGTTACCGTACCAGACAGAGATGCAGTTTGGAAGTATGCTCTCAGTGGTACAGCGGTAAAAGTCAGATAGAATCCTAGGACAAAGCTATGCTTTCTTAATGGTCCGTAGAAAGTGACTCCACCAGACTGGAGGAGTTGAGGCACCAAGAGAGATTTTCTGTGATGTGGACCCCAAGGAACTTAAAGCTAGACACATGCTCCACCTCAGCACCGCTGATATGGAGGGGGCTGTGTGCCCTGCTCCTGGTTCTCCTGAAGTCCACAATGATCTCCTTGGTCTTCTTGGTGTTGAGTTTTAGGTTATTGTTTTGACACCACGTAGTTAGATGTTGAACCTCATCCCTATATGCTGTTCCATCCTCATCCTGATCAGGCCCACTACAGTGGTTTCATCTGCAAACTTGGTTATGGCATTGGAGCCATACACAGGGGCGCAGTTGTGAGTGAAGAGAGAGTAGAGCAGAGGGCTCAACACACAACCCTGCGGCACGCCAGTGTTCAGGGTGATAGTGGAGGAACATTTTGCAATGATGGGTGTCAGTGCAACAGTGCGGAAATCGTTCAGTTCCTTGGCTGTTGAGTGTTTAGGCACTGGAACAATGGTGTCAGATTTAAACCTGTGGGGGACTGTTGATTGGGCTAGTGACATGTTGAAGATGTCACTGAAGACACCAGCCAACTGCTCTGCACAGGCTCGCAGCACACGTTCGGGGGATTCCATCAGGGCCAGCAGCTTTCCGTGTTAGGCCCACGGCCTCCCAGCGCCACTAGATGCCGCCGCTGCCCCATCTGCAGCTCCCTACTCAAGCCCGATTGCACACACCTAGGATCAATTACCTGCACAGTATTTAGTCCCAGCTTCCTAGTCATTCCTTGCCAGACCGTCAACTAGCTTACCCGAGTTGCATCGCTATTGGCTCCCTTCCGGTTTACCTGCCTGTCTCTGCTCGTAGACCAAGTCTGCCCGTCCATCTCCATCCAGCCTGGTTCCCCGGATCCTGGACCCCGTCTCCTGGTCATCATCATCCCTGCCCTGCCCTGCTCCACCGTCCAGGCTAATAAACATCCTTTGCCTGCCCTCCGTCTCCCTGTGTCGTGTGTTTGGGTCTCTCCCAGTTGTGGTCGTGACAGTACGGTCTGGCTAGGAAAACATGGACCCAGCCGACACAGAAGGGCTCCGCCGTGCACTCCGGGACCAAGGAGTGTTGCTTGGGCAACATGACCAGGCCCTCCGGGACATCGCGGAACACCTCCGGACCATCTCGGCAGCCGTCAGCGGCCTGCAGGGTCCTCCGGCCCCCATGGCCCCCCCTGCTCCTCCGACCCGCCCTTCTTCCCCCACCAGGCCTCCCAGCGCCTCTCTCGTCCCCCCTGAGCCCCACGTTCTGGCTCCAGCGCCTTACGACGGCGATTTTGGCACCTGCCGCGCCTTCCTCGTGCAGTGCGCATGGTTTTTCAACAGCGGCCGTCGTCGTACGCCTCCGATAGTGCCCCCATCGCGTTCCTCATCTCCTGCCTGAGAGGGGCGGCTCTCGGCTTGTGTTCCGCGGTTTGGAGTCAGGGGGCCCCCGTGAGTCTCTCCTGCGATCTGTTCACCCGCGAAATGAGGAGAGTCTTCAACCACCCAGTTTGCGGCAAGGAGGCCGCCAGAAGACTCCTCTCCCTCTGCCAGGGTTCCCGTAACGTCGCCTCCCTCGTCGTCAAGTTCCGGACTCTATCCGTAGAAAGCGGCTGGAATGACGGAGCCCTGCAGGACGTGTTTCAGCGCGCCCTGAACGACGAGTTGCAGGACGAGTTAGAGCAGCGGGATGAGCCCATGGACCTGGACCAACTAGTGGAGACCGCCATCCGCCTGGACAACCGGCTACGGGAGCGCCAGCGCAAGAGGGAGGGGGCAAGACTCCAACCCGTGCCTCCCGCCTGGGCGGCCACGCCCCGGTCTCCAGCGCCCGCTACTCTTTTGCGCCTCAGAAGTCCCCCGACTGTCTCCGATGCCGAGGCAATGCAACTTGGTTGCCTCCAGATCTCCCCCGAGGAGCGCGCACGCCGCATACAGACCGGCGCCTGTCTGTATTGCGGCCGGCTGGGACACCTCCGAGCCACCTGCCCGGTCCGGCCACGAGAGGGCGATTCCTCGGTAGGGTTATGTTCCGGTCACTCCAGCGCCAACCCTCTCTCCCGTCCGCTGCTCCCCGTTACCCTCTCGTGGGGAGATATAACACTCTCTTCCTCCGCTCTCATAGATTCCGTGGCGGATGCGAGTTTTCTCGACCAGGGACTAGCACGCCAGCTAGGGCTGACAACCGTCCCTCTCCCCGCACCGCTCGAGGTCAAGGGGCTGAACGGGTCATATCTGACCCGGATTACCCACCAGACAGCTCCCCTCAAGCTGCTACTCTCCAGCAACCACCATGCGTCCTTCAGGTTCTTCCTCATTGATTCCCCACTGAACCCGGTGGTTCTGGGGTACCCCTGGCTCCAGACCCACAACCCTCAGATGGACTGGCGCTTGGGTAGCATGAGCTCCTGGAGCACACACTGTCATGCCCACTGCCTCCGCTCGGCCTCAACCCCGCCGCCGGGCGTGCCGCCGGGGGTCCCAAAGAGCCCTGACCTGCCCTCGGTTCTGTCGCAATATCTGGACCTGGCCCCGGTCTTCAGCAAGCAGGGTGCGCTATCCTTACCACCTCATCTCCCCTACGACTGCGCAATCAACCTCCTGCCAGGCGCCCCCCTCCCCTGCAGTTGCCTGTATAACGTCTCCCGGCCCAAACAGGAGGCCATGGAAACTTACATCTGCGACTCTCTCGCTGCCGGGATTATTCGCCCCTCGTCTTCTCCTCTAGGCGCAGGGTTCTTCTTTGTGACTAAGAAGGACAAGACCTTGCATTGACTTCAGGGGACTTAACGACATCACTATCAAGGACAAGTACCCCTTGCCCCTGATGGATTCAGTCTTCGTCCCCATCCAGGGTGCCACCCACTTTTCCAAGCTCGACCTCCGCAACGCTTACCACCTGTGTGGAGAGATTGAGGCGGAACTATTGTGCAGCCAAGGGGGAACACAATAGGTGACGGACCGTTCATGGAATGTGCCAGAGTATAACCTGACCTCATGGGGTTGAGTTGTTGGGGAATAAAGCTACTAAAAGGATACACGCCGTCTTGTCAATATTATATAAGCTACAGTATCTACAGAACCTGTGAAGCTTATTACAACCTGGTCCGCATCCGCGAAGGGGACGAGTGGAAGACCGCGTTTAACACCCCGCTCGGACACTTTGAGTATCTTGTTATGCCCTTTGGTCTGTCAAATGCCCCAGCGGTCTTCCAGGCCCTAATTAACGATGTCCTCCGGGACATGCTCAACTCATTTGTCTTTGGGTACCTCGACGACATCTTGATTTTCTCCAAATCCCTCTCCGACCACGTAAAACATGTACGCCAGGTGCTGCAGCGCCTTCTGGAGAACCGTCTGTTTGTTAAGGCCGAGAAGTGTGTCTTCCATGTTCCGTCCATTTCCTTCCTAGTATTCATCATTGGCCGAGGGAGGCTGGAGATGGACCCCAAGAAGGTGGCCGCCGTGTTGGAGTGGCCAACCCCAGCCAATAGGAAGCAGCTCCAACAATTCCTCGGGTTTGCAAACTTATACCGCCGCTTCATCCGTAACTTCAGCCGCATCGCTGCTCCCCTCTCAGCCCTTACCTCCACCGCAGTGGCCTTCAAGTGGACCCCCGCGGCCGAGGCCGCGTTCCTCGACCGCAGGAGCCGCTTTTCGTCGGCCCCAGTCTTGGCCCAGCCCGACACCAACCTCCAGTTTGTGGTAGAGGTGGATGCTTCACACACGGGGGTAGGAGCAGTACTTTCTCAGCACTCTCCAACCGATGGTAAGCTCCACCCCTGTGCCTTTCTGTCCCGCAGGCTCACCCCACCCGGGCGCAACTATGATGTGGGTAACCGGGAACTACTGGCCGTCAAACTAGCCTTGGAGGAGTGGCGCCACTGGCTTGAGGGAGCAATCCACCCCTTCGTCGTCTGGACCGATCATAAGAACTTGGCCTATATCCGGACGGCGAAGCGGCTCAACTCCCTGCTCCCTGACACCCGGTCCTTCGTCTCGGCCTGTCCCACCTGCGCCCGGTCCAAGACCTCCACCCGACCCCGCTCCGGCCTCCTCTGCCCATTACCCATCCCGATTCGTCCTTGGTCCCACATCGCCATCACCGGTCTTCCACCATCCTGGGGCAACACTACCATCCTCACGGTGGTGGACCGCTTTTCTAAGGCGGCCCACTTCCTCGCCCTGCCCAAACTACCATCGCGAGGGATACTGCAGACCTGCTGGTGGCCGAGGTGTTCCGTCCGTGCACCAAGTTTTGTTTACATAAATGCATAAACCGCCTCCTCTGCTCTTCCCCGTAGTCTCTGCAGTCCTGTCCGCTCTTAAGATAGACAGGTCCTTCTAGTTCCACCACGCTTGTTGGAATGTCGTTGTTAAGCCAAGTTTCAGTAAAAAACATGATGTTACAGTCCATAAGGCTTTTCTGTGTGAGGGTCCGTATCTTGAGTTCGTCCAGCTTGTTGAACAAAGAACTCACGTTGGCAAGGAAGATGCTAGGCAGCGCAGTTCGGTGCGGGTTCAGTCTTAGCTTAGCATGCACTCCCCCTCGCTTACCCCATCTCTGCCTGCGGTCTCCGTCTACGAGCCTTTCCGGTTGGTAAGAATTGTCCATCTGATCGCGGTGATCTGATCAGCTCCGGAGGGAGCTGTTTGAAGTTTAACGGGTGATCCAAAACTAAGTTCTTGCAGCTTTGATGTATATCCAATAGTGAGTTTCTGTTGTAGGTTTGTTTCGCTCCAGTGTTTCGAGTGAAAACAAGTAGGATAGTCAGATAAATAAACACTAATTTGCAAAAGCCGGAGAGCCGCCAAGCCGCGCGTTGTACACGCGCCGCCATCTTTGAGGTGAGGTAATCTCACCTCCTACACCTTGATCCTCAGCACAGATGCCCTTCAAGGCTGTGTTCTGAGCCTTCTCCTCTACTCCCTCTTTACCCACGACTGCCTGCCAATTCACCACTCAAACTCAATTGTAAAGTTTGCGGACGACACCACAGTAATAGGCCGAATCACCAACAACGACGGGGTGTCTGACAGGGACAAGATTCTGCACCTCACATCATGGTGTGCCTCCAACAATTTCATCTCCAATGTGCAGAAGAGGAGTTGATTGTAGACTTCAGGAGGTCCAAAGCTTCAAATTTCTCGGAGTACACATCAGCGAGGACCTCTCCTTGACATTAAATACCCGCTTACTTGTGAATAACACCTAACAACGCCTGCACTTTCTGAGGAGGCTGAGGAGGCCTGCCTATCTCCCAAAATACTGTCTAACTCCTACTGCTGCACCACTAAGAGCATCCTGACCAGCTGCATCTCAGTGTGGTATGGTAACTGTACATTATCAGACCAGAAAGCCCTGCAGCTGGTTGTCAAGGCGGCCCAGCATATCACCGGTACCCAGCTCCCAGCCATAAAAGACATTAATCAAAAAAACTGCCCGTGCATAGATCTCCCACCCACCCCAACCATGACCTGTTCTCCCCCTTGCCCTCTGGGAGGCACTACAGGAGCACCAGAGCTCGCACTACCAGGCTCAGGAACAACTTCTTCCTCTAAGCTGTTACCCATCTGAACCTGGCTACCCGCTGAACTTTACCACTTACAACCATCTACCACTTACAACCATCAATTTATTGATTTGAATTGAATTGAATTGAATCGTAACAGAAAAGTAATATAACAAGTAGTGGGATGAATAACCGTTGGCGGGGATTAATAAGTAAAGTAATAATATTACCTTTGAAAAGAGTAACAAGTAATGAGTAAATATTACATTTTTTGAGTAACGAGCCCGGCACTGGATACTAGTTAGCATAGTGTAACCTCCTATTAACTTGTGTAGATGGAAGTGTACATATGTGTTATTTCTGATCCCATTTTGATTTGTATCTCTTTCTCGACTGCCCTGTTTATTGCTGCTTTAACACCTGAATTTCCCTCCAGGAATTAATAAAGTCTTATTAGACGCTTGTAACCCATGATTGTGGTACTGTAGCTACTGTAGCTAGTGAAAATGTTGGAATTATCCACACCCAGTTTGGAGTTTTCTCTCTCACGGGATTGCAAAAATAGAGAGTATAAAACCATGTGCTTATCCACACTTTCACAAGAAATTAGACCAACACACCGGCACGCGAGTTAACAAGCGACCGTAAACGGCGATAAATGCATAGACCCCCCGCAAAGTTACGAGGCCAACCCAAGACATTATTATCCTTATTTAACATTATTCAACTGAATAGTCAATTTGTTTTATCGGTTATCATTCCACCTCTGCACATGGACCATGAGCATCTCAGTGCTTAGTGAAAGGGATGATGAATTAAGAAATTTAGATTGAGATTTTGAGTTTTTCCAGTATTTTCTTTAACCTGTCAAGAGAAATTACTTGTCAAAATAGGTTGTTGATAGTTTAATTTGAAATGTTACTAGTAAAAATAAAATGTTAGTAACAGCAAGAAAAGGCATTAGTCTCTAATACTAGTATGCAATTAATAGTGACTAGTACTAATCGGTACTAATACTAGATACTAGATACTACTCTGAGGCAAATATTTGATATCTGAAACACGGTGCTCCATAGAATGAATGACAAAATTGTCCAAATTGTTACTAGAAACATCACAATTGTTACTAGTAACATTGAAAAAGTTGCTTGTAACAACCGGAATAGGTACTTGTACTTAATAAATAAGCACTAGTACCTATTACATTTTGATCTGTAAGACTAAAGTAGTTATTAGTAACTGTAGGAATAGCAACTAGTGACTAAAATATAAGTACCAGTAACTTTTAAAAGGTGACTAGTATGTCCTATTGATTAAATGTTAAAACAGCGTGCCATAACACACACACACACACACACACACACACACACACACACACACACACGTCATGTTATAGACTGTGCGCAGCTTCTGCTCCAAGGGTTTTTCAATGTGCACGTGCGTGTACATGTCAAGGCTGCTGGTTTCCTGTTGATGCCAGGCTATCAGGACTGCTTCCAGCTCGGGGTTTTAAGGTCGAAGGATGTGTGTCATCGTCGCTTCCCCTACACACACATACACACACACACACACACACACACACACACACAGGAACGCAAACACACTCATACACATATGTACACACAACATGGAATTGATTGGTGTCCAAGGCCTTTGTATCTGTTAATGGCCTGCACATACACACACGCAGAGCGCTAGATGCGGCATTGCGGGTAAATTTTGCTGACGCGTCGGTATGTCATGGCAATAAATGATATAAATGCTGTCACTGTCACACACACACACACACACACACTCACACAAACACACTATAACTTGGCTGAGCGGACCACACCTCAAACCACAGATCATGATGAGATGATTAAGGAGCGCCCCAATTTACAAAGACCGTGACACTGAGGCACCCGGAAAGAAGGAGAGGGAGAGGGAGAGAGAGAGTGAGAGAAAGATAGAGATAGAGAGAGAGAGAGAGAGAGAGAGAGAGACACACACACGCACACACACACACACACACACACACCAGGGCCCAGTCCCGCTGACAACCATGGTTTGGTGCATGGTTAACTGGAATGAAGGGAGGG